>NW_004524612.1:13091455-13097711 GCF_000260255.1 Octodon degus
ACAGAGTGAGTGGCCACACCCTCCAGAAAATGGCAGAGGGGTAAGCAGTAGATAAAAAGCCTTCCTGAGAGTTGACATCCAGACACTGGAATATAGCTATGAGAGGAAGACAAGAAGGAGGGAAATGGGTTCCCTGGATCCAGGAGGGATCTGAAGTGAGAGTTGAAGTCCCCTGGGAGAGTGAAGAAAGCTACTTCTACAAAGTAGAAAGAGGTAGCCAGCAGAGCCTTCTTCCTGAGTTGGGACTCACTGCAAAAGAGGAGCTGTTCAAACCTACAGACACACAATGACTACTGGCAACCCCAGAGGCCTCCCAGGAGACACACAGCAGTGAAAGGGAATAGTGAACATGAAGGACTGCACTAGCTAAGGCCAAAGTGACATGATTGTTCTAACCACTAACCAGCTGTTCCTCCTGGTATTCCAAGTCTGAGATTGCCTAAGGATTACAGAAAATATTGTGGGTAATTGAAAAAAAAAAGACAAACAAACAAAAAACAGAGACTGGGCTAAATAGTCCCTAACAATTTCTCATCCCTAACAAATTTCTCATCCCTAACAAATTGAAGAGGTAGGATCTTGCAGTCTATTCAAAAGCCCAAAATCCACTATACCTGGAAGACACCTCTGGATGGTCATTTCCTAAGGCTTCTAAATACTAGCAATAAAACAATTCACCTTAGGCAATTTACAGGCATCAACCCAGGAATTAAACTAAAAAGAAACAAAAATGAGAAGGCACTTAAATGTGTCCTCAGGACCAGGGAGATAGTGCAGTAGAATAAGCACTTGCCTGGCAAGCACAAGGTCCTGAGTTCAATCCCCAGTACAACAATCAATCAATCAATCAAATAAAAGTGTCCTCTATTTCTGCTGGGCTTTTTGTGAGTTTTGGGGTGAGAACTCTGCCTTTTATTTTTCAAGTGTGTTTATAATTTCTCACTGAAATATTTTCATAATGTTTATCAGATAACCCCAGCATTTGTGTTCTCTCTTTGCTATCCATCAGTTGTCCTTTCTCATCCACACTGAGATTTTCCTGGTCTTCTATAAGGTATGTGATATTCAATTGTACCTGGGCATTTGAGGCAATATTACAGGATTCTGGGATTTATTGAAATCCTATCTTTTAGCATGTTTCCCTACCATTCAGCTGATGGAGGAAGTGAGTTGACAACTTATTGTTTTCACATGGAGCAAAAATCCAGTCTTCCCACCCAGTCTCCCTGGGCCTGCTGTGAGGAGAATTATTTTGTTACTGCTGGTCAGAGGTGGGATTTTAGGCCTCCTCTGTCACCACCCAGGTGACAAGGAAGAGAGAAAGCTTTGTGTTAGCCAAGTGATGGTAGAAATCTGCTCTTTTCAACATGGCTTTTGCAAGCAGTTGATGTATATATAGTGGTGGGATTTTTAAGATGTTTGATTATGGTAGATAATTATTGTCCAAAAAATTTGTATTCTAGACCTTTTTTTCTGGCACTTTAGGAAGAGAAAACAGCATTTGTTGGGGCCTTCTTTTTCTGAACCTTTTGCTATTTTTGTCTATTATAATTCAGAATATAATAGAAGAAAGAAACAATCTAGGCAATTTCCTGCTATGTTGACCTTTGGGTCTCTAGATTCCATGCTGGTCTTCTTTCCACCTCTCAGAAAAGAGCTTTATTCTGCTTGTTTTATATGCAATCCCCAGAACATTCAGCATACTTGGCAAGAGGAAGTACATCAACTCCATCTTGGTCACATAATCTTATTTTTTTAGAGGGGGTATCAGGAATTGAATTCAAATATAATCTTTTAAGTAAAATGTAACACATATTAAAATCATTTGTCTGAGTTTGAATTTTGTAGGAAAAAATGAATATATAGCTGTAATGGAACAAAATTTTGGTTGCTAAGAATTGAGGACAAATGCATGGAGAGAAAACATTCTCTCAGGTTTTCACAGAAAGCACATTGGACAAGCAATGACCTTGACTCATCCACATGGCTGACAATGACAAACAATCTGAGGTACAGGATCTCAAGATAAATCCTGAGGGGATTTCACTGACCTTCTCAGACCCAAAAGCTACAACCCTTGTTGCATAGGTCCTGCTTTACCTTGGTCTTAACCACCCAGCAGAAAAGTATAAAAACGAAATATAGGAAGTAAAGCTATGCTGTTATGTTGAGCTACAGGGGACTCAGGTCAACAATTTCTGACATTGCCAGTGAAGATTAAGACCCAATACTATTATGGACTAATGAACTCTTTTGGATTATTTTGCTGAGTTAACACACCTATAATATTCAAATAATGAAACTTAACAAAAAAAGGGTATACAGATGAATGTTCATTTTGTATCTGTGTATTCAAAGTGGTTGGTATAGATATATAGTTACATTCTCTTAATGAATAGAGTGATTTGTTCTAATGGTGTTTGTAAATAGGATATCATGTCCGCATCTTATACAGCAATTAACCACTGGGAGGAGTGTATGCAATGTGTTAATTATTGAAAGTGTCCTACCAATATGATTTGAAACTGTCTCATTGCTATTTATCAATGAAATTATGGGAAAAAAAAAAAGAATTGAGGACAAAGCCAAAGACAAAAGGATGTGAAGTCTCCAGTATTCTGAGAATCAATGCGCATGCAGCCCAGTGCCCTGGGATGACTCTGTAAATACCAGATTATTCATCCAGCATTCAACCCCACCGTTTAATCTACAGAAAGGAAGGCTTTCATGGGGGAAAGAGTCCTAATGCTCCAGCCATGAGCCTGACCTATACTGAGAGCAAGAGGAATTCTCAGATTTGACACAAACATTTCATCTCAGACAGGTCTTTGAACAATCAATTTTCACCAGGAAGTTCTGGAATCTGCTTAAGATGGCATTAAAGAACACAGATTGGTTTTCACAGAGCCCACCTGAGCTAACTGAACTAATTGCTTTTTATGCAGGCACTGGGATGAGATGTCCCTCCTTCCTCTGTGACTAAATACACACAAAAAAGAAAGATTGGAAGGATGAAAACAAGAAAAAGCAGCACTAGAAGTACAGTACCTGGTGATTCATTACTTCTTGCTTCATGTCTCTTCAAATTTTGTTATATTTCATTACTTAAAATGCGCTATATATATTTCTAAAGTGTGGGCTATTTATTTATTGTTTTTAAAATAATTTTATGGAGAAACAAATAGCAATGAGACAGTTTCAAAACCAATCACTAGCTCAGTTTCAATAATTAATACATTGTATATTGTTGTCTTAGTGGTTATTCATTGTACAAGATGCAGGCATGATATCCTGTCCACAAACACTATTAAAACAAATCTCTCTATTCATTGAATTAAGAGAATGCAGCTGCATATCTATTCTATTTTGAATATACAGATACAAAATGGTTGGTCATTTGTATCCCCCTTTTTTTGGTTAGTTTTGTCAGAGAAGGGTATTCCATTGTCATTTAAATATTGTAGGTGCATAAATGCAGCAAAATATTCCAATATAGTCCAGTAGCGCATAATAGTGGTGAGTTTTCCATAAGACTGGCAATGTCAGTTGTTGACTTGAGTCTTTTACACCTCAGCATATTAAAATGGCTTTAGTTTTTGTACTTCATTTTTATGCTATTCTGCTGGATGGTTAAGACCAAGATAAAGAAAGATCTATATAACAAGAAATGTAACTTTTGTATCTGACAAGGTCAGTCAAATCCCCTCAGGATTTACCTGAAGCCCTGTACCAGTTTGTAGATCCTTTGTCAGTGTCAGCCATGTTTATGAGTCACGACCATTGCTTGACCAATTTGCTCTCTGTGAAAGCCTGAGAGAATGTTTTCTCTCCATGTGACTCTCCTTAGGCACACTCTACATCATCGATCACTTTCCTCTGTGGCCCCATAATCTCCTTGATCAGAAAACTTGGGACACAACTGAGTTACATGATATTACAACACAGGTTTTCCTATGTCCTGAGTCTTCACTGATCTTGAAAGCCTTATTTATTTTTTAGTGTGGGCTTTTTAAATGCCCACACAAGAAGGACTTTTTGATTTGGAACTTAGCTCACTGATAGAAAACTCACATCATCCTTCAAACCTAAGTAATGAAAGAGATGAAAGTTATGAGACTCATTCTGCGAACTGGTGAGCCTATTCCTGTGATGCAGCACAGGACATGTGTCCCTTTAGGTTAATGCCACTTAACCTCCAAGCAAGGCATTCCACATGGTGACTTCAAGTACCACAGGTGACGTCCCATAAATGTTGTTATGTTTGAGTTGGGAAAGATCGTCTGCCATCATCCTCCTTTTAAATGTCATCTGACTCCAACACACACACACACACACACACACACACACTTCTGTCATCCTTTTAGAATCCCGTAGCCAAATATATTTGTTTTTAACAAGGCTCATTTTTTGTGTTCTGACAGTAGCATTCATTCCTTTTGCAGGCACACAAACTCTTGTGTTCCAGTCAAAAGCAATAGATAGCATATCAATTGAACATGAAAATAATTACCTGCATATTAATTTGCCCAATGATAGCATTGACAAATTACCTACTTGCTGAAGATTTTTGTGTTCAAATTATCCCAATTGATTTTGAACTCATAATAATTTTATCAGATTTCTTTTTGCAAGATGTGATTGTTTGTGGTATTGTTTAAAGCTACATAATTCCTTGCATTATGTAGCTTTAAAGATGTTTTTGCTTACTAAAAGACTCTTGTTTTTCTAAATTTTAGGCTGCTGGAAGTAAATTGCTGGCAAGACAGGAATTTCACATAATGTCTGTCAAACTTGTCCTCTTTATTCCTCATGACTTATCTTGAAGATGTTTTTGTTTTCCACTGTGTGCACCTGGGCACTTCATGTGTTTATTAACCAAATTATCACATGCTCAAAATTTACTCCATTTATGAAATATTGACATTTTGACAAGAACAAAGATGTCAGCTGGAGGGATTGGAGCTGTTCAGAACTCTTCCAAGGCACTTGATTGATAAAGTCATGGAAGATTTTGAAATGCAAAATATGACTGCCTAGCATAAGTATGTCTAGAGCAAATTTTTTCTATGCCATTTTATATTTGTTAAAATCTTACAGGTATTTGAGATATTCTGCCTTCTTTTAACTAACTTTTTGCACATATTCTTGCTTTTCTTGTCTTTCTTTTGTACCTAGACATGATTTCTATAATAGTTTGTAAGGTTTTCATATATTTTCAACTTTTTATGCATATTTCCTTTAGGTATTTTTTCTAGGTCTTAAATTATTAATATGCTGTGATATTTTCTTTTATTGTGTTTGCTACAGCATTTAGTGATACTGCTTCAACAAGAGCCTGGGTGCCTTTTGCTAAGTGTATTTTATAGAAAGACCACCCAAATTCACTTTGTTTTGAAATGAAAATTTGAATTTTTATAGACTTTATAGTCATTTTTAAAATGCAATGCACTTCAAGTATTAAAAAAATAAGTCACTATATATACTTTTGCTGTTAGAATGTTCTTACAAAACACAAAATTTTCTTTGGAGGCATCACAGATCCATGTGTGTCTTAAAAAGTTAGAAAGTATCATGACTGCAACAGGTCCAAAAGCAGTGGCAGGTTGCAAAAGGGGTTGATTCATGTCACTAGTGCTACTTCAGCCCTGAGGTCTGAGAATCACGACCTTGACAGACACTGAGAGCACAGTTAGATGTCATTTAAATATAAGACCTGTGGTCCACAAGATTCTGAGGCTCTCTACAGAACTTGGAATTAAACAGTATACTGACCAGTTGGGTCCAACCTAGTAGTGAAGCAACTGGGCTGGCTGTTCTGAGTCACATCAGTTCAGATCTAGAGATGAAGGTTCATGTGGCAAGAGTTCATAGTGAACTCTGAAAATCCACATGTGAAGTCAATCCCATTTACACAGTTTAGACCTGGAGTCCCATATTGCCCCGGGGCTAATGCAGAGAATACAGGTCAGATATCTGGACAATGAAGGAAATGTTACAAGCAGTTTTAATATCATATCATACGAGAGGATCAAAATCTCTGGTCAAGTAAGCTCATCCACCTGAGAAGGTAATGACCCAGATTTACTCATTACCAGGGGACAGTTTTGCATAGCCAGATGTGTCCTTCATATGTAAGTATACTTGACCTAAGAAGACGCAGAATCAGCGATAGGGATTTCTAAATACATGCAACATATAAAATTAATATCTCCTAGATGATTTTGGAGTAAGTTATACTATAGCTCAGAAAGTATTA
>NW_004524612.1:13102599-13114325 GCF_000260255.1 Octodon degus
ATTTAAATTCAATATTTAAAAACACTATTCAAAAAATTAAAATTAAAATGTACATTCTGGCCCCTAAGTTGGACTCAGAATTTAGTGTATTATATGTACGAATTTGTGGTCAATTCAGTGTACTCACATAGCATTTGAACAGGTTAGTATATACAAAAATATCAACTAAGAAAAAGTTTTCATGACAGTAAAAAGTTACTAAGAATAAAACATAACAAAAATACTGGAATGGCAAATATATAGCCAGCACTTCTAACAGTTTGAGGATAGGATATCACAGAAAGTTCTAGTATGTGGTGGACATAGACAGTGTCCATGACGTGTACTAGTGGCCAAGTGTCACTTGTGGGACTGAGCTACTGCTATTTCCTTGATATCCACCCTGTAGACCTGGATAAAATAACACCCCATAGGGTGCAGGAGAAGTCCATTTGTAGAGTATGCTGATGGAAATATTTTGCTGTTGTATATAAAAGAATAATGGAAAGACTGCTGTTGTATACCTCTTTTTCTCCTGTGTTTAATTGTTTGTCCTATTTGGTGGGTTCTTTCCATTCACATTCATGGAATTGTGGTCATTTTGCTCCCTCTGTAGAATGTATTTTAGTAGTCTGTGTAGGGCTGGCTATGTCATCATGAAATTCTTTAGTTGTTCTTTGTCATGGAAGTATTTCACTTCTCCATTAAACTTGAAAGAGTTTTCCAGGGTATATCAGTCTGGGCTGGAATTTGTTTTCTTGGAGGATTTGAAGTACTTTGCTCTATGCTATTCTTGACTTGATGGTTTGTGAAGAGAAATCTGTTGTTATTCTGATGGGTTTTGCTTTAAATGTGATCTGACATGCCCTCTTAGTGCAGCTGGCAGCACATCAGTCTCATAAATGTAATCTGTTTCTTTTCTTCTCTCTGGCTTTAGTATATTGTTCTTGTGCGGGATTTCTAGGATCTTGATTATTATATGTCTGAGTGTGTTTTGAATTGGGTTGATGTTATTTGGAGTTCCACATGCTTCAGTTCCCTGAATGTCAGATTATTTCCCCATATTTGGGAAGTTTTCTGCTATTACTTCTGCCCATATTCTTTTTATATCATTTTATTGCCTTTTTCTTTCTCATTGATGCCTGTTAGTCTTATGTTGTTCATCTTTGCATTGTCTTGCAGATGTTGAATTATTTTTTCCTACATCCTAGTTGTTTTTAAGAGATCTTTTCCTACCTTTTCACTAGTTGCAATGGTCTGAAAGTCTTCAAGTTCTGAAAGTCTATTTTTCACTTTCATTCAAATGGTTTTGCCAGCTTGTGATTGAGGTTTTAATTTCCTGCATATCACTTTTAATCTGCTTCATGCATTCTATTTCTTTCCTATATGGCTCATTCAGGGATTCCATCATTTTTCTATTCTCCTCTATTTTTTATCAGTGTCTTCTTTAGAAGCACTTAGTACTTCATTATAGTTATCATTTCTCTTTTTACTTCAGAAATTCTTTCTGATCTGATTTCCTCTATGCCTTTCTGCAGTTGTTTCTTCACTTCAGACACTATTATTTCATAGATTTCAGGTGTGATTTCCAATTTCTTCTATGCTGTTGTCTCCTGCATTTGTTCTGGGTGGACTCAAGGCCTGAGAATGCATTTTGCTCCTTCTCTTTGTCATTTTTGTATAGCACTGTCTTC
Source organism: Octodon degus (assembly GCF_000260255.1). Classification (NCBI taxonomy): domain Eukaryota; kingdom Metazoa; phylum Chordata; class Mammalia; order Rodentia; family Octodontidae; genus Octodon; species Octodon degus. The sequence continues at coordinate 13,104,273 of NW_004524612.1, forward strand.
TGACCTTTGGTGTAGAACTTTGTACAGTTATTACCTTAGCACTAGGTCCAGATCTACCAAGTTCAAACTTGTCCAGGTGGGCGTGGCTTGGGTCTGTCTGGCTGCTGTGCTCAGCTTCTTCCTGCCGCGGCCTTTGGAAGTGAACCTGCTGTGTCACTCTGGCAAGATGTTCTGCTCCTGGGTCAGCTGGGTCGGTCTTGCCTCTAACCTCTCTGCAGGGAATTCTGCTAAAGGGTTTCACACTGGACCTGTCTGATGGAGGAAGTTCCACTCACATGCCAGGCCTGGGCACTGGCTGGAATCTTACTCCATTTTAAGTATGTGGACAGCATGTTTATTTTTTATAGTTGTCTTAACAAATTACAACAAGCCTGATACTATAAAACACAGTGAATTTAGGATCTACTATTACATGAAATTTGTGCAGATCAGAGGCGCAGCTCTGGTCTCTGTGGGCTAAAGTCAAGCTGACAGCAAATCCGTGTTCTTGCCTAGACGTCTTGAGGAAGAATCTGCTTCGGGCCCACTGAAGTTGGCTGAACTCTGCTTCTTGCTGGTGTGGGGCTAGCATCCCAGTGTCCTTGCTGTGATGGACAGGCTAGTTGTCAGCTTCGAGAGGCCACCTGTATTCTTTCCCTTGGACTTCCCCTCTGCCTTCCTCTAAGCCCCTTCTCCGTTTCCTGATCTCCCTGATCTGCCTCACTTTCCCTTCTCTTCCTTGTCTGCAGCATCTCTACTCCAGCTGGGGAAGGTCTCTGTGTGCAGGGCTGGAGGAGAGTGATGGAGTCACCACAGCAATCCAGGATCCATCCCTATCTCCAGGGAGATAACAACATCTGCCAAGCCTCATTTACTATGTGACATCCTGTGGGTGTCTTGGACTCCAGGGATGAGGACACAGAACATCTTTTTGAAGCCAACACACTGCCTACCACCTTGAAGGAATGAACTTACAGAAAGGTGAAAGTATACTAAGCATATGGACAGTACTAAAGCATTTAGAAATTCAGTGTTCTCATGAATTTAACTTATTACATCTAGGAGTGATATTTAAATAAATGCTAGCAGACTGTTTGAAGTCATAGGACACAAAGAAAACAAAGCCTGAGCAGCACCTCCTGGTCCAGTAAGTCACTTTGGCGTGCAGTTGGGGTTGTCTCTGCCTCATTCTTTTACCATAGCTCTGGAAGAAAAAGGGTTTTGTTTACTTTTCTTACATTCAGTCTGTAATGTCCTTCCAAAGCCAAAGACCATCTCCCCCTCCCTTCTAGAATTCCCTGAGCCTTCATTTTAGTCAAGATTGAAAGGCTGTCCCTTCATGTCAAATTATCCACTTTTAGCTAGAAGGCAGCTGGCAATTTCTTACAGAAATGGAAAACCTCTACTCAATCACAAGCACTTTCCATGGTCTTCTCTAAATATCAGGGATCCACAATCACAGGAAGACAAGGTTGTTGGTGACATACTGTGTGCGGTACTGTGAAGGGGACCTTCTGCCATTGCTCAGTGATATCCTGTGGTTGGGTCATAGTAAGAAGAGTAACAGGAAAAAAATGTCATAGAGGTAACTATTATCATTCCTATTTCAGAAATGAAGAAGCCAAAGCTTAGAGAATGTCCTAGATTACCTATCCAAGATATTCAGTATGGGAGAATGGTAACATTCAACCCAAAATCATTCAGCCTTTATACAACAGCATCTCTGGTGGCAGAAAGATGTTGAATGAAGGGCCAAAAGTATTGGTTGGGCCCCATGTAAAGGGTCTTGGCTGTCATGCTAAGGATTCGGACCTTAATTTTCTTTCCTAGAAAAAAGAAAACACAAAGTTTTAAGAGAAAGTGGTGATATGAAATATTGGCATTTTCAGGTGTTCTTAGGTTTAAAAATACCAGAAAACCTTAAATACTTGGTTAGAAGGACCTTGCTTGAATTTCTGTGACTTGTTAAGAAGAAATGATATATATGTAGGACAAAAAAGGAACTTCTTGAATAGGAGAAGGATTTCTCTTTTAGTTTAGTGAACATAGAAAAGGACACTGTAGCCTTTGACCCCATCAAAACGCAGATCTCCTGGTCTCAGTCCTGCCTCTGTCACACTGCCGAAAGCAGAATCAGCTGTGACACTTGCCATGCCTAAACAGCCTTGCACACCCGTTGTGTGCTGTTAACATTTGCTACATTGAATGGGGATTCAACTGCCTTCTCGGGGATCAAAGATTTGGTTTAGTCTTGCTCACTATGAGGCTTACAGGAAAAGCTTGCTGCATAATCTTTAGTTAACTAAAGACCTAAATTTTCCCATTCACCAGGTGCATTGACCATTTAATTGAGGCTTTGTCATAGAAAGTATTATAAGACCTTCTCTGATTACACAAGTTAGAATTCAGAAGATCATCTTGTATATCTCTGTCTCATCTGTCAGCTTGATATGAGCTCAATGCATTTAAAAGTGTTAAGTACTAGTGCTGGCTTTCCCACACAGTGCTGGGGCTTAGGTAAGTTACTTAGCCTCTCTTAACATTTATTTGAAATAAACTCATGAAAGTCATGTTACTGGATAGGGTTTCAGAGAATAGTGTACTACGTGTGTAAAGTTTTTCAGCATGCTACTGGGCAACACATGATTGATAAATGTTAATTTATATTATTAAATGTTGGGTTTTTTATTATCAACTACTGGGTCCCAAAGTTTATAGTGATTTTCATGCAGTGGTGTTTCAGCAATTCATTTTAACAAAATGAAATGTGACAAGCATTTCTGACAATAATGGAACTTTAAGGCTTTTGAAATTGCTATGTGCTAAGAGCAAAGCTTTTGGGATTCATTTGCTTTGCATGCACAATTAAACGGCACCACCAAGAAAGTGCAGAGGACTTCATTTTTTTTTATTTCAAAAGAACTAAGTTTTATTGAGGTCAAAGAGTTCAGAAAAACAGAGCTGGTTGCCCCCACCAGAAAAATTGATTGTATAGAGGATATTTTATTGGGTCATTTGCTTTTGTTACTTTCCTTGCCCAATTCTTCTGGACCCTTCTTGCCTAATCCTACACTGCTCCTAGGCTGGAGAGAAGCATCATTCTTCTTTAAGCTGCAAAAGAATAACAACAAACATTAATCACATTCTGCCTAAAGATGACTGGCAATGGTTATCCGTGTTGGATGCTGAGTGAAGACTATATTCAAAAGACAGTGGTCTGCTGCCCTATGTGGTTTCATTTGCCTCTCTCTCTCTCTCTCTCTCTCTCTCTCTCTCTCCCCATCTGTGCATTTGTGTGCACTAAAACTTTCATCTCCTAGAAATTCCCTAAGGACAACAATTGATAAGTTGTTTTGCTCTACAACTCACACCTCATACAAAATATTCCAACTATGCTCAGTTCAGTTAAGTGCTGAATAAAGTATCAGCAAGAGGCCATCTTCTCAGATTCCCAGAGGTATTTCTCACTGGCATTACATCCATTATGATATTTTCGAGTCATCAGCCAAATGTTACTTGTTCCCTGAGGGCCACTGCATAAACAAGATTTGTTTGGAGTGGGGTGAGAGGAGAAGTGTGACTCTGAACTAAGTTGAATTTAAAGACTCAAGCATGTTTTGAGAACATCCCTTTCTCTAGCCTATTGCTTATGTGTTGGTTTCAAATTCAAGCTTGCCCATCTTAGCCTGGGAATTTAACCAGTGGGCAGGTTCCCCATGGTGTCTGAGCTATGACCAGCTGGGGTTATGGCTCATTGAGAAGGATTCAAGGGTCTTTCTTTCCTGGGTGGATAAGTCATTACCGCAAGCACTAGCACAGTGGATGTGAGATGCCCTCCCCCTTTGCTAAGCATCTGTTAACACATGCACCACAAGTGCAGCATCCAGTGCTGCACTTTTGTGTGACCATCCTTTGAATAATCAAGTGAGAGTGATCTAAACTAAAGACCATCTCACCCATTCTACCTTAGAGCTCCTGGATTCCTAGGTGACTTTCAAAGCTAGTAGACATCTTTCCTTCATTTTCAATGGCTGGGTATGTAGCTCAGCGGCATCAGTGCCTGTCTAGCAAGGTCCTGAGTTCTAGCAATATTTTAAAAAATGTAATGTCTAAGATTCATAAAAATCGGACTTTCTAAAAGTTTCCACTGCAAGTCACAGGCATAGTGCCACATGCCTTTATTCCCAGCACTTGGAGGCTGAGGCAGGAGGACTGCCCTGAGATCAAGCCCACACTGGACTATGCAGCAAGACCCTGACTCTGAATAAATAAATAATAAAAATCCTTGTTCCATTGATATGACAATTAAAGTTATCTATAACCTCCTCTGGGTGGCAGAAATTATCTTTACAGAGGTTCAAGAATCATGAATGAAGGAAACATATAATAAGGTCCTTATATGTAAATAACAACCCCATTGAAATCCTCGAAATACTTTGATTACAAAGAAAACTCCTAACTAAAACAGCACATTTATAAGCAATCTGACTCTGGAAGGGAACTCCAATATTAAATTTTCTTTCATTGGGTTATAATTATCTCTCGCTTATCAGAAGGTGTGATTGCCAATTCTAAATATCTTTTATTTTTAAATATTAAAAAATCATAACAATATATAGGGAGGAATATTTTTCTCTTTGTGTTATTTTAAGGGAGAACCTGTGCAGTGCAAAATGTGGACACCAATGTGCAGTCCTGCGCCTGGCATACAGACACATGTGCAAGGCTCAGTTTTTATTTGCTAAATGGATGCATGAGGGTGCACTGAGGAAGCAAAGAATGAAGTCCCACGAGTTAGCCTGCTCCAGTCACAGGAGCAGCAGGAGGCAGGGCAAGTCTCCAGCCTGGGCCTTCTGCTGCCAACAAACACAGCAAGTCATTCTTCAGGCAAACTGCAGAGACCCCTCTGAGACTCCATTGGAGACTCCGTCCTGTCTCAGGAGCTATTCTAACTCCCATTTCCCATTATTTCTCATTCCTACCCCTCATTTTATTGTCCAGTGCATTTTCTTACTCAAAGAATGAGTGAGAGGGAGAGGGAGAGAGAAGGAGGGAGGGAGGGAGGGAGGGAGGGAGGAAGGGAGGGAGGATACTTCTGGCGAGTATGGGAAGGAAGACACCTATCTTTAAATTAGTCCAGCTTAATATAAAAGTACAAATTCATCAGCATACTTTTTTTTAACTCTAGGGATATTATTTACCAAAACCAAAGCATTTGGGAAATCACTCCACTCCATGGAATCTAAATAGTCATCGTAAGTTAATGAACAGGACTAGGAAGTATCACTCTCCCTATTACTGTCACTTGTCCTTGGTACCATGAGAATCAGTCATCAGGGTCTGCTGCTCTGAGGACCTACAGATTGGAAGTGACATAAGGACACAACCCGTATGAACGGAGCATCATTTTACTATGTATATTTAAATTAATTCATAACAAGTTTTACTGATGGCTTCCAATTTAAGTGAACCTCGGTAAAAGCCCTGTGACTGATGCCATGAATCTTTGGCTGCTAACAGAAAATGCCGATGACTTGGTATTTATCCGGTCCCTCTCTCCACTCCTGATTCCTAATTAATGTAAAATGACTGTGCTCCCTGCAGGGAATGCAGAGGATGCTGGCTTGCTGAAAGCTCAAGGACAATTCTAAGAAGTTTCTGCTCATAGGCAATAGCCATCTTAACAGAGTCAGACGATGTTTTCTAGGAAGTAGGAGATATGTTATACAGTGTATCAGTTTTCTAACTTCTCTCCATGCTCCATTTGCTGCCTTTTCCATGCAAAGCAGCGGAAATGAACTGGAATTCAAAGTCACCTGTCAGATTCATAGCAAATGGTATCTTTAATAACGTCAGTCTGCACCAGACCTCATCCAAAGTGTAATAATACCAGGTTACCTCCTTCCCCATCCTCTGTGTCCTTTTCCAGGAAAATGTATTTTTAGAGCTACTTAACTTTCTTAGTGGCCAAATATCATCACTGAGATTCACAATGAAGCAACACTTGTAGTATGAAAGAAGAAGGTCAAGGAGAATAAACAGAAGGGATGAAACACCAATGAAAAGGAAGTGGAGTCAGATAAATCCCCACCACTGAGGAGGAGGCGGTCCCATAGTACACGCAATTCCTCATCTCAAATAGAAGAGGCTGAGGAAATCTGGCGAAAGCAGAATTTTCACCTCTTAATTTTTTCAAGACAAGCATTTGAGGCATTTTGTGGTAATTTAATAATTTGGGCAGAAATGAAGTAAATAATGATGCATGTTTTGTCTTTCATAAACACAATGCAATTAGTCAAATTTAGTAAATTAGTAAAATATAAATGTATTACCAAAAAGCCATCAATCACTGTGAGTGTTCACTTGTGGTGTCAGCTTGAATAAGAAACACCCAGTTGATTGGTTCAGCATGATTCTGGTGTCTGGATAAGGGACTGACCGAAGAGGAAAGATTCGCCTTGGGTGTGGGCGGCAGCAGCCCATAGGCACGTAGCCTGCGTGGAGTACAGCGGGAAGGCAGGGATCTTGCCCCTGTGTCTGCAGAGGCTCCAGTCTTTGCTAAAGGCTTTCGACGTCCACTGGCCGGCTTCCAGCTCTGACCTTCCGCCTTTCAGCCCAGTTGTAGTGGCTTCCTGACACGGACACACACAGGACTCTGCAATGAGCTCCGGGCCTTTCGCCCTTGGTCCCCAGCACCCAGACAGTCCTCCACGCTCTCCCACACCTGCCTGCAGGCCCTTCGAGAGCCCATCACGCATGTGCATATCTGGGGTGCCTCGGTTCATGAGCTGCATTTGTTTTACGATTATGGGGAAGATGGCCATGGTTGTGTATGTTACCTGATGCGGAATTTGTCAATGGAAGCAAAATTTTGCCAGAAGCTTGTTTTCGAGAAGAATCATTCATGAACCAAGGCATTGGTGTATATTATGCTGTATATATATATATATATGAAAGATCTGTTCCACTAGTGAATGCTAGCCAATATAATCGGCATTTTAAATTGATTTGAGAATTCTGTTACATTCTTCAAAGATATGTGCTGCATCCTTCTCTCCCACACAATATAGGGACCGTTCTTTAAACTTCATCCTCAATTCTTGCTTTTTTGTAATGAAAATTTGCTCATGGGAGTAAAAATCAATTAAAAACTGAAATAATTACACAGTCATAATCGCAAGCAGTTTAGTTTAACCATTCATAATTATTCAACCAATGACTGTGTTAAATGAAATGTAACACAGATAGTGTACTTGCCTGAATTTTTAAAAGTAGCTTCACCCTTTTTTTTCTTCCCAGAGGCTACTGTGAAATTAAATGTGGAAAAGTAATGTGACTGTAAGGATTATCTTATATACTTCAAAAATTTATTTGGATTCGGTTTATGTATTCAAGTCAATAATTTGCCAGCTTTAGCACGTGGATTCTAATTGATAATACATTCCTTTTTGTACTTGACACCACTGAACTCAACATGCCAGTGTATTATCCCTTCAAAATTACTGAAATTTCATTTTAGTCCCAAGACTTACCATGACAGGCAGCAGGCAGTAAGAGAAACCATGCGATAGTGGGAATTAAGCTTCCGTGTCTAACTTATTTCAGTTAATATTATATTCTCATTTGTTGTGTCCATTTGCCTCTGAATGCTTCAAGTTCATCTTTCTTTATGGCAGAATAGCACCCCATGATGTATAAATCTCACATTTTCTCTATCCATTCATCTGTTGCTAGACATATACATTGTTTCCAAGATCTGGCTATGATGAGTTGTGTTGTTATAAACTCAGTTATGCAGGCCTCCCTGTGCTATGATGACTTAAACTCTTCCGGGAAAATGTTTAGGAAGTAGGGAATCCTTTTCTGAATAGATAAGGGAGTAAGAGAAGGAGGAAATTGGGGTGGGATAAAAAAAGAATTAGGACATACTGCATACATGTACGAACACCCTGTGATACATGTAGTCACCATGCACTCCAAACATGTACAAATAAATAAATGGAAAATATAAAGTATATTATCTGATGTAATGCTGACGAAATCCTTAGCGTAAATCTGGAAAGGTGGTGTGGCCCGACTGAGAAGGCCCAATTTGTGTGGAAGTGGGATTGGAGCCCAGGGTCTTCACCGCCAAGTTATACCTGTCACACTGACGCCCTTGCTCCCAAAGAGGTAGCAAGTTTCCTTTTGATGAGTGCTAGCAGAAGGCAAGTTGAGGGGCCCACCTCGAAAATTTAGGGTGTATAGGAAGTAAAACTGAAAAAGAATAACCCTAGTGTAACGATATTCAGAAATAAATGTTCCTACATCTTGTTAATGGTCTTTCAGTCTCCTGTTGTTATGCTTTTGAACCAGAAAACATGGAGCCAATGTAGCTTCCAGCAGGTTAGGCTGGTCTGAGCTGAATTATATCCCAACGAGAGGCAGTTCCTAAGTTGTAGCCAAATGTCTAGATTTGCAAACAGAAGTCTGGAAATGTATTTAAGGGAACAAGCTGAAAAGAGTTGACTTCTTAAACATAAGAACATGAAAGGGCTGGGGATCTAACTCAGTGGCACAGTACTGGCCTGAACGCATGAGGCAGAGTCCGATTCCTGGTACCACAAAAAACAAAGAGAGAGCAAGTTTTGGTTTTTTTATTCCCGAGAAAAGAGGGAGCAGAAAAGACAAGAGACAGAGACAGATGCATACTACATAGTAAAGAGGCAAAAAAACTAAAAAAGACCTTTTAAGAATAAACATATTTAATTCTCTGTTTTAAGTCATTTCCTGCTTGTGGAAGGTACTCTCTCAGTCTGTGAACCTGACACAAAAGGCCTTGTGGGGGGGTGGGGTTGTGTGGGAAGCAAAGGGAAGGACTAATCCCATTTGGGGTCAATGACAGGACTAAGGAGAAACTGCAACGAGCCATAGAGCATAGAGTTATGCTTTAGAAGTGGGGGAAGGCACTGCCAACAGTAACCATACCACTCCTGAAAACCCATAGAAAAGTACAGAGTCACTGGATTTCAGTAGGGTGTTGTGTGGAACTGAGACCTGAACTAATTTCCTGTAGGTTTGGATGAATGTTGTCCTATAAAAAGAGCAGTTGCTGTTTATATATCTGTTGCCTTTTTGGTCATTCATATTGTCTCCAGGATCCAAGTTTTATATGATTGTCAACTAGTATTTTCTCCCATGAGTCTCTAACTGCAGCAACTATCACAACACACAAGAAAACAAAAATTAAAATGACATTATACTGGTTGGTGGGTTTGCTCATTTGTCTGGTTTGATTTCTTTTTTTATACAGCATGATAAAACTCTCTTTCATCATTAAGAGTCTAAATTAAAATTCCAGGGACCAGTGAGATAGCTCAGCAGTCTAAAGCGCCTGTGTAGGCACGTTTAGGCAGGCGCAGGGGACTGCGGTTCAATCCCCAGCACCACATGTTGCCCCAGCCCCACCCTCAGGGTGGGCTGAGCTGGCAAAAAAAAAAAAAAAAATCCAGCTTTAAAGATATTGAAATTCTGAAACTTATCCCAGAGCCCAGAAATTGCACTCCTAAGTAAATATCTACTAGGAAAACTTAGTGCATAGAAACATCAAAAGGCCAGCACATGCATGCAGGAATTCCTTCCCACAATTTACTGGAAAAATGGGTATTTTCCAGTTCTGAGAAATACCTGTCAAGAAAAATGGGAGAAAGTATAATAATTTTCTGTGAAAATTAAAACATTGCAGCTTACATAGAGACAGTACTGGTTGCAAAGAATTTACCAAATCAAGCTGAAGGCAGCTACAGGAGTCAGAGGCTAGAACCACCCGGTAACACACAGGCAGGAAGTGCTGGCGACCCAAGCTGCTGGGCATGCTCACACTCGTGGCCACATTCAAGCATGTGCACATGATCTCCTCCACATCCTTGCAAGGAAAAGAAACATGAGGATATTTATACACAGAGATGGCTTTAAAATTCCTATGTTGGTCCAAGAAATGATAAATTCTGGTAGCAAAAAGACACCCAGAAATGGACAATATTTGACATGTGGTTTTGTGCATGCTGTTAACCTTACTAGAAGATTCAAGTATTG
>NW_004524612.1:13114425-13116749 GCF_000260255.1 Octodon degus
ATCTGTGATCCTTTTTTTTCTTTGCAGTACCAGGGATTGAACTCAGGACCCTGCACTTGCCAGTCAGGCACTTATTCTACTGAGTTATCTTCCCAGCCTATTGTAATCCATTTTGATAGTAGTTTTGTGTATGGTGATAGACACAGGACTAATTTTAGTCCTCAGGATGTGGAAAGCCAATGTTTCCAATACCACTTATTAAAGAGGCTATCTTTTTTCCAGGGAACATGCTTGACCCCTTTATCAAAGATAAAGTGGCTGAGCATGTTTGTAGTTATGTCTGCATCTTCTAATTTGTTCCATTTTTCCTCAGGTCTGTCTTTATGCCAGTACCATGCTGACTTTATCACAGTGCTTTGTAGTATAATTTCAAGTCAGCTTACTAGAAGATTCAAGTATTGAGTTACATAATTACCATCAAATAAAGTCTGTTCACATTCTTCAGTGTTTGGATATTGGTTATAGGGTATTTACTGTTCTTCATAAACACTCTGCCAAAAAGAAAACACACACACACAAAAAAAAAAACAGCTATGAAAGTTGTGAAAAACCTCAATGAGATACAAGAAGCACATTTATATCTGAACTAGCAGAAGTGATAGCACTTTCAGTGACAAAATTAAAATCACAGAAGGAGCTGAAACACAGTCCCCATTTTTAAAAAAGAGAAACATGCTTAAACAAAGCAAGAGAAGTTCCAGCATCCAAACTAAAAATGCTCTTGTTAGTAATCAATGATTCAACGAGTGTCACGACCAAAAGGAAAGAAATTGTCATGAATCAAAGATCAAGATAATCATAGAGGGAAACTGAAGGTTTGCATGCTTAGAATTTTGATTTCATTATACTTTTAACTCTTCTTTATTTCTTTAGATAGAATACAAAGTGGTAAAAACAAAAATTAGAAATTCACTAAGCAAAATATTTAAGAATTTGACAGTTTGCATAATGCTATCTTCAAATTAGTTGTTTAGATTACCAGATATGAACATGAAAAATTAGTTTTAAAAATTAAAAAGAACAAAAAATTTAAATATTAACTGCTCCTTTCAATAGACAGTAGAATCAGCAGTAAAATTATCTAAGCTATCCTGATATGTACATGCATATACCTTTTTCCTTTCTTTATTTTGTTCTTTTCCTCATGTCCTTGTGCCTTCCCTTTAAATAGAGTCTTTCCTTCTCACTGTATTTACTTTTTCACACTGTATTTGCTCTTTCAGGTTCTCACACTAGTGAGACAATATGATGTTTGTACATGTGGGTCTGATTCATTTCACTTATGAGTATAGTATCTAGTTGCATCCATTTACCAATAAAAGTCTTGAATTTATCTTTCTTTATAGCTGAATAATACTGCATTGCATAAAAACACGACATCTTTCTATCCGTTCCTCAGCTGATGGGCATTTGGGTTGTTCCCAAGATTTGGCTACGACAAATTGCGCTGATATAAACATGAGTGCACATAAATCATGTTGCTATGACATTTTGAGTTATTTGGAAAAATATCTAGGAGGGAAATAGCTGGGCTGAATGGGGATTCTAATCCTAGCTTTTTGAGGAATACCCATACTGATTTCCATGGTGGTTGTACCAGTCTGCACTCACACAAATGGTGGAGAAGGGTTCCTTTTTCTCTACAGCCCATCCAGCATTTGTTATTGGTTGACTTCTTGATGACAGCCCTTCTTTCTGGGGTAAGATGGAATCTCAGTGTTGTTTTAATTTGAAACTCTTGGATGACCAGTAATGTTGAACATTTTTATGTATTTATTTGCCATATGTAGTTCTTCATTTGTGAAATGTATATTCACTCAGATGCCCATGGGATTGTATCTTTGAACTGGGGAGCCTGATTCATTTTCATTCCATATATGTTCTAGATAGAAGTCCTTTGCTTGAGGGACAGTCAGCTAATATTTTCCCTAATTGGTGGGTTTTCTTCTTACTCTGTTGACGATTTCTTTTGATGTGCAGAAACATTTCATAGATAAATAGATGCAACTAGAGACTGTATTGGTGACATAAATCAGACCCATATGTGCAAACAATGTACTGTCTCATTAGTGTAAGAATTTGAAAGAGTAAATACAGTCTGAAAGGTACAATAGATACTGTGGAGGGGAAAGAATTTGTTCAACTGGAAGGAAAAACTGTTGCTTTTGTTTTGTTTTCTTAAGCGAACTTTGCATGCTTATATCTGGTAACCTAAATAACTAATTTGAAGGTAACATAATACAATACAGCAGTCATTGTTGAATTCCTATTACTTGGTTTAGTGAAACTTTATATTGTTTGTACAGCTGGTTTTTTTATTATAA
>NW_004524612.1:13118049-13120394 GCF_000260255.1 Octodon degus
TAATAAGAATAAGAATTTCAAGTCAGGGATGTGATGCCTCCAACCTTTCCCTTTTTGCCTAGGATTGCTTTTGATATTCTATGTCTCTTCTGGTTCCAGATAAATTTTAAGTATTTTTTCTCTAGATCTGTGAGGTATACCATTGGCATTTTAATCAGGATTGTATTGAATCTGTGTAACAGTTTTAGTACAGCCATTTTCACAATGTTGGTTCTTGTATCCAGGAGTAAGTCATATCTTTCCATTTTCAGAAATCCTCTTCAATCTCTTTTTTCAGAGTACTATAATTTTCACTGTAGAAAATCTTTTACTTCCTTTGTGAGATTGATTCCTGAATATTTTTTTTCTTTCTTTTTTAATGTTATTGTGAAAGGTGTGGTTTCCCTAATTCTTCTCTTGGTGCATTCATGTTTTGTGTGTAAAAAAGCTATTGATTTTTTTCAGTGATGAATTTGTATCCTACTACTCTGATGAATGTGTTTATTGAATCTATAAGTCTCTTGCTGGAGTTTTTGGAGTCCCATATGTAGAGTATCATGTCATCTGCAAATAATAATAATTTCACTTCTTCCTTTACAATCATTATTCCTTTTATTTCTCTTTCTTCTCTAATGATTCCGGTTAATGTTTCCAGAGCTATGTTGAACAGGAGTGGTGACAGTGGACATCCTTGTCTTGTGCCTGATGTTAAAGTGAAGGGTTTCAGCTTTTGTCCATTTAGTGTGAGCTTGGCTGTTGTTTTGTCCTAGGTGGCTTTTACCAGGTTGAGGTAAAGATAGGGTTTTTATCATGAATGAGTGTTGGTCTTTGTTAAAAGCTTTTTCTGCATCTATTGAGATGATCATCCCACTTGGATGTGATATGTAATCTTTTTCTTGATTTGCTGCATTGTTTGCTTATATCTTATTGAGAATTTTTGCATCTATGTTCATTAGGGGAGACTGGCCAGTAGTTCTATTTTTTTTTGGTTGGGTCTTACTTTGGTTTTGGCATCAGAGTAGTACTTGCCTCCAGGAATGAATTTGGGAGAATTTGTTTCCTTTTGATTTCATTGAACTGTTTGAGAAAAGTTAACATTGGATCTTCTCTAAATTTATTCTAAAATTCAGCTGTGACTCCATCAGGACTTGGGCTTTTCTTTGTTGGTAAGTTTTTTATGACATTTTAAAATATTTGGTTATTTAGAATTTTTATATCTTCTTGATTCAGCTTTGTTAATTTGTATGTATCTAGGAATCTGTCCATTTCCTCTGTATTTTGTATTCTTTAAGAGTAAAGATTTTGGAAGTACTGATGGTATTCTAAATTTCTATAAGGTCTGTGGTGATTTCACCCTTTTCATTCCATATTGCATGAATTTGAATATTTCTTTCCTTTTTTGATAATGTTGGCTAAGGGGTTATTAATTTTATTTATTCTTTCAAAGAACCAACACTTAGATTCATTATTTCTTTATATTGTTTTCTCCATCTCTATTACATTTATTTCTGCTCTGATCTTTATAATTTCCTGGGCTTTGAGCTTGTCTTGCTCTCTTTTTCTAGGAGCTTGAGGTGCAGCGTAGGATTGTTTGTTTGGACTTGTCCTGTTTTCCTGATTAGAATTTACTACCATACATTTCCCTCTTAAAACAGCTTTCATTGCATCCCACAGGTTCTGGTACATTGTTGTGCATTTTTTTACACTGAAAAGTACAATGCTTTATTCAATGAAACTAAGGAACTAAAACCATATTAAGATATTCTGTGAGTTATAAGACTTAATATTGCTAAAATGGTTATACTTCCAAAATTGACCTACAAAATCTACATGATCTGTAGCAAAATCCCCATTGTATCACTTGCATAAAAATGAATGAGCTAGCTGATGCTTCAGTTGACATAAAAATGTAAAGAACCCAGAAGAACTAGAACAGTCTTGATAGAGAACAGAGTTAGAAGACTCACACTTCTCAACATCAAAACTAGTAAGGTGATTACACAAAGGTGAAGTAATCATAACAGTGTAGTAAAGACGTAACACTAGGCCTAAACATTAATGGAATGGAGTTGAAAACCCAGAAATAAAGCCTGTATTAATTGTCAGTTAACTTTCGTATGAAAGGGTCCTTTTTCAGGGGGTTTATCTGTTTTAATTTTGTTCATTTTGGCTTTCTACATTTTGATGTAATATTAAGAACATTAATTTAAATTCACTATACTTTCTTAAAAATTGCAATTTTATCATTGAGAAATTATAAACTTTGCCACAAATAATTTTTAAACCAAAAGTATTATGTGACATATAAATACAGCTAACCACTATCTTTCTTTAAGTTACTATTTGTTTAATTTTATGCAACTTTA
>NW_004524612.1:13121648-13126238 GCF_000260255.1 Octodon degus
AATAATTAATACGTTGTGTATTGTTGTCTTCCTAGTAGCTACTCAGAACACAACACGTAGCCATGATATCTTGTCCAACGTTAGCACAAAACTTTCTTTTCAGTGAACTAAGAGAAAGTAGCTATATAACTATCATATCCATGTTGTGTATAAATATGCTTTCTCCTTTCTTCCTTTCCCTTTCTCCATCACAGTTTATCTTTTCTTTTGAACAGTTTGTTCTGAATTCATAATATCTATTGCATATTTTGGGCTTTATTTACTTGTTCAGTTTTTAACTGTACTTTTGTATGTACAATCAGCCTCTGCATTTTCAAATTCTGACATAATTCTACTTATGGCACAAAGACAGCCAATGAAATAACAGAAAATGTGTGTGTCTTGTCATTACGATTAGGATCTATATTTTTCAACTTATTGCTCAATAATAAAAAACAAATAGCTTCATTTTAAAAATGGGTGAAAGATTTGGGTGGATATTCTTAAATAATACATACAAATAGTGAAGAAGCACATGAAAAGGTACTCAACATCATTTGTCATTGTAGTTAATATCAGACCAAACTTTATTAGTAACTGTACTAAGTGTGTGACTACTAAATGATATATAGACTCTGCTTTGATTTCCCACCACCACAGAGGAATTCTAAGCTCATATAAATTGTGGTCTTCTTTCGATAGCTGTGAATGATCATGACTCCAGAGCTCTGCATCAGGTCAAAGAGAGTATCTCCACCTTTCTTGTTGCAGACACATCTTCGTTGCCTGCTGAGTTCACTTCACTCCCAGAGGACTTCTTAATCTACTCTCAGAGCAACTCACCCTGCACTTGGGACAAGTAGCTAAACTATTTAATGTTTCCATTTCTCAATTGCTTCAGTATCCAAATACCATGATTATTTTTCCATCATCTACAAGAAAGTACATGAACAGTAGAAGTAGACAATTTTTATACTAATCTCTGGTTCTTAAAACCACTTGACCTTAAAAATTATGTAACTGTACCACTGTTTCCTCATGATCAAAGGGAAAACTACATCAGACACAGATCTACCACAGCTAGTTAGATAAGCTATGGATAACTATGGAGTGTTGGCCCTATCTGGGAAAGTCTAGTTATTTTTTTAAGACCTAAGAGGCATTGGAGCCTTAGTGGGTTATTTGAGTTGAGAACATGTGAACTTGTGAATTAAGAGGGGACCACCTCCCACCAGGGAAACCAAGAGATCCAGGCATGGCTGTTGGGAAGGGCAAGAAGACACTCAGAGAGAAGCAGCAATGAAATCCCTACTGGGACCCAGAGGGTCACCTCACTTGGCCACTTTACTTCCTGATGACCTTCTGGTTCCAGTTCCAACACAATGTGTGGAGAAAGCTGTCACAACTGGACAACTTAAGCAGTTTTTGAGGACTCTCATCACAGACATGTCTACAGAGGGATGTACAGGATATTAGGAAACCACAGGATAGACCAGTATCCTGGAAAGAGTACCAATTTCTCCATATCCAGCCTCAGACTGTTGATAGGGTCAAAGATCAAAAGGGATAGGACAGTGATTTTGATCGGGAGACACAGCTACCCTTAGAGATCACAGGGAGAGCCAAGGACTCAGGAACTTCACCTCCTTCTTGTCTCTCCTTCCTCTGACCTCTCACATTGCTCCCCACTGAGCCTACCTGTCTGAGAGTCATCATGGGAGACAGCTCAAGGGGAAGCCACCATGTGTTCATACGGGCTGTAGAGCATAAAAGAACAGTGAAAGATGCGCAGGACAGATGTGTCCACCAGGCCAGGGCCATCTCTACTACACCCTGTGCTTCTCATAATAATAAAGTCTCCACGTTCACAGATCTCACTTTTTATTAAGTTAATATTTATTTATTGGCTTTCTACACACATGATATTACACTGGGTGTGCCAGATACATCCATCTCACACCAGACCAGGTTCTGTCTCTCCTCGTACACTTATATATAACATATATTTAAAACACAAACCTCGGCCGACCAAATATCTCAGTGGATTAAAGCACCTGCAAGCAGGTGCAGGGTCTAGGGGTTTGATTCCTGGGCCTGCTGTACCAGCCCTGCCCCCGGGGCATGCTGAGATGGCATGGTGGCATGCGCCTGTAATCCCAGCTCTTGAGAGGCTGTAAACAGGAGGATCATTCTGAGTCTGATCTAGTAGTGAGACCCTGAACACCATAGACCCTTCCCTAAAATACAAAAATAAATAAATAAAAATAAAACACAAAGATTCTGTTGCATTTTTTGTGTGCTTTTACCAATGTCTCAACTATCCATTAGGTCTTACTTGCATGTTAGCAACATCTGAGAGCAACTGTTATACTGAAGGTATTTTCCACAGTAGAAAACATAGCAATATCTTAGTCCATTTGTGTGTCAGAACAGAATAGTGAAGACTAGGTAGATTTACTTTTTAGAATTCTAGATGCTGGAAATTCTAACATCAAAATGCAGTGAGTTTGGTGTCTGTAAGAGTTATTTTCTGCTTCCAAGATGGTAGTTTGATGCTGAAGTCCTGCAGGGGAGGAGTTCTGTGTGTCTCTTCCTTAGGAAAGCAAAAAGGCAAGAGAACTTAACACTACATGAAGTACCTACCATAGAGTCCTAATTCCACACCACAGGGAAAAGCCTTCATGACTCCTTTAAGGTGATCTATGATTCTTCTCAGTACCAACTCATTGGCCCTTAAATTTCAAAACCTGGACTGGAGAGGTGACACATTAAAACTATAGTTCTGGTTAGCTTGCAGTCAAAGTTCTCATTTCCTAGGCAAACAAAAGTTGCAATTCAAATACACACACACACATACACACACACACACACACACACACACACACTCCACATACACACACAAACACTATAGTACAAAGCACCTAGTACAGTAAGGGTATACAAAGATTTATATTGGAATTGCCTCAGAAGCAAACTAATATTCACCTAACAAGAAAACATGTACTAGGTTCCCTGCTTGTGGTTCAAGTAGTTCCCAAAATTTTTTTGTACTTTCTATGTTCAAGATCTTCTTAGGGGGGCCGGGGAGATGACTCAGTGGGATAAGTGCTTCCCAGGCAAGCGCAAGGGCCTGAGTTCAATCCCCAGTTCTGCCAAAAAAAAAGAACTTCTTGGATCTTATCTTTTTGTAAGTCACCCAGCTGGGCTTGTCTTAACAAGGGAACTAGGTTCGGCAGTAAGAAATCTGGCTTTTAGCCCCATGAACTACGTGTAGCATTTCATCCACCCACCCGCTCACACACTCATCCACCCATGCATCCATCCAAACATCCATTCATCTACCCACTTATTTATGTGTTGATTCAACACCTAACCTTAGCTCCTCACCTAATATATGCCAATAGTGGGATAAAAATAGGAAATAACAAAAATGAGACATTTCCACTTCAAGAAACTCCAACATGAAAGTGAGACACATAATCAAAGATAATACAAAATTACAACAATTAAAAATAACTTTTTTTGCTCTTGTTTTTACTCTTCAAAGTAAACAATAATTATAAAAAAATAAAAACAAAAATAAAAAGAACTCAGTAATCGAACCATAATAAGACATGGAGGAAAATTGAGTGTATGTTATTAAGTAAAAGTAACCAATATAAAGGCTACATACTCTGGGCAACCAACTACAGGATATTCTGGAAAAGACAACACTGTTGGAATAATAAAAAAAGATCAGCGATTTGGGGTTAGGGAGAGGGGTAGGTGAATAGACAGTGCTCAGAGGATTTTAGGGTAGTGACACTACTCTGCATGATGCTGTAATGGTGAGTACTTGCCGTTATCCATTGGCTGAACCTATGGGAAGCACCTACGGAAGAGCGAACACTAACGTTAAGGTATGAACCCTGCGTAATGATGCTCTATCGGGCTGGCTCATGACTGTAACAAATGGTCTGGATATTGATATGAGGCACGGTTGTCGAATGAGGGGAGGCAGGGAATATATGGGAACTCTATATCACTTGCTTAATTTTTCTGTGAACTTAAAACTACTGTAAAAGTAAAGTCTACTAGAAAAAAATTATGGACATAGTGGTTTAGGAGAATACAGAGAAAAATAATTTATTCTGCCTTTGAAAAATAGAAGAACAGTTCATGGAGGTTATAGATGTTACCTAAAGTACTTAGTATTTCTGTTTCTAAGTTTCTTCAGTTTCCAAATACTATAATTATTTGCTCATCGCTTACCAAAGAGAGTATGAACTTTGGAGACAAACAATCCTTCAAAGCCCAAGTCCCTCTATTACGTGACCTTAGCAAATTACATCATAATTATTTATGCCAAAAGATTCTCATTTATAAATACAGGAATAAGTAACCTAGGGGAGAATAACTATGCCATTGAAGTAACTTTTTCTTCCTTTTTCCTGTTTAGTCAACGCAATTATCACGAGTAAGCCGTGTGATATCTCTAGGTTCCAGCTTCATAACCTAAGGAGCTCAGAGCCTTCATGTTTTCACCTTGCTGAAGCAGACAAGATCAAACTATGAGCACTTCATCTGCTCCTGCTGAGAAGCAGACTGGAAGTCTGGAGCCCAGCCTAGCTC
>NW_004524612.1:13127073-13132954 GCF_000260255.1 Octodon degus
TTTTTTTTGCAAAGTTGCCTTTTCTTAAAGTAAAACCCACACTTACTATATGATACGTACATTTGTCTCCAAGTTACTCACCGAAGAAATATATTCACACAAGTGCTTGTATACAAATGCTCATAGTGGTTTTCTTTGTTCTCAGTAGTTCTCAATATTTGATATAAGTCAAATATTCTTCAACAGGTGAAAGGATAAATAAATTAGGCTATGTCCATATAATAGAATGCTAGTTCATTTTTTAAAGGAGAAATATGTTGTGCAAAACCATATGTGAATCTCAAAATCCTTTTTGAAAACGTAGTCTGATTTGTGGTAGCAAAAACGCACAAACAGCAGGGGAAGAGGAGGACTGAAGCAAAGGGGGTGGTAAAGGGGCCTGAGGAAGCATTTGAGGGTGATGAGAAATATTCCAGGAATTATTATTGTAGTCAGGCATGACGTTCATTTTCTGCATTTCTCAGAACTCACTGAATTCCATTTTAAATGTATGCAGTTTATTATACATAATTATGACTCAATTAAATTGGTTTTTAAAAACCTTAATAGGAAGGAAGGAATTAGAATATGACAAAACAGTTAATTATATTGCAAATGGATGAAACAGCTCACTGAGAGGAAAAGCTCTAAGCACCTGAAAATTAGTGAAATCTTCAGCCTGTGGGAAAAGAACCTGCCCAAATGTCCAGGCCCATCTGATGAAGTTGTTCCCCACAAGGCTATAGGTTAATAATTCTGATAGTGCTCAAGGGCACTGGAACCAAACAAGTAAATAAATGGATGGCAGATGGCAAAAGCCATATTTCTCACTGTTGGGGTGGAAGGTTACAGAAAAACAAAAGGAGGCTAAAATGACCCATGTAACTAACAGCAGATTAAAGTTAGTGTCAGGGATGGGGATTTAGCTCAAAGGTGTACTGCCTACCTGGCAAGTGTGAGGCCCCAAGTTTGATTCCCAATATAAACAAAGCAGAAATCTTAGCCTTTTTATGTCAGTACGATTTCATGTTTAGCTTCATATAGATATAAATTTGTATGCATGGTACAGAAATAGGTATGCAAATGTGTGTATACAGGTGCTGGTAAACACATATATTTCCTTGTCATTTCTACTGCAAGGGTCTAGACACAATGTCACCACAGTCTAATACCCAGATTTGGGTCTCTGATACTGTTCTCCAATAAGAGGAAACAGAACCTTTCAGAAAAATGATTGCTTCTAGAACAGGGGCAAGAAATACTCCATACAAGGCTGTACTAGAGAAAATTTCAACAAAAAAAAACAAGGTACAGTGCTGAAGGGATAACAAAGTAATACAGAAGTCAGCTAAAAGCTCCCAATGGCAGCACTGGAAAAATGAGAGCAATAAAATACAGTAAGATGCACCAAATTATAATTCATGATTAAAATAAATATCCAGCAGTCTATATGGATGTAAATGCAATTGAATAACAAATAAAAGGGAGAACAAATGAATATGCAGAAATATTCCAAATGACTCACGCAAGTTGTGCACCCGCAAGGAGATGCAGCACAAATCTCTACTCCTTGACTGTGGGCTGCACATAATGACCTCCTTCCAAAAAGTATAGTATGGAAAGGAGAGAAGAGAAGCTTGGCCGACAGTACACCAGCTGGCGGTGAAGGTCCACATCAACAGGGATAACCTATGTTGAGGGCACGTGCTGCTGATGCGATGCCTCGCAAGCAGCATTTTATCCATGTGGCCTTCCTCCCCACACCTGTGACTCAAATCTAAGCATTTAAAAAAAAATCATTCAAATGACTTTTTATATAATTCCTGGCTGATATGTCTCAAGACTGTGAGACAAAAGCAAGGAAAGTCTCAGAAATTGTCACAGTAAAAAGAGCCAACCTAAGAACATATAACAACTAAATGTACTGTATTACCCTGCATATAACCTTGGACCTGGAAAAGGACACTAAGTAAAATTAAAGATATCTGAATAAAGTATAAAGTGTGTATTTCTGGTAACAATAAGTTATACTCATTTGTTCATTTATTTTTATGAAGGTAACAATAATAATGTAAGATGTTATAAACAGGGGAAACTGAATATAGGATATATGTTTATGGGAACTCTCTACACTACCTTCATAATTTTTCCATAAATGTAAAACTGTTAGAAAATTTAAAGTTTATTTTTCAAATCCCCCATATTAATAGAATAATTCTATATAATAATAAGGATGAGTCATCAAAGAATAAAAGGTTACTTATGAGGTTTTGTGATCATATACAATCCTGAAATACACATAGCAAAATCTAAAGCAAAATCTAAGTCAAGGGCCAGCCTGATGGCTCAGCGGACTAAAGTGCCTGCTTAAGCAGAGTACAGTGGCCAGGGTTTGGTCCCCGACATGCCATTCCGGCCCCATCCCCAGGGCACTCTGAGATGGCGGTGATTGAGACTGGACGTGGTGGCACATGCCTATAATCCCAGTGCATGGGAGGCTGAACACAGGAGAATCACTACAAGTCTTATCTACATAGTAAGACCCTATAGACCCTGCAGACCATGTCCTAAATACAGAAAAAAGAAATCTAAGTCAAAATCATAGCAAAATCTAAGACAAATGCAAAGAAGTATTGACATCATGCAGATGCAAGTGGAAAACAGTAATCTATATCAAGTGGACGCAGAGCAATAGATAGAAGAAATGATCCAAGTCCTCAGTCCCAACCATCTGGAAATGAGCTAGTTGAAGCCAGGTGAGGTCTTGCCCTCTTTCTTTCTAGCCAGAGTCATGCACATGAACACAACTTTCTTGGGAAATAAAACCTGGTAACCCCCTTAAATGTAGGTTAGTGATGAGATTGCTGCGTGCCAGATTGCCAACATTAGCCATAGCTCCAGACAGAATTGGCCCAGAAGTCCAGACAGGCTGAGAGCCAGCATCCTGTGTGCTTCCACACAGTCGAGCTTCTTCCCACTCACAGTCATGTGGAAGTGATCTGTCCCCTGCAAAGAGAAAGCCTCACTGTGGGCCCACAGTTCACCTGTAGGGCTCTGTGTGGATGGTGCGGGGATGGGGCAACAAGGTCTCTGGCCCTCCCCTAGTACTTGACCTTGGACTCTGTGAGTCCTCCAGTGAAAGCCATCCTTGTATCCATGCCTTCATGTAGTGCCACAGGACTCAGCTCACACACTGGTGGTGCCAGGTGTAGACTCAGTTAGGGACCCACCAAGTTTGACAGTCAGACACCTAGAAGTGAATCATCTCGTAGGAGTTACCACAACCAAAAGTCATTACACCATAAAAAGAAAGAAAGAAGAACTACGGGCAGGGGAACCACAAGAAATACATCTTAAGAATGAAAAAAGAGACCGTTCTGGCAAAGCCTGCAAATAAACTCATTCCAAGACATTTGAAAGATTAGATAACATATTTTTTTGAAATGCAAAAGTTTCTCAAGTTGGCTTAGTGATGGACAGGAAAATGAGTAATCCCCAGCCTTCCAAAGAAGTGTCCCCTGCACCCATCCACCCACAAGACATCAGCCACGGATAGTTTCATAAATTATTTCTTTCAAGCTTTCAAAGAGCAAATAAATAATCCATCTAGTAAATAGGTATGAAATTGGTTCAGGAACAAAAGAAAAGAAGAACACTTATTTAACTAATTTTAAGAAAAATTTATAAGGTTAATTCTGTCAAAGCTGTAGAAAATTAGGCACAGAACTCATGATCATAGATAAATAAAATTTTACTTATTAATAATGCTTACCATTTTATCCTTTCTTGTGTTTTACTCTACCTACTACCCCAGGAATCTGCTCTGGACAGGGTTCCTGCTCCCTAGTTGGGGAACTGGCAGCCAGGTCTGGGTCAGCATGGAGCGCTGGGAATAAGAAAAGTGTGGTAGGGTCTGGAGTCACTAACTCTGGTCTGTCCCCAAATGCCCTTGCTATATTAACTCATCTGGCTCCTGCTTTTTCTCCTGAGGGAGGATTCCTACAATGGTATTAGGTGACTTTTTGAGCCATATGGGCAAACAACATCACCCACTTATGCCTCTGTTCTTATTTCTGAAAGCAAAAGTTCTGATTCATCATTTGAATTCAAAGCCTTCCCCGTACTGCATCAGGAGACAGTGGGTGTTCTGCGGAGGCTGACAGGTCTGAGAACCACCAAAGCTCACAGGGCCTTGCTTGACCAAGCACTGTTTAAAGTGCGAACTCACCCTGTGACTTCCAGAGGGATGGTATTTTTCCTTGCAGGATGATCATCCTCTGCAACCCAAGACCATGCTCATAAGTGAAATAAACCAGATGCACATGTGCCAGCATCTTATTGTCTCCTTAGCGTGAGAAGCTGGAAGAGTAAAGAAGAGCCAAAATATACGACAGATATTGGGGAGTGAGAAGAAACTGTTGTAAAACAAAAAAACTGAGGTGGGGGAAAGGAGTGAAGAAGGAAAAACCAAAAGACAGAGAGACAGACAGATAGACAGATAGACAGATAGACAGGATAGTTAAGGTAACTATAATATTAATTTCTCTTAGTTCATTGAAAAGAAAGGTTTGTCCTAATATTGTTTGGACATTTAAATGCCTATATATTGAACCCTGAACAACTAGTTTAAAGATAACAATATGCAATGTATTAGCCATCGTTAGCCTCTTATTATCTTGGTTTGAATTGTTTTCCTCTTAAATGATGATGATCCTCCCCTGGAAGGGCAGCTGAAGAATGTGGAGGAGTTGAAATCAGAGATCACCCATTGGCAACTTGAGCACAGCTGTGTAGGAGGAATAGCAATACATAGAAGGCAAGCTCAGGCCACAAACCTGGAATATGCAGAACCCAACAGAAATAAGTTGAGCATATGTTCAGATCTACTAGGCACCCTATGCTCACATACATCCTCACAGGCTCACTAGAACTGCTATTGTTCATCTCCCAAAAGAGGCTTGAGGGTGGCTGTGACCCCTGGAGAATCAAAACGAGTACCTAGAACACTAGTGACAGGCTCCTGGAACAGAGCGCTGTGCAGGGCCGTGCTGCATCGCCGCTGGATCCTGAGCTCTCATGAACTGCAGTCCCGCGGCCTGACTCCGGCCTATGAAAGTGCAACTCTCGTGGGAGTGCATTACCAGCCTGCAAACCGCCGGGCAAGAGCCACGCTGGCCTGCTCCACCCCAGAATTCTAGCTGCTGCCTAATCCACTCAGTCCCAGTGCAGCTTCCCAGGAGATGGTTTTCTTTTCATGCATGTTGAATATTACTCATTATTGTATCTTGGTATCTGTGAAGCATTTCTTGGATATTAAAATCCAAGTTCAAATCTCTTTTTTTATTAATTTTATTCAGAAACACATAGCAATGAGATAGTGTCAAAACCGATTAGTAGGACAGTTTCAATAATTAATACATTGCATATTGTTGTCTTTGTCATGGTAATTCATAGTACAAGATGCAGACATGATATCTTGCCCAAACACTATTAGTACAAATCTTTATTCTCATTGAATTAGGAGAAAGTAGCTGTAGATCTATCCTATTTTGAATATACAGATACAAAATGGTCCTTCATTTATATCCCCTGTTTTTGTTTTGTTTTGTCAGAAATGGGTATTCCATTGTCATTTAAATATTGTATGTGTGTGAATTCAGCAAAATATTCCAATATAGTCCAGTATTAATAATAGTAGGGGTTATCCATAGGACTGGCAATGTCAGAAATTGTTGACTTGAGCCTTTTACAGCTCAGCATATTAATATGGCTTTACTTTTTATACCTCGTTTTTATACTTTTGTGCTGGATGGTTAAGACCAAGATAGAGCAAGACCTATATAATAAGAAATGTAACTTTTGTATGTGAAAAGATCAGTCAAATCACCTCAGGATTTACCCT
>NW_004524612.1:13133929-13136659 GCF_000260255.1 Octodon degus
AAGAAAGAAAGAAAGAAAGAAAGAAAGAAAGAAAGAAAGAAAGAAAGAAAGAAAGAAAGTGGTATGTACTTACTAGAGTCAATTTTTGTTTCCAAATATCTTCCGTGGATGGTTGGTTGAATCCAAGGATGTGGAACACAAGACACGGATGGCTGACTGTATCTGCTTTGGCAAAGCACAGTGAAACCTCAGCACCTTTCAGTTACTAGAGAGAGGAAGAAAGTGTGAACCAAAAGAAATCAGTACTGTGAAAGGAACAGTTGACCTGGAAGAGAGAAGATCCACAGCACAGTATGCTTTTCCACAATGAAGACTTTATCTCCATGAAAATAGATACTCTTGCCTTGTCTTCTGTCTCACCCATCACTGTTACCCACAGTCTGAACCAGCGCCTGGCACACCAGGCACATTCGCTAGATATTTGTTACACAAATTTAAGTTCTAACTCTGGGAGGAAATAGGACTAGCTGACCCATTAGCTGGGCACAGCACTGATTCAAGTGAAAGACTGGGGACTGCTGGCCAGGGCCCACCCGTGTGGCCTCCTCTTCAATGACAGTGTGCAAATCCCTAAAACCTCTTGTGCAAAAGAAAAACTTGAATCACAAATTAAAAATAAATAAAGTTTCACTTTGACTTAGCCTTTGAAAATCCTGTGACTGTTCAGGTAAACTTTTTAAAATATAGACACCTAGCAATAGCCACTCACACCACTAAATTTTTTTGAATCAGGATGATATAAGGTCACTCCACACTGCCCATTACTTCATGATAACGAAGACAACCAGGCACTGTCTCAGCGCTTCTCCACCTTAGCACTGTTGGCATTTGGTGCCAATATGGGGGTGACCTGTGCGTAGCAGGACAGCTGGAAGCCGTGCTGACCTCCATCTGCCTGTGTTGCCAATGACACCCAAATGCACACACACACACGACCAAAAAAAAGTCTTAAAACCTGGTCGAATTCCCCTCCAAAGGTGGGAGAAAGGGTGAATTTGCCTCCTTGAGTCTTTGTCCTTGGTGTACAGATGTGAGAACAAAGCAGATATTGTCAACTAAGTTATTATTCAAATTCAAAAGTCACTGCAACTTTCAGACTTTGGCCATGCAAAGTATACCACATTTTAAGGGAAAGTGATTACTTATGGATATAATGCCACCAAGTCACGAGTCAAAATCAGCAAGTATGGGGGAAGGGCGATGGGGCTTGAGTGAGAAGCCAACATAGTTGGTGTGCTTCAGTCTTTACTGCAAATGTGACTTTATTTTCACCTGCATAAGACTCCTAACGCAAAGCAATAGTTTCAGTGTGAACATTTATGCATTTCTCCACTTATGGAAAATTCTCAGCTGCCATCTCCTGAAATATTGCCTCTTCATACCACTTCCTGTCCTGGACACCACAGGGACCCTTCTTAGCTACACTTGTCACCAGGTGCTGCCATGGAACCGAACCAAGAGAATAAAAACCTCCCACATAATAGTCCTCTCTCCTTTTTCTTCCTAAAAGCAAGGCACATCAAGATTCTGAGGTCAGCAGAGCCACAAGATGAGGAAAATCAATAGCCCTGGGACACCCTGTGGAAGACATATTAAAGAATCACACTGTCACATGGAAAAAATATTGTGTTAAGCCAATAAATTTTGAAAATATCAGCTAGTATCACCTTAACTGATAAGGCCAGGGGTACAGAGAACAGATGACCCCACACAGCAAAGGAGCAACGAGACCCTCCAGGGGAAGGGCAAAGGAAGTCCCAGGAGGACAGCAAAGGGAGTCCAAATAGCAGTGGAGGCTGAGGGCTTCAGGAAAAGCCAGAAGAAAGCAAAAGAGATGTGGACGGGGAAGCAGCCCCAACTGTGGAAAGTGGGAGGAGAGGTGTTTTGCACTGATAATAGCGGGCACACGCGCAGCACGACTTCCTGAGAAGGCAGGAGGAGCAAACTGCAAGTGCATTTACTTCTGGAAATGAGAAGCAGGCAGAGAAATGTAAAGAGAAGGTCTCTGTCTGCTCCTCGGGGAGCGTAAGTACAGTCATGATATTGCACACACTGGGACCGAGGACCTGCTCGGGAGAGGACGTAAGAGCCCTGAGACCTCAGCTTCTGTCATGTCACCAGGTGGAAACTGAGAAAGTAAGGAAAGGCAATCTGAGCATCTACTGAGATTAACCAAAGCAAGCAGCAAGAGAAAAAGAAGTCCCGCTGCTTGCCTCTAGAAAATAGACATTTGCAGCGGAATGGGAAGGTTTGCAAGGGGTTGTCCTTTGTCATTGTAAATGTTCCACTACCACTTGACTTAAAAACATGTACCTGTCACTTTGATCAAAGTAAATAATTAGAGATAACCCGGCAATCTAAGCGCCTGCCTGAGAAGCACAAGGTTCCAAATTCAATCCCTGGTACCTCATGCTGTGCTGTCTGAAACCGGGTGTGGTGGTCCAAGCCTGTAATCCTAGCACTAGGGAGGATGAGACGGGAAGATTATATGAGTCTCAACTATGTAGTGACACCTTGTCTCAAAAATAAAAAAATAATAATTTTTTAAAATGAATAATTGAAAAAACACACAAGAAGTCTACTTGTATTGGGCATTGTCAATTCTTAGTCTAGATGTGGCCTGTTTTTAAAGTGGCTTATGTTAGGAAGAAGAGATAAATTCATCTTGATTACCAGAGGTAAAAAAAATCAGTGTGCCCTCATATTGCCTTTTGCAGAATCAAATCATAT
>NW_004524612.1:13136759-13146411 GCF_000260255.1 Octodon degus
TTCTCCTGCCGGGAGAATAAAGGGACAATTCGCTGAACGTTGGCTCAGATCATGAGATGTGACTGGAATCTACCGAGCATGCATTTTGGTCATAGAACTGATGCTTTGGAGTTATAATAGAGAACAACTAAATGAGATAATGAAATGCTATTTTAGCCTCCATATTGAGATGTGAAAAAAAGCTCTATTTAAAAAAGACAAAACAACACACCCAGTGGGAGCATTTTAGCTGATGCCAAATAGCATCCATATGAAAAAACAATAATTTTCACACACTGCATCTTTCCTAATGGGAGGGAAGAAAAAATAACTGGAAGGACAGGGAGGGAGCGTGCTCACTACTTACCCCCTATTTTCAAGAAGCCCCAAGCTAGTCTAATGTTCCAACCCACTGTCAGTGCTCGGGGATGATTGGCTATCTCCACAGTATGAGCTGTGGAGTGGAGGGAGAGGTGAGAAAGCCTCTCGATCTACAGCTGGATTTCCCACACTTCTGCCACCTTGCCTGCTTGATTGGTTCTGCTTGCTGTGTTTCTTTTCTGCTGTATCCCCCCCTCCCGTCTTCCTCCTCTCTCAGGACCTCCTTCTACCTCCAACCTCTGGCAAGAGAACTTTGATGGCCAGTGTACACACTGACCCCTTCCTTCTAGCCTGTCCCCTATTTCTGTAGCTCCTACAATGAAATGATGTTACAGCAACAGGACAGTGAATGCCCTTGTTGTGTCCTGGGAAAATCAAGCATTCAAACTCTGAGTGCAGGCTATGCTTGGCAAAAGCTCAGCACTTTCTGAAACTGAATGGTGCTGGCTCCCAAGCTAAGCAAAGTAGGTGGGGTGAACCAAGAAAGCCTGCACTGGCCTTTCATGAGGTGTTGGCACTGTGCTTTGCACAGGTCACCTGAAGGTCACCCACTCCAGCCTGGCCTATGCCAGCACATGCTGGAAGAGAGAAAGCAGTCACCCAGGGAGACAGTGACTGTCTCCTTAAAACAGAAAACTCATATTTGCTAGAATCTGAGAAGCCACAACAATTCAGAGATGTTGAGGAGACTGCTTCCTGCTCTAGGGTGTTCCAAGGTCTTTTTTTACTCTCTAGATAAAAGCAGCTTGCTGCTGGGAGGAGGAAATGAGCTAATACGTGGAGCTGCTAAGAACACTGCCCTGCTACCACATATTGAACAAATGAGGTTTGGCTTTGGGGCTGTTATTTTTTATAAGTCCCCATTGCCCTCTGGGAAGCCTCAGGCCGGGTGGTTCGGGTGGAACTGACTTCCTCCTGTTGGGGTACTTAGATAACCCAAAACTGGTCAATCGAAACACCAACCCAGTTAGCCATGGTAGTTAATTTCTAAGATGCAGAGCAATATAAGAAGCATTATTCATGGCAATGCAACGTGATACGGCAACTCTGGAAAAGAGTTTGGTATCTCTTCAAATACGAAGCACACAGTTGTTATATGACCAAGCAGTTGTAACCTTGGACATTTTCACTAGTGAAATAAAACCTTTTGTTGATAGAGAAAAGCCCATACACAAACCCCAAACTGGAAATAGTCCTAAGGGCCTTTAGTGGGTAAGTAGTTCATCCAAATTGTGGTTCATCCACATGGACTCCCACCAAGCAGCAAAGAAGAGGTTACCATGGACACAAGAAATAAACCACAGGCGTCTCCAGGGAATTGTGCTGAGGCAAACGCCAACTACAGAGGCTTGCATATTCCATGGGTCTATTTATACAGCGTTATGGAAATGACAAAGTTACAGAAATGGAGAACAGATTACCACGGTTTTAGGAGTTGAGGGTAAGAAGGAAATGAGTGTGGCCATAAATGGACAACTCAAGGGGTCCTGAAGGGTAGGCAGCATTTTGTGTTCTGACTGTATAAGCACTGTTGTTATCTTTGATAGTAAATTATCGTTTTGCAAGATATTACCATTGGAAAAACTCAAAAAAAGGTCCAAGGAATCTCTTCATATTATTTTTTGAAATGTGTGTAACTACACAATCACTTCTAAATAAAAAAGCTCACTAGGGCTGGCCAAATAGCTCAGTGGATTAAAGCACCTACAAGCAGGTGCAGGGACCAGGGGTTCAATTCTCGGGTCTGCCGTGCCAGCCCCATCCCGGGGTGCCCTGAGACAGCAATAGAGATTGAGCATGGTGGTGTGTGCCTGTAGTCCCAACTCTTGGGAGGCTGAAAACAGGAAAATCACTACCAGTCCAATCTAGTAGTGAGACTCTGAACACCCTGTAGACCCTTCCCTAAAAATACAGAAAAAAAGATCACTCAGGTAATTTAACATGCAACTGAGAAACACTGATCTATTTGTCTCTACTCATCCACCTTGTATTGTGTTAATCCCTTCTTCTCTGCTTATACTACACAAGTCCATCTTTAAGTCCTTTTAACCAATACCTTGAACTTCCTCATCTTCCATGTCTTTATGTTTAAAGACAATTTATTGGAAGCAGCATCAGATGCATAGTTGTAGTTTTAAATTCACTTTCATAATCCTTGAACCATAATAGAATATTTTTCTATTAAACTTAATGTAATGGTAAAACTCTTAAAGACAAAGGTGTAGGTAAAGGTTCCTAAACAAAATCCCAGTTGCCAAAGAAATAATATTAAGAATGAACAAACATTTTTTTCCATAATTTTATTGAGAAACAGCAATGAGACAGTTTCAAACCAAATTGGTAGGAAAGTTTCAATAATTAACACATTGCATACATTCTTCCTAGTGGTTAATTGCTGTACAAGATGCAGACTTGATATCCTATTTACAAACACCATTAGAACAAGTCCCTCTATTCATTAAGAGAATATAACTATATATCTATCTTAACCATTTTGAATACACAGGTACAAAATGGGCATTCATCTGTATCTCCTTTTTTTGCTAAGTTCTCTTATTTGAATATTATAGGTGTGTTAACTCTGCAAAATATTCTAAAAGAGTCCGGGAGCCCATAATAATTTGGGTCTTCCGCTTCACTGACAATATCAGAAATTGTTGACCTGAGTCCCCTACAGCTCAACATAACAGCATGGCTTTACTTCTTATATTTCGTTTTTATACTTTTCTGCTGGATGGTTAAGACCAAGGTAAAGCAGGACCTATGCAACAAGAGCTGTAGCTTTTAGGTCTGATAAGATCAGTGAAATCCCCTCAAGATTTATCCTGAGATCCTGTACCTCAGATTGTAGAACCTTTGTCAGTGTCAGCCATGTGGATGAGTCACGGCCATTGCTTGGCCAATGTGCTCTCTGTGAAAGTCTGAGAGAGTGTCTTCTCCCCATGTGACTCTCCTTAGGCACACTCTGCATCATCAGTCACTTTCCTCTTTGGCCCCATAATCTTCTTGATCAGAAAATTTGGGACACTACCAAAGTACATGACATTACAGTACAAGTTCTCATATGTCCTGAGTCTTAATTGACCTTGGAAGGCTAGGGCCAAAATGTTGGCTTTCCTTGCGGCCCTCCTTTTTCTCTAATTTTGGTCTGCAAACTTAGGTTGTTAACCCTCCAGAAGACAAGTTTATTGTTATTACCATACAACCTAGGCTATTAAGCTTAACCTCACTATCTGTCTGAATATCAAACATCTTAGGCATAACATCGAACAGGTATTTTTCATCAAGTATTGATATGTTGAACTTTAAGTCCCTACAGAATATGATAAAAAAATTTTAAAATTAGAATATATTTTTAAAATAGACTTAAAGAATTATATAATTCTTATGTTTACACATAAGTCCAAAAATCTAACCATATACAACCTTGACGCAAGACAGTCCCACAACAAGGTATGAACAAGCATTTTTATAAACGCATTTTAAAACAAAGAAAAAAAAAACAAACAAATGGAACTGCACCAAATTAAAAATCTACCAACAAAGGAAAGCACCAATAGAGTAAAAAGACAACCTACAGAATGGGAGAAACTTCCACCTCAGACAAATGATGAGCAACTACAATGTATAATGAACTCAGAAATATTAGAGTCCCCAAAATTTAAAGAACAAATTTAAGAATGGGCTTCTGAAATGAATAGATGCTTCTCAAATGAAATCTAAATGGCCAATAAAGGTAAGAAGAAATGTTCTTCATCACTAGTCATTTGAGAAATGCAAAAGGAATCAACACTGAGATATCATCCCAAGTGACTACCACCAAGAAATCAAGCATCAACAAATGCCAGTAAGGCTCTGGAGAGAGAGGAGCCCTTTTCTCCATATTTTGAGGGAGTGTAAACTGATACCAACTCTATGGAAATGCAGAGATTCCTCAAAAACCTAGAAATCGAAATTACATTTGGCCCAGCTGTTCTCATTCTAGAGATCATTCTGAAAAGAGATCATTTCACAGTGGCCCATGCACACTCCTATTTATAACAGCACAATCACAACAGTGAAATCTTGGACCAGATGCCCTTCTGCTGTCTTCTGGTTTCAGTTGTTGATGTTGAAAATTGACTCTTCCTTTGAGACCCATATGTCATTTTTCTATATCTTGTTAAGATTCTTCTGTCCATGAACTTCAGCAAGTTTAGTCCTTGGTGTTTGGGTTTTATTTCACCTACACCTCTTTTCATTGTTGCATTCATCAAATCTGTACTTTTCGTCTTTCATCAATTTTGTGAACACCTCACCTCACACATCTTCAACTATTACCTCCACCTTATTTTCTTCCTCTTCTCCTCTGATGTTATAATGATACATCTTATAAAAATACTAATAATGATACATCTTAGACCTTTTCAGCATATCCTATATGCCTTATGTGTCTTTTTTCTTTTTTACCACTTTTTAGTCTCTCTCAAAGTTTCAGTCTGTATATTTTCTACTGAATATTTTTCTAGCTCTGTTTGAGGATGTGTTTAGTCTTCTTTTACACCCACTATTTTTTGTATTATTTTTAGTGCATTTCTATTTATTTCTTCTTTTTGTTATAATTTTCTTTTATTTTGAAGAGTAAAAACAAAATCAAGAAAAAAGCAAATATAGAATCAGGGTAACATAAAACAATACATATATTACAGATTTTCAAAACAAGAATAGCTGATTAACAATGAATGATATATTATCTATTTTTATCATCAAATCCGTTGCTCAGATTTCCAGATATAGTTATACAAGATGGGACATATGATTGAACATTACTGCATGCTTTCAAGAAAATTTTCTTTTGGTGGAACTGGGGATTGAACTCAGGCCTTTGTGCTTGCCAAGCAAGTGCTTATTCTACTGAGCCATCTCCCCGGCCCCCTTAAGAAATCTTAAATTTTGTTCTTGTCTCTTTTTCCTTTATTATCTTTTTCTAAAAAAATTACTTTAAAGAGAGTATAGTAATAATTGATATGGCATTTGAAACAGTATACATTTAGAAGACCAAGACCACAGGTACTTTAAGCATAGTTTTTGTATTACACATTGCTATCCTCAACGTATCTGCTTAGATTGCAGTTATCTGTATGTATACAGAGTTAGTCAAAGTGAGAGTTCTACATATTCATTGCTTTTTTCACAAAACTGATGGAAATTCTTAGTACAACACCTCATCCATCTTGTTGAACCCACTATTGAGTTCTGAACTTTATAATATTTTTAAGATCTAGATTCCTTTATAGGACCCAGCATTCTGGTGAAAATTTCCATCTTATTATTCTTCAATATATTAATTGTGATTACTATAAAATCCACAGGTAATCATTCCAGTGCCTACATCACCTCTGAACATGTGTGAAGCACCTTTAATCTCTATTTTTCAAGCATATGTCTTAACATACCTGGTAATTGTTTTATTACCTAGAATTATGTTTACCTCAAAAAGATTTAAACTCTTTCTAGAAATGGCTATAATGAAATAATGATAGAGATTTTTCCCAAAGGATTTAAAAGAATTCTATAAATGTTTGGTATCTGATAGAGTTTAAGCATATAGTAGTCACCCTTTTGTCTGGGTTTCACTTTCCATGGTCTCAGTTACCAGGAGTTAACCATGGCCCAAAAATAATAAATGGAAACTTCCAGTAATGAACCATTCAGAAGTGCTGCACTGCAGCCTGTTAGGTGTAGCAGGATGAAACTTCACACCATCACATGCATCCCCCCCAGACACGACTCATCCCCTGCCTTGCATATCCAGGCGAGCCTCCCATTGGTCCCTTAGTTGTCCTTTCAGGTGTCAGAGCTGTGTAACAATGGCATAGTGTTTCTACTGAAGCAATCTATACACTACTTAGTAATAGCCCCAAAGCACAAGAATGACAATGCTGACAACTCAGATAAGCCAAAGACAGCAGGTAGAAAGTGTGTCCTTTAGTCAAGAAGGTGAAAGTTCTCAATAAGAAAAGAAAACCAAATCTTACATTGAAGTTGCTAAGACCTACAGTAAGAAGAAATCTTTTAACCATGAAAGTGGGTAAAAGGAAAAAGAAATTTGTGCTAGTTTTGCTGTTTTCTGCTCAAATTTCAAATATTTATGGTCCGAGTGCACAATGTCTTTGTTAAGATAGAAGAGGCATTAATCTTGTGGGTGGAAGAAATGGACAGAAAGCGTGTTCTAACCAATGGCAACATGTTGCACCAGAAATTAGTGGGCCAATGAAATATGTTGAAAAACGAGCCCTGAAACAAGTGACTTCAAGCCATCTATAGCATGGAAAAGATGCTGGTACAGAGTCAGGATAGGTCTGGACTCAAAAATATGCATAGGGCAAGCAAGGCTATGTCTCACAGTGGAGAACCTGCTGCCATATTTCCAGCTGAGTGAAGAAGCCAATTAAGGAGAAAGGACACCACCCAAAGAAAGAAGCCAGATGTGATAAAACCAGATGATGCCCAACAGAGCCTACATCTGTAAAAGGGGAAAGGAGCCACCAGGGCATAAGACAGAGGAATGACGACTTCCAATGAGAACGTTCTTCCAAAGGTTCTGAAGAAGGGCCAGGGAGATAGCTCAGTGGAATAAGTGCTTGCCCGGCAAGTGCAAGGTCCTGAGTTTGATCCCTGATAACACACACACACACACACACACACACACACACACACACACACACATTCTGAAAAGAAGACTCCTACTATAGAAGCTCCCCATTATGGACCCCATCTCCTCCAGACATTCAAACATGGACATCAGCAAGGCACAGTGACCTAGTGTCATGGAAGCAAAGGGCATTTCTTCTAACGTGTTGTCAGGAGCCCAGTGCTACACCACAATGTCCCCGTCGTGCGTCAGACTTTATCACATCACATCGGTACTGTAACATCTCACAACTTCACAGAAGGGTCAGTACAGTACAATAACATATGGAGAGAGCAAGAGAGAGAGGCCTTATTCGCAGAGCTTTTATTACAGTATATTTTATAATTATTCTATTTCATTATCAACGATAGTTTTTAACCTCTTACTGTCCCTAACTTATAAGTTAAGTTGTATAACTATGTTAGTACTGGAGGAAAACAAAATATACACATTGTCACTGGGACCCTTGAGAGATTTCAACAAAGGACTCCCCTGAAACAACTGACACCAAGTCACCCACAGCACATAAATGATGGTGGCTCAGATTCAGGACCAGCTCTGGACTAAAAAACAAAAATGTTCATGGTTTGCCTGACAGTCTGGTTTCAGGGGTCCACTGTGCTCTTGAAATGTATCTTCTGTGGGTGAGAGGGGGACAGTTATTTTGGATAGTGGTGGGAGCTTGGCAGTTATGCATGCCACAGTCATATGTTACAAAATCATAGGTTCCAAAGCCTACAGCTAAAAAGGACATTCCCTTTAAAAAGCACTTAGGAAACTGATGTTCCTACTTGCTGCAGGTTCAGCAAAGTCAGTTTTCCCTCCAATTTAAAACTGTTTCTTCAGGAGACCACCAAAGTATTTGATTGCCACTAAGCAGTTATACATTAAAATGTGTATTTGAACAATAAATCACATTTCTACCACAAGAAACAAATAGGAACTGCAGTTGGGGAAGGGTAATCCTCCCAGTGTACCTTGGCAAGGGACTGCGATGGGCACCAGCCCACTGAGGAGTGCCCCTACGCCAGTGCCCACTTCTCCACATACAGACAGCTGTACTCGCATTAATTTACTAATTATGTCTGTGATTCTTAGTGCAACAGATTATGTGAAAAAGGCAGTAAATACTTAACATTATGGGCTACAAGTTATGGGCTACAACCTAAATACCCAGGGCCCTGAAATTACCACCTACACCACTGTTTGCTCAAGGGTCAGGAAAAGATTTAAGATTTTCACATCATAATCCCACAAAAAAATGAGAGAGTAGCATATTTTGTGCACCTATGGTTTATGGAATCACACTTAAATTCTTGCAATGGTTAACAGACTTTCTCTGAAGAATAAATAGTGAATCTAAGAAGGAACCCAGTCTGTCAGTATGGAACTATTCTCTTAAATAAAGACAGCCTAACTCAAAGCCTACATTTACTATATGCAAGAAAGCTATCAAATACCTTGAATTTGAATGTCCTGGCTGCTATAAGTTCTCTATTATATTTTGTCCTCTATTTGGGCTTAAATATGCAAAGTTCAAAGTAAAAAAACTGCAAGGACAATAAAAACATTATTTGATGATTGTCAATACACATGCACCTAAAACTCACTTTCATGTACATCCAATTTGACTCAGCTGAAGGATGACCAGGAAGCTAGTCACATACTATTCTTTATCCCTTGCTGTGTCTGTGAAGGCCTTGCTGGAAGAGCCCATTTGAACTGGTAAACTGAGTGAATTGATCACCTTCAACTATGTAGGTGGCATCATGTAGTCTGATGAAGGGCAAGCAGAAGGAAAGGACAGAAGAACAGTACATTCTCTTCCTGCCTTTGAGATGAGATGTCTGTCTGTCCTTGCCAGCTGAGATCTGAGCCCCAGGTTCCCAACACTCTGCAGAATGAAAACATCATAACCCCCCCACCTTCTTTAGGCCTCATACTTCAGACTGGGACTCACACCATCAACCACAGTGTAATCTGGTCCTTGGACATTAAGACTCAGATCAAATTATACCATGGGCTTGGCTACCTTTCTCCCTTGTGATCATAGGACTTCTTGTCCAAGACAACTGAATGAGCAAATTCCTATGCTAAATTGGTCTTTGTCTCTCTACCTCCCTCTGTCTCTCTGTCTGTCTCTCTCCCCTACACCCCCCCCACACACACATCCTTCTAGTTCTATTTCTCTACAGACAGCTGAGTAATACTACCTATTACATGAAAATGGTACTATTTTGTGAAAAATTCTTTATCATAAATCAAATTAAGGTAAGTAACATACTGCCTTTCTTACATACCATGCAAGGACAAGAGTAATAAATTGGAACTATACTCTTGATCTGTCAAATGGAGCTGTGATTCCAAACACTGATCTCCAGTCTTGCATACAACGGAGCAATGAAACCAGGACTTTAGCCACTTGGAAGAGACATCAACAGCTTCCCGCTGCCCAAGTGGAGGAGGCTTTAGATGTACAATGCCAAGTTATAATCTTAAGGTGACCTGGCTGTTCACCCAGAAAATGCACTGAATGTCACTGGAAGCCACTCTGGCTATCACTACACTGGTCTTTCAGGCAGGCCTGCCTTGCCTGGCTTCATCTAAATTAGGTTAAAA
>NW_004524612.1:13147236-13170017 GCF_000260255.1 Octodon degus
TAACCAGTCCACACAACCATCCTAGGGTGCACACACAAATCTTAGTGCTCAGCTTGGTGTACTACTAGCTTCAACTCACAAAGGATTCCAAGTCTTGCTTCAGCTCAACCACAGCCGTGCTGTCAGCCAGGAGGTGCAGGAGCTTTTGTCTGTAGAACACCTCAGGTCTTCTGTGCCCATGTGCTGGGTTAGGACTGAGGACAGACATAAAATCCACAGACTACCCTTCAATACTCTTCAAAAGGAAAGGTGGGTCTCCTTGCTGGGCCATGCGGGGAGCACAGGCCCTGCTGATCACTTGCCAGTGTGGGCAAGGAGGCCATGGAAAGACTGAAGGAGGTGCCTCTGAGGCCTCTCAGACCATGCTCAAGAGGCCTCTTTTCTCTTCTCTTCCAGTCTTCTTCCTCCCTCATCCTTTTTTTTTTCTCTTTTTTTAAAAAATAATTTTGAGAAACAAATAGCAATGAGACAGTTTCAAAACCAAGTAGGACAGTTTCAATAATTAATACATTGCATATTGGTGTCTTGTTAGTGGTTATTCATAGTACAAGGTGCAGATGTGGTATCCTGTCCACAAACACTATTAGTACAAATCATTCTTCTCATTGAATTAAGAGAAAGTAGCTGTAGATCTCACCTAACTATTTTGAATATATAGATACAAAATGGTCCTTCATTTGTTTTTTTTTTCTTTTTTCCATAATTTTATTGAGAAACAAATAACAATGAGACAGTTTCAAACCAAATTGGTAGGACAGTTTCAATAATTATTTGTATCCCTGTTTTTGTTTAGTTTTGTCAGAGATGGGTATTCCACTGTCACTTAAATATTGTAGGTGCATGAATTCAGCAAAATATTCCAATATAGTCCAGTAGTCCATAATAGTAGTGAGTTTTCTGTAAGACTGGCAATGTTAGAAGTTGTTGACTTGAGCATTTTACAGCTCAGCCTATTAATATGACTTTATTTTTTATACTTCATTTTTCTACTTTTCTGTTGGATGGTTAAGACCAAGATAAAGCAAGACCTATAGAACAAGTAATGCAACTTTTATATCTGATAAGATCAGTCAAATCACCTCAGGATTTATCCTGAAACCCTGTACTGCAGTTTGTAGATCCTTTGTCAGTGTCAGCCATCTAGATGAGTCATGGCCATTGCTTGGCCAATGTGCTCCCTGTGAAAGCCTGAGAGGATGTTTTCTCTCCATGTGACTCTCCTTAGGCATACTCTACATCATTGACCATTTTCCTCTGTGGTCTCATAATCTCCTTGATCAGAAAATCTGGGACACAACTGAGTTACATTATGTTACACTACTCAGGACAGGTTCTCCTATGTCCTGAGTCTTCACTGACCTTGAAAGGCTAGGGCCAAAATGTTGGCTTTCCTTGCAGCCCTTCTTTTTCTCTAGTTTTTGGTTTGCAAACTTAGGTTGTTAACCCTCCAGAAGAGAAGCTTGTTATTACCCTACAACTTAGGCAGTTGAGCTTACCCTCACTATCTGTCTGAATATCAAACATCTTAGACATAACGTGGAACAGATATTTTACATCAAGTACATTACACCTTAAGTCCCTACAGAATATGAAGAAAATAATTTAAAAAATAAACCTCATTCTTTTTCTTTTCTTGTTTGTCTTTATCTAGTTCCTCTTTTGCTTTTGCTTCCCTCTTCTCCTCTCCTTCCCTGCCCATACTTCTGCTCCTACCTGTAAGCACTCAAATAGGCAGTGCGTAGCAATGTGGAATTTCTTGTTGTGCACCCAGAATATGGTATTTTGGCATGTTTTTGGACCTGTGTGAATACATTGCCAAACACTACATGTTCTAAAAATGCTAAAAATAGGATCTTAATATCAATTTTATGAACTAAGCATCAAATCTATCAATTCCAAGTCTGAAGTTTAGGGAAGATTAAAGTATGGCAACTTGAAAAGAAAATTTGCTTAAATTTGAATTATTCACAGCTAAGGAGTGTAATTAAAATTGTTTAAATATAAAAGCCTCATGCTAGATGGTGTGAGAATTTTGGAATAGGAAGTAGCACTATAAGTAGTTCTTATTCATTTAAATACTCAGAGCATTGGTGTGAGATTAAAATCAATCTGGCATCTTTCCACCTGACTTTCAGCATTAGTCAGTTCATTCCTAACACTACTGGGAAGGGGTGAATTCATTGAGAAGACCACCATCATACCACCACCACCATTAAAGACTGCGTGCTTCAAAATACGCCATTAAGAAAGTGATAAAATGATCCATAGAAAGGAATAAAAAGTTAAGTTGTATGTCTGGTAAAGGATATACACATAAAATTTATAAAAGTACTTTACAAATCAACAATAAAAAGACAACACAGGGGCTGGGGAGATAGTTCAATAGGATAAGTGCTTGCCTGACAAATGCAAGGGCCTGAGTTCAACCCCCAGTTCTGCCAAAAAATAAAATAATAAAATAAAAATAAAAAGACAACACAATTAAAAGTGGACAAGGGTCCAAACTGATCTTTCTTTTGAAATACATACAAATGACCAATTTTCACATAAAAAGTGTTTAGTATCATTAGACATCAAGAAAATGCGAAAAAAAATCAGAAAAATACTAGTATGGCTATAAAAATGAAAATGGCAGATCTTCAAAATATTAAACATAAAATTATGAAATGAACCAACAAGCCTACCCCCAGATATATACCTATAAGAAATAAAACTATGTGCCAACACACAAAAGCTGCACATGATGGCAAGGAAAACTGAAACTACTCAAGACTATTCCAAAGTCCATTAACTGAATGATGGAATACACACACACACATGCACACACGTGCATGCACACACATGGGGGGAAGAGAGAGAGAGAGAGAGAGAGAGAGAGAGAGAGAGAGAGAGAGATTACAATGCAATAGAAATAAAATTTTGATGTATGCTAAACATGGATAGACTTTGAAAACATACTAAGAAGCCAGTGACGGGCCGGGGAGATAGCACAGTAGAAAAAGCACTTGCCTGGCAAGCGCAAGGGCCTGAGTTCCATCACCGGTTCTGGAACTGGGGAATACTGGGGAAGGGTAGTCATATTTATAATAACTAATTGGGGTTTGTGGAGGTTGGAGATGTTAATTATGGGCCTAGATCCCTCCCTCAATAATCTTATCAACGACAGAGTGTCACTTTCTTCAAAGCAGTATCTGAAGTGGTAGGAGAGGAGGAAGGACACCATGACTGACAACCAAGCTGGTTGGAGGGAGCTGAAAGAACATAGCCACCAAATAACCAGGTAGGACACTAAGGCCACTTGTCTGGGCCTGTGGTGAGTGGTGGAAGGAGGAGAGGTAAGAGGGAGGGACGTGGCAGCTACCAACCAAGAAATGCCTTTCTTTCTCCCCAAAGAATGGGGAGTCAGGAGCTTTCCTTCTGTGTCAGGACAAGATGGGTCACTGAGGTTAGACCTGGAAGGACATATTCTTGGCCTTGGCTACTCTCTGCTGTCTCTCTCTGCTTCTTGGTACCATTTATTGAGTAGTGTCTTTTCTCCACCACACTACTCCTGCCTTGGACAAGCCAACCATGGGCTGGCCTCACAGGAAATTGTGAGCAAAATAAGCTTTACCTCTTTTAAAATATGGGTGTGAAATATTTTGTCCTAATAATAAAACAAAAGCTAATACAAGAAAACTGGTATCAATAGTGGGGGCATTGCTATGACTATATATGACCATGTGGCTTAGAAACTTTTGAAATGGACTGCAGGAGAAGTTTGGAAAGCTTTGGAGGTATAGACTAGAGAAGTTCTAAAATGCTATTGAGCTGGCCAGATAGCTCAGTGGACTAAAGTGCCTGCTTAGACAGACTCAGGGACCAGGTTCAATTCTCAGTGTGCCCTGCTGGCCCCAGCCCCAGGGCACACTGAGCAGGAGACTGAGTCCAGGCATGGTGGTGCATGCCTGTAATGCCAGTGCTTGGGAGGCTGAAAACAGTAGGATCACTACAAGTCTGATTTGTGTAGTGAGATCCAGTAGACCCTGTACTAAAATACATAAACATAAAAAATAAATAAGAAATAAAATTCTATAAACTAAGCCTAATGGGTGATTTTGCTTAGAGCTTAGAAAACTGGAATGCCAGTAGGAATGTAGACAATACAATTAAGCTCAAGAGGTTTAGAACCAGGACTCTATTGGAAACTGGACTAGAGGCCATGTATATTTCATTCTGGAAAATTATTTATGTTATGCCCATGCCATAAGATAGTAGACGATGTATTTAAAGGTAGCAGACTACCTGATCTGGTAGAGAAAATTTCAAGTTCAGGCTATGAAGGGTGACTACTGTTTACTGTTGGTGAGATCTACAATGAAACGCCAGAGCAAAAAGCAGAGATGAGTGATTTAAAATTAAAACTTGATTAAAACAGAAGCAGGTATAAAGCTGGGACCAAGGAGAGTGTGGTTGCTCAAAAAATTGCACTTAAAAAAATAGGCTGGAGAGATAGCTCAGCAATCTAAGTGCCTGTCTGGCAAGCACAAGGACCCACATTTGATCCCCAGTGCCACATACCATGCCTGCCCCGGAACTCCAGGCATGTCATACTGGCCACCAAGACCAGGCATAGTGGTACATACCTATAATCCCAGCACTGGAGAAGCTGAAACAGGAGAATCACTATGAGTCAGAGCTATATAGTGAGACACTGTACCATGTATAAATAAATAAATAAATAAATAAATAAATAAATAAATAAATTTCACATCAAGACAATAGAAAAGAGGCCTTGAGGGCAGACACTACCCACTGCAGGTTTAAGGTTGTAAAGAAGTAAACTACTTTGAAAGATTTTGCTTTCAAAAGAGACCCTCAGGGCACCTTACTTATGCAAGGTCACCTCAGAAGATTTTTGCTGAGTAGGGCTACCCAGGCACTCAGAGACCATGGTAACTGTGGGTCTAAGGAGGTCAGCTACTGCTTAACATGCTCTACATTGTACTGATCTTTTTTTCATGAGAGTTGTGAGGTTGTAGAGGCATCTACCCAGATTTCAAAAAAAGGTCAGGAAGAAACGTGTGACAGGGTCATAGTCCCTGTCAGGAGCTTCTCTAGGGGTAATGCTTGAGGCTGAGAGTGATGTCGAAAGTACAGTGGAGACCCTAAAAAGCTGGACATTCCAGAAACATGGACTGTCTGTGGGGGAAAAACAAAACAAAACATCACACTCAACCAGCAAAGTCATAGGAGTAGAAATGCCCAAGTCCTCACATTTCATGTCTCACAACTTGATCCAGTTACTGAAAAGGGACTATACAGGGTTTAATATTTTCCTGGATGGACTTCAGTCTTCCTTTCATGTGATTCCTTTCTACTCCCTGTTCCTCTCTTCGGGAGTGGGAATGCTTGCTCTGTGCCATTTTATGTTGGAAGTACTCAACTTTTGTTTGGATTTCCATGTGGGCTCACAGATGGGACTTTGCCTTGAGTCTCAGAGAACTCTTCAGATGTCTTCTCAGCAGTGCCGGAACTGTTAAAACTGTGGCAACTGATAGAACACATTAAATGTGTTTTACATGCTAAGATGGATATGAGCTCTTTGGGGAGTCAAAGACAGAATGTTAAGGGTTAGATATAAAATACCCCTGGAAAATCTCATGTTTAAGGGTGGAGCCTGGTTGGACTAAGCAGCTTACTGGACCTAAAAGAGTACACAGTGGCATAATTGCGCATGAACTCAGTTATCTCCATAATTCTGACTACAGGCCAAACTGGATGAGGATAAAATCAGATTTCCCTAAGGTCAACACTGAACCTAACCACTGAATTTGATTCAGTCCCTATCCAGCTCAGTTTGCAAGCAGAACCGTGGACAGAATCAAGCTGGCATATTCTTGTCCTTGTTTTCTCTTCCTCTTGTCTCCACTTCCAATGTTCTACAGGTTGAGCAGCTTTCCTCCACCCTGCTCTTCTATCATGCCATGTCTGCCTCAAAGCCAACCTAACGTGGACTGCACCCACTGAAGCACTGAGCTAAATAAACCTCTCCTCCTTGAAGTTGTGAGTGTTGGAGATTTGTCACAACTATAGGAAAGTGGGCTAAAGCTTATGTCATGTGGGTTATGTCTCAAGAAAGATTTCTGGAGCCAGGGATATATAGCTCAGTGATATAAGCACCAGCTTGGCAAGTGCAAGGTCCTGAGATTAATATGAAAAAAGTGAATAAAAAGATTTAAAAAATTAAGTTTTCATAAAAGACTTCCCAAGCATTATAGAACTGATTCTATGAGCACTTATCTTAGATATCAGTAATACTTCTCATTGTGGTAAATTAAAAATCCCACAGACATGTCCAAATTCCTCCCTGATAAAAGGAACATATTATTCCCTGTTGAGAATGACTGAAAAAGAATGATGTTGAAAAATATGCATAAATATACACATTTTGAATGCTCTTGTCAACAGACATACAAGCAACTTAAGTCTTTTCTGCTGTATTCTCTTTAAACGACAGCAGAATAAAAAATCTAAAACCATCCCAAGGGCTGGAGAGATAGCTCAGCAACGTAAGTGCCTGCTAGCAAATACAAGGTCCTGAGTTCACTCCCAGGTACTGTATGAATGCCAGCCCTGGAGCCCAGGGTATGTTGTGCCAGCTCCTGGAACCAGGCCTGGTGGCACACT
Organism: Octodon degus; assembly: GCF_000260255.1. Taxonomy (NCBI): domain Eukaryota; kingdom Metazoa; phylum Chordata; class Mammalia; order Rodentia; family Octodontidae; genus Octodon; species Octodon degus. Next base: position 13,153,906 of record NW_004524612.1, read on the forward strand.
CCTCTAATCCCAGAGCTGGGGAGGCTAAGACAAGAGGATCACTATGAGTCTAAACTGTGTAGCAAGACCCTGTATCAAAAAAATAAAAATAAAAAACCAAAACCATCCTATGTGTTTCTTTCAAAATGCATGGGCATTGTGCCATTGAATGCACTCTGGTATGAATTTTGCTGAGGCTATTTTCATTTCCAAAATAGCCAACTGTTTTAATTCTGGAAATAATGGAGTGTTTCAAACACATTACATAGATAGGAAATGATTTTTCATAGTCTATAAGAGTGTTGGCCATATAGTACTTCTATGGATCTTTAATATAAAGAAATCTAAGGACATACATTGATAACAATAGGCCACAAGATAGTATGTGACATCGGAAGGAAAAATCTCATCTCAATGTCATCAATGTCTATACAATTAAAAGACCAATTACTGAATAAGAAAGTGGAGTGAATGAATTAGTGAGATAGTGAAAACCAGAAACCACTTGAGTGTGAATGCAGTAGTGTATTGGCCTCTTGGGATAACAGCCAATTCTTTGTTAGGCTTTGGGGTCTCATATTTGCTTCTGTATTCAATCTGCTGTGACATGTTGCACTAGTTTAATTCTATGGAAAAAATCACTGTACAAAATGCACACCCAGGCATCACAAAATAACACACACTATGACAGCAAATGTTTTATATCTTTAAGAGCTTTCAAGATATGAAGTCCCATTGTATCCAAGATTGAATATTATAATTGGGGTGTTGTGTTAGTTATTTTTCTCTTGCTGATAGGACAAAATACCCAACGCTCAAAGTTAAAGAGGGGAAGGTTTAGCTCACAATTTGTAGAGGTTTCAGATCCTAATAGGCTAGTTCCAAGGCAGAGTGGCACATGGCAGAGGGGCAGCAGTTTATGGCAGTAGAAGACAGAAAAAAAAAGCAGCAAAAGAGAAGACCAAGCCTCTTTCCATCCCTTATACTGTATGCAGGCTACCCGTCCTAGGGCAGGAGGGCAGGCATAGAACTCACACCCTTAATCTCAGCATTAGACCATGAGCCAATCACAAATCCTGGATTCAGCCAACTCCCAAAAGTCCATCTCGCTAGACCACATGAGAGTCTTTGGGGGTCATCCAGGCACAAATTATAACAGATGGAAATGAAGATGAAATCAAAGCTCCTCCTATATATAGGTCAGTTCCCCATCCTGAATAACAAAAGTCCAAAACAGTGCATGAACACAGTTCACACAGACATATTTTAATAGCCTGAACTCCCTCTAGCTCCTTCTTCATTAGGTCAGGATCTCCAGGAAATATTCATCTGTTCTTTAGAAGCCTGAAGTACTCAGCAAGACTGCCCAGCCATCTTATTCTCCAAAGGTGAACATTGCCACATGTCTGTTCTCAGGTAAGCCCAGTGACTCCCGCCACCTCTGTTCCAGGAAAGATTCAGCCCCCTCAAGTGAGATGCAAGTGAGAGAGAGAAACCACCCAGCAGAAGGAAAGATCTATGTGCAAACCAGCTCAGCCTCAGGGCACTTCATCAGCCTACCCCCAGCGCTGAAGGTCAGATCCTTGCCATTTTTTTCCAAGCAGCCAGGAGCCCATCCTAATTGGATCCACAGTAGGGAAGGATGACTGGGCTCTTTTCAGCCCCCTGGAGGTCCATGACGCTTCCCTTTGGGGCCTATCCAATGACAAAGAGAACTGAATGTTTCTTCATGAACTTCACCCCAATGGGGAGACTACATGAAAGTGTGCCATTAGGTGCCTGCAGATATTGTGCTTGGAAACGTCTTCACTGCTCACTGGATCAGGAGGGAACTAATTTCACGGACCCTTGACAGATCGCCAAGTCAAGATAGAGGGTCAAGTCTAAAACTGGAGCCTACAATCTGACTTTTCAAAGGCATTTGCATAACAACAAAGCTTTCCCTTCTGTTAGAACAATTAGAGGCAGGGATTAAATATTTCAATCCAATTTCACATATCAAATTCAGCCACAATTCCAGTTCTTCATCAGAAGAAACCATCTTTTGCCTGCAAATCTATCTCATTTCAGATCCCTAGGTTCAGGCACCCATGAAAGAATTAGCCAAACTCTGGTTATAAAAAGAGCAAATACCAGCACCTGCTAGACTCTCACACAGTACTGGCAAGTCCTGGGTGGCTGGACAGCTTGTAAACAGGTGCTTCTGAACTTAGGGCCTGCCTCTCTTGACGGATGTCCTGAAACTCTGAAATGTTTCTGTGGTCCCAAGTTGGCATTTATAGACATATGCCTACATAAGCATTACAAGCAAAACAAAACAATAACAACAAACTACTCTTCCTAATTAGAGCTTGGGACCCAAACCTAAGATCATCTCCCAGGTTTAGAAAGCTGAACCCATCTAGTTTCTATAAGGTAGACCAAGGATTCTCACACTCTAGGTCTGGGGGCTTCTTTGCATTCTTCAAGTTGACTCACAGATCCAAAAGCCTTTTGTTTCTGTGGGCTCTACTCAGCACCTAGAAATTAAAATACAGAAAATATTTACATATTTAGCAATTCACTGGAAATATAAATAACTCATCGCATATAAACATCTTAACACATTTTTATTAAATGTGGTCATAGTTTCTAAAACAAAGCAATTAGTGAGAATTGAGATGCTATTTCACAGTTTTGCAAAACTCTTCATGTCAGAAGACGACTGGAGTTGCATAGCTGCTTCTGCATTCAGTCTGTTGTGATACGCTGTTTCAGTTCAACTATGTGGAAAGACAGCTCAAGTCAAAAGACATATAAATGGAAAAATATTTTTATATCCTTTAAAGATAATTGTGGATATTTTTAAGACTACCCAACATTGTAACAAATGGTAGTTTCTCAAAGCAATGTGAAATAAAATCAGCCAATGGACTTTTTCTTCAGTTATGTGGCATCTGCCTTGCATTTTGAATAGATCTTTTATGCATGCTTCATTTTGAAACATCATACAGTGCTTGTTTGTGAAATATTGGTTCACTAAATTATAAACATCTTCCAAATGTTAACACGTATCAATAGTGCAGTATAAAGAATTTCATTGGGTAATGTCACCACTGACTAGGGGGCCCAGGGAGATGGCTCAGTAGAATAAGCGCTTGCCTGGCAAGTACAAGGGCCTGAGTTCAATCCTCGATTCTTTCAAAAAAAAAAAAAAAAAATGTCACCACTGAGTTAACCAGAAATACCTTTAAAGTTGGGAAACTGTTGCGCTAACAGTGATGGATGGATCAAAATTCTGTTTTCCTAATATCCATTTTCCTAACATTTTCATGAAGGTTTGAATTTTACTGCTCATGACAAATCCAGTCAAGCATTTTTTCCTCCGAGTGACCAAGGTCACCCTGTTCACCTGCAAGGAAAGCTCTGCAAGTGTCCAGGTCTGAGCAGTTTGGGCTAACATACGTGACAGTCATTCTTTCAAGTAGAGATGGATTCCCAGGAGAGAACAAGCAAGTTCAGCTGCAAAGCACCAAGTGCCAATCAGAAACCACCAAGTTACCTCTAGGAGAGACTTTGCCAATCAGAAAAGCACTGAGTAACCTATATTTAATTAGCCCTTCCATGTTAGTCAATCACGCAGTTGTTTTGTCTTGCTTCCAGATGCACAGTGAAAGCTGCCTTCTCATACTCCCTCACAGGAGCCCTGAACCATATAAGATTTTGTGTTGCCTGATCATTTGAAACACCACATGCTCAAATAAATTCATTAAAATTGTAATGTGCCTAGGTTTACCTTTTAGCAGAAACCAAGAAAAAATATAAATAATAGCTATATGTTGTATATCTAGATCAATAATTTAACAGCCAAAATTGATTGAATCAACTTAGTTGGCTTGGGAGGTGCTCAGGGTATTGTTGGAGCGTAATTCTGGGTGTGTCTGGATGGTTCACAGAGGCAACCAAGCCCCTGGGTTCTACATCTGGTCCCTGGCCAATCCCGCTCTACAGTGACCTGCTCTGCTTCCTAGTCCCCATGAACTAAGGAGTTCTGTCTCACCAGGCTCTTTGGCTCTCAAACTTTCTCCTGGAGTCTGCCCACCATGTACTGAGTGCCCTGAAACCATGAGCTAAATGAAACCCTTCCTCTCTTAAGTGGTAGTTGTCAAATATTATTGCCCAGCAATGAGAAAATTAATACAGAAAATTAGTCTCCCAAAAATGAGGTTGTTCTTAGCCAGATATATAATGAGAACCAGGGGCAAAAGACACAGCAGAAAAAAATTCAAAAATTTGAATATTGGACCAGAAGAAACTATGTGAAAATTTGGTGCCAAAAGAAGAATGGTTGCTGAAGAGATTAGTGCCATTTTAAAAAAGCAAGCGCTATGCACAGTATGTACAAGGACAAGAAGAAAGATGCCTTCTCAGAAATCAGTAGTCTCAAGGGTGCTAATGCATCAGCCCTTCATTTGAGAAGACAGCCCTAGAGCCCCTACTTGGGAATGGAGGCCTAAGGAATTGGTTCCCAAAGATTAACTTCACTGTACTCGGCCTCTGAGATACAAGAGCCCACCACTGCCGTGGCCAAAGGGGGAACTGGCCCTTGCTCTCACTGACAGCAGACCTTGGAATCATCCACATTATAATGGTTTTAGCAACATGCAGAATGCAAGTGTTGTGGACTCAGAAGGTTTCCACCCAGATTTCAAAGGAAGGCTGAGGAGACCAGACAAGGAGCCTGAGAGAGCAGTGTGCAAAGCTGGTTCTTTGCTTCTAGGTAGACAGTGAGGTAAAATGAGCATTGGAGACCCCAGGAAGTTGGAGATGTCAGAAATATGTAATGTCCTGAAGAAAGCTGTGGGCTATGAGCAGAGCCAGCTTAAAAGACAGGACATGTAGGCTGCAACAGCAAGATGATCCCGGAGGGGCTGCTGAAGGTCTCTGGAACTCGCATTTCATTAGCACATGACTAGATGCCAAACACAGTGCTACAAAACTTAATGCTTTAAGTTTTGCTGCTTTGGTCCTATTTTCTCTCACAATAGCCCTTTGTATAGAATAAAAAATATTTATTGCGTGTACCATGTACCATTGTACCTTGAATTATGTAACTTTTTTTTGCTAAAGAGGTTCACAGCTAAGAGGTCTCCTTGAGCTTTAGAAGAGACTTGGACTTGGACTTTTTAAAAATGGTGGAATTGTGGAGACTTTGGGAGAGGGGTTACTGTATCATTATATGCAAGATAGCTGTATTGCATTAAGTGGAATTATAACACTGCATTCATTTAAGGATTAAGTGTGATTTAATGAGATGCATTTGGGGGTCAAGTTGACCAAGGGTGGGATGTGACAGCTAAGCCTGACATGCCAACTTGACTGACTTAATAGTAACCCATGGAGCTGCAGGAGCACACTTCTTCACGTGCCCGGGTGGGTCTTGGAGGTGTGACTCTGGCTACTATACGTTGTCCCACCCCTTCCTCTCTGGCTCTGTGGCCCTGCTCTGTTTCCTGGCCACCATGAACGAAGCAGCTTGGTTCCATCACACTCTTCTGTTATGATGTCTCTGCCTTGGAGCCTGCCGACTACACCGCCTAAACTGTGAGCTCGTTAAATTTTTCCTTCCTTAAGTTGTGGTTGTTGGGCATTCTATTCCAGCAATAGGAAAGATGACTTATACAGACAATTATGAAGATTTTGTCATACCTACTTCATTATCCTATTTTTGCTTGAAGTACTTTAAAGCAAATTCCAAATAGTCACTTTACTGTATTTCATTCAAAAGACATCTCTAAAAACGTGACTCTGAATAACTGTGAAATAAAATTAACAATCATTCCCTTTTTCATGTAAAGCCTACTTAATTAAAAAAAAAATTCCAGTTGTCTCAAAAATTTCATTTACATTTGGTTGACTCAAGTCAATCCAAACCAGGGTCCCTCAGTTACCTTTGGTTGCCATGTCAGAAATTTATTTTTTTAAATAGAATTTTCCTTTCCCTTTTTCCAACACCAGTCATTGGTATGAAACTGAGTCAGTTTCCTGTAAAATATCCCACATTCTGAATTTCTTCCTGGTGGTATTAACTGGTTTCTCCATTTGTATGTTTCTTATATATGAGAGTTAATCATATAAATTGGATCAGGTTTAATATTTCTGATAAGAATACTACAAGTAATAGTTTGAGAGTCATTTACATACAATATCTCATAGTCAGTGGTAATATCTGATGGATCAGTGAATTCGGAAGGTGGAAATCTGATCTTCCTACTCTGTTTCCCAATTATTGAGCTCCCACCAACCTTCCATAAGTGGATGATCATTAGCTGTTGTAAAATAAGAATCATTCCCTTCCATCACTACTTTCAGTTTTTTAACAGGAGCCATTCATAATACAAGACTCTGTCATCATCTACGGACTTGTGACGACCCTGAAGTCCACTACATACAGAAAGAAAGTCTCGAGAGTCATAGAAAAGGAAACAATTCTTTCCTCCAGTTGATTTTTGTTTTTGGTTTGTTTTTTTGGGCTGGCTCCGAATGCCTTCAGGGCAGGTTTGAGTCCTGGGGATTGAACCACAGCAACCTGAGCCTGACTGCTTTGTGGGAGCAGCCACTTAAAGAACTGAGCTAAGGGGCAGGCCCCCTTTCCTCCAGTTTTTGTGGCAATTTTTTTTCACCTCTATTGGTATCCAATAAGTTGGGTTTTGTTTTGTTTTGTTTTTTTGTACTTCTGAAATATTGTTTTTGATTTGCTGGCTTTCATAGACTCAACTCATTTTCACCAATTGCCTTCATTGTTCTTTTTAAACTTAAAGTGTCCAATGGAAGCCTTCTCCTTTGGCCTCTGGGTCTCTTGGGCAAACTATGAGATTTATTCAGATTATTGGTGGCAATGAAGTATCCTAGGGTCCTAATACACACTTCCTTTCCCACAGCGGGGTGCTACTCTTCTAGAGCATCCTTGCCTCTTTTCCTAGGAATCGAGTGTAAAGGTCACAGCTCCATCAGCACAGTGCACACCTTGGTCACAGGCTGCCAGTTCTTCTTGGCCTTTTCAGTACAAAGTTATAACTACAGAATTTTGAAATTAAAAGATCCAAAGATGAACACTTCTATTTCTTATTCAGAAATGAGACACTTTTCTTATTTTTTATGTTTGTTATTTTTTATTGTACACTGAAAATATTTCATTCAAACACTCAAAATACCATTATATATTATATTAGCCTCCTTTAACAAATGATTGAACGGAATTTTATATTTTTTTACTTTTTCTATTTGTTATATATCTCACTAGAAGCATACAGCATGTCCGTATTTATAACAGCACAACTCATATTAGTTAAATTTTGACAGTGGCACAGATAGCCATCAACAAATGAATGTTTCTCATACGCAGTGGAGTACTATCCTGCTTAAAGGAGGACAAACTTGAGCCACTAGTGGGAAAATGGACATGCCTTGAGACCATAACGTGGTGTGAAATCAATCAGATACACAAGCTTAAATGTGACTGTTCAAGCGCTCATGTTTGAATGCTTAAATTCATTCATGAAAAATGCAAAGTATCGATATGCTAAAGAGCAAAATAACAGATCATAGGAAAGAGGAGATAGATCTTTTACAAAAGATAGAGTGAGCAAGAAATGAAGGGACTGTGAGGGAAAGGGAGGAGGAAGAGATGAGAAGAAGAATCAAGGTGCATCGCGTGCAGGTAGCAACTAACTCCCCACAATGTCATACTAAAAATGAAAATCAAATTAGCAAATAACATCCTGTGGAAATGATCCCTGAAAGTACAGCCTGAGATAGACATCCTGCCCGGTTAAGGTCAGCTATCCATTGCCAGGCAACCTTGCATCAGGTGTTACTAACTTTGCAAAAGTATAAATAAAGGACCGTTTTGTTGGAAGAAAACAATTAGTCAATAAAATATTTTCAAGTAATTTTCCTTCTACTACTTGTAGCGTTCGTCTTAATGTGGTTTCTTTTATTTCAGGGGCTCTTTCTAAGTCTGCAATGCATTTATAGTTCTTAGGAGCCAAAATTACCTAACCAAACACGCATCCAAGACACTTCACTTTCAATTCCCTCCCACATTTTTTGCCTCACCTGTAAGAGTCTGAGTATTTGCTTTCCCTTCTCAATGGCTGTTCTACATGTACAGCAAGTAAAGAAATATATATTTGTCTCTTCTCTTTTTCTTATTCAAAGATACCTGCATAATTCTTCATTTGAAAGCACTACATGTAAATCTAGATATTACATGCATTTATGGAGATTCTCTTCATTCTTTTTTCATTGTACATGTTCTGTTTTTTAAAAGAGAATAAAAATAGTAAAAGAAAATAGAAATGATACTGAATTTCACTAGACAAAATAGCAGGAACTCATGCATTATTGTTATGTTGCATAATGTTGGCTTCAAATTAGTTGTCTAGCTTTCCAGATATGAGTATGTAAAATTGGTTTAAAAAATAATAATTATAAGAAAGTTAAAAAGGAGAAGAAAAAAGTTAAGCATTAAGCACTCCTTTTAATGGACCAGCAGAAATGAGCAGTGCAGTCATCCAAGCTATGCTTTATATATACATAAATAGTTTCCCTGCCTTCTTGCTTTCTTTTGTCCTTTTTCTCATTCCAGTTGTTCCTTCCCTTTGAACAGACTCTTCCCCTTTCACGGCATCCACTGTACCTTTCTGATTTTATTCAGTCTCTCAGGTTCTTACGCTAGGGAGACATTACAATGTTTACCCAGGCGGGTCTGATGTATTTCACTTACGGTTATGGTCCCAGATGCACACATTTACCTATAAAACCTCAAGTTTCTTTTTCAGGGTTGAATAACGCTCCATTGTGTAAAAGTACCACATCTTTTTTATCCATTTCTCAGTTGATTTTCCCAATTTATATCAGACTAGTTAACTAATCTTCCATCTTTCTGTGTAACAAATGTTGTAGTGCCACTCTTCTGTATTTACCGTGCACATTTGCCTATATCTTTTGATCCCCCTTCCTCAGCTTTCTAGTGTGCTGGGACTGCAGGCTTGGCTAAGATAGACTCTTGGAAATTGAACTGCGGGGTCCAGCGAGCAACTTACTGGGTGTACTGCCGTGAGAGCTGGGCCGCCACGCATGCCATCAGTAAAGGACTGCCTACATCCCCAAAGTTTACCAGTAGGTCATTTTGTAAACATTTGCATTTTTTTTCAGGTCTTACTGATAGGAAGAAACTTTTCAGTATAGTTTTATATCATGTATTACAAATGATGCTGAGCATTGTTTTCATTATTATTTATGTCATTTACTCATTTTCTAGAAGCTTTTTAAAAATACTCTAATTGTCATTGCACATTTGAACTCACCTCCAATATTAACACCTTAGGCTAAGGAAGGCAGCCACCATCCATTTCCATTCTTGAGTTTTGTCAGTGTTACCGAACAAGGACAAAAGACACACCTATACAAAGTTAGTGCTGCCTCCAAATGTCAGCACTCACATCGTTAATAAACGGAAGAAACTAAATTTTAGTCATCTTAATCAAGGATCAAACCCACTTCCTTTTCAGACCAATGTCTCTCTCTCTCTCTCTCTCTCTCTCTCTCTCTCTCTCTCTCTCTCTGTGTGTGTGTGTGTGTGTGTAACTTCTTTTTTATCTTTAATTTATTTATTTGGTGCAGGGTCTTGCTATATATCTTGGAGTCATAGTGATCTTCCTGTCTCAGCCTCCCCAGTGCTGGGATTGCAGGCATGCACCATCATGTCTGGTTTCTGAGGCCGGCCAGGCGCCCCTGTGGTTCCAGAGCTGGCCCAGCATGCAGTAGCGGGGATCAAATCCCGGTTCTTGCGTTTGAACCCAGGTCCTTGTACTTTCCAGGCAGGCACTGAGACCACTGAGATATCTCCCTAGTCCCCAAATGCTATTGTCTTTATTACTAAACAATGTCATGTAATGTGCTTCATTACTGTTGAGCTTCGCTGGGTAGTGGTATCATTTTCACAGCTTGAATTCTGTGGTATGGGGCCCAGGGAAACAGCTCAATAGAATAAGCACTTGCCTGGCAAGTGCAGGGTCCTGAGTTCAATCTCCAGTACCATGGAAAAAAAAAAAACTTTGTGGTATGTTACTTTTCACAAATGGATTTTTAAGTTCCTTTAGGGGTATTTTATATCAAAGGTTCTATGCTAGTTCTATGTATTGCATTTAGGTTCCATGAGGTATAAATACATACTTCTTGTAGATGTGTCACTGTTTTTTCTTCTGTTTAGCCTATATAAAGGCATGGATCATGCATGAATATGTCTACATATATGTCTATCAGCATATTTTTCTCTATTGTGTCATTAGAGAATGACTCATGTATAAAGTAGTGAGCAAGCCACATTGTTTTGTACAGTAGAAAATTGCAGCCAGGGTGCAGGAGGGCTGGCTAATCAGTGCTCATTCAGTATAAGCGATGAGTAGCAAAATGGGAAATCAGACAAATAAGCCAGGCAGCTGCTAGTGGGTCATCAAGCCAGACAACAGGAAGCTTCTGGAAAAGCTGCTAATGTTGAGAATACACAGTGAAATGCACTGTACATCGAGGCCTCACACATGCTCTGGAGTGAGTGGAGAGCGGGTATCGTTAAGCGCAAAGCGTGGGAAGAAAGGAAGGGGACAGACGGTGCACCGTCACTGGGTGTTGGTCAGACAGAAAGCACTGCAAACGAGGATGCAGGGTGGGACAGAGTGAAAGGCATTTCTGTTCTTACACCCACCACTACTGTAAGTCACACAAGCATGCACAGTGCCACGTAACGGTGAAACTCCACATTCTATGCTGCTTGTATTCCTGGTACAGAAGGGGAAATGTAATTGAGATTGACATTTTTTTCTCCAAAAAGTTGGAGAAAATTAAAAATACATAATCACCTGGGTGTGATGGCACAAGCCAATAACCCCAGCACTCAGGAGGCTGGGGTAGGAGGATCACAATTTTGAGGCCAGCCTGAGATACATAGCGACTTGAAGTCCAGCCTGAGCTACATAGCAAGACCCTGCCTCAAAAATAAAGAAATAGGGCTGGCCAGATAGCTCAGCGGACTAAGCACCTGCTTAGGCAAGTGCAGGGACTGGGTTTCATCCCCTGGCACCACACGCCAGCCCTGCCCCTGGGTGTGCTAGGCTGGCCACCAAGCCCTGGTGTGGTGGCACATGCCTGTAATCTCAGCACTGGGAAGGCTGAAAACAGGAGGATCACTATGAGTCCGAGCTGCGCAGTGAGACCCTCTATCAAATATATACTAAATAAATAAATAATGATTAAATTCTTTCAAACAATAAAATCCAACTGTAGCATTAAAGCAAATATGACATTAAACATTTAAAAATTAAGGGCCATATGAAGAGTACATTGTGTAAGACCCACTGAAAGAATATAAAGACAGCCGCACGGTAATTTCGAAGTTGAACATAATGCAAACAGCACTGAGCGAACGGAGAAGGCACTGCAAGCTGGCAGGAAGTTAATTCACATTGCATGAGTGTCCTGAATGTGTGTAGATACCCCACTTTCTAGCCCTTTCTCCATCATGCCTTCCACTCTAAGAACACCAAGTTGCTTCTTTGGAACACACCCGCATGCTCCTACCCTGAAGCCTTTGTACATGCGAGTGAGTCCTTTGACCTAGAACACTGTTTCCTGAGCTCGAGGCTGGTTCCAACCTCCTCCTAATCTATGCCCAGCTGTTGCCTGACAGTGGTCTTCTCTGATTAGCTTATTTTAAATGCATCTCTCTTCCCTTGACTACACCCTCTCTTCCTCCCCTACTTTATTTTTCTTTGTAATTTCTTTCTCTACCCAGCATATTACTTGTTTTATTGATTTATCTTATGGGACTTTCTTTTTTAAACTTATGTTGCTATGAAATTAACTCTAATTAGAGAAAAAATTCCTGCAACTGGCAGGCACTCGATGAAAAGGCTTGAGTCTAACTGTGGTGGGGGATACCTGCCTTCCCGGCACTCCGGTAGGCTGAGGCAAGAGAATCAAAAATTCAACTGCAGCCTGGACAACTTAGCAACTTAATGAGACCCAGTCTAAAATAAAAATAAAAAACAGACTTGGGGGTGTACCTCAGTATGCAAGTTCTGGGTTCCATCCCCATCATCACAAAATGAATGAATGAATGAATGAATAAATGAGTGAGTGTCAAGCAGGGAGAAGAGAGAATGAGTGCATCACATTACATCATATTACATTACAAAGAGCAATTAATAGAAAGCAGTGGTGCATGGAAATCCAACATAACAATAAAGAGAAACTAAAAAGGATTACAAAAACTAAGTAATAATATAACTGATAAGACTGACTCAATAGCTACGCTTGAATCAAACATAAGATCATGTAATTGCAGATGTCCTTTATACTCAGTTAACTATAGAACATTTACATCAATTAGCTACACAAGGCCACAAAAATTTTTTTGATATATTTTAAGGCAAAAAAATGCATTTAAAAATATTGTAATGAAATAGAAATTAATAACTATTAATAATTAATAACATGTATAAAAAAAGATATCTCATCAATAATTACTGGATCACAGGGTATCAAAACTGCAGTTACCAATTATTTACAATTTAACGTATTGAGAATCTGAGTTACCAAGGCTGAGGGGCATTCCTCAAAACATACAGGAACATTCAGTGCTTAAATGTTTTCTCATTACTAAAGAAGAATGAATGAAAATAAAAGAACTGAACATACAATGCAGAGATTTAAAAAGTGAAGTCCAAAACAAACTTCAATAAAGCAGAATGAATTCGTTAAATATAATAACACAATTTATCAGTATAAGTAAAAGTTTAAGTAATCTAAATGCCAGTTCTGTGAAAAAGAAAGCACATGGAGAAATTTCTGGGGGCCGGGGATATAGCTTAGTAGAACAAGCACTTGCCTGGCAAGCGCAAGGGCCTGAGTTCAATCCCCAGTTCCACAAAAAAGAGAGAGAGAGAGAGAGAGAGAGAGAGAGAGAGAGAGAGAGAGAGAGAGAGAGAGAAATTTCTGGCCAGAGAGAAAATAAAAACAAAACAAAAATCACTTACCTAATCTAGGAAACAGAAAGTGAATATATTTATAGATTGGAATTAAAAATTACACTAATATATCGTAATGCTCTTGTGTGTTAATGCTTACCACGGGTTTTCTATTGGCAGACAGTTGATTTCTTTGGTTTCCCTTAGTCTCTCATGAGTCTAATGACAAGAGACAAGAAAAAAATGTCATAAGACTGTCCTGCTACAGTGCTGCATATGGTTAATTTTAAAATGTCTGTGTAAAAATATATAATTTTTTATTCCTATTTTTTAAAATATTTTTTCTTTTTTTCCTTCACATTCTGTAGGGATTTAAAGTTCAACATATCAATACTTGATGGAAAATACCTGTTCCATGCTATGTCTAAGATGTTTGATATTCATACAGATAGTGAGGTTAAGCTCAACTGCCTACGTTATAGGGTAATAATATCATTAAGCTTCTCTTCTGGAGGGTTAACAACTTAAGTTTGCAGACCAAAAATTAAAGAAAAAGAAGAAGGGCTGCAAGGACAGTCAACATTTTGGCCCTAGCCTTTCAAGGTCAGTAAGGACTCAGGACATAAGAGGACCTGTACTGTAACATCCTGTAACTCAGTGATGTTCCAAATTTTCTGATCAAGGAGATTATGGGGCCACAGAGGAAAGTGATTGATGATGTAGAGCGAGCCTAAGGAGAGTCACATGGAGAGAAAACATTCTCTCAGGCTTTCATGAGAGCACATTGGTCAAGCAATAGCCGTGACTCATCCACATGGCTGACACTGACAAAAGATCTACAAACTGCAGTACAGGGCTTCAGGGTAAATCCTGAGGGGATTTGACTCACCTTGTCAAACACAGAAGTTACATTTCTTGTTATATAGGTTTTGCTTTATCTTGGTCTTAACTGTCAAGCAGAAAAGTGTAAAAATGAGGTATAAAAAGTAGAGCCATATTAATATGCTGAGATGTACAAGGCTCAAGTCAAGAACTTCTGACATTGCCAGTCTTATGGATAATCCACTACTATTATGGACTACTGGACTATATTGGATATTTTTGCTGAATTCATGCACCTACAATATTTAAATGACAATGGAGTACCTGTCTCTGACAAAACTAAACAATGAAAAAGGATATAAATGAAAGACCATTTTATATCTGTATATACAAAATAGGATAGATATACAGCTACTTTCTCTTAATTCAATGAGAAGAATGATTTGTACTAATAGTGTTTGTGGACAGGATATCACATCTGCATCTTGTACTATGAATAACCACTACAAAGACATCAATATGCAGTGTATTAATTTTTGAAACTGTCCTACTAGTTTTGAAACTGTCTCATTGCTATTTGTTTCTCAATAAAATTAATTAAAAAAGAAAATAAATATCAAAAAAAAATGATAGGGCCGATAGGAAGAATTGTGCAAGAGATTTCATGAGAGAAATACCTGAGAAAAATGAATGTGAGGGGTGCTCAAGGAGGCCAGGAAAGATGCTGGATCAAGCAAGGGAAGGAAAAAGAAAAGAATGAAGGACGTTGACATAGGCTGGCCCAACCTGCAAGGCAGGTCTACCACGCAGGTGGGAAGAGTTACCGGGGCAAGGTGTGCGTCCCACCCCAGCAGCCCTGAGCATCTCTGGTCCTGGGGCCTGGGCTACACTTGGGCTCCTGCCACAGCTCTCAGCAGCCAGGAGCAGCCTGTGGACACAGCCGACTCGGAGCACAGCACTTGGGCTGATGAATCACCTCCCGACAAAGTGTCTCAGAGGCACATTGTTATGGCTGCTGCAGATCCCTCCAAATGTTGGACAAAATTGAGTATTTGTTTCTGGTTCCAATAAAGGTATAGTGATCTGAAGTGTGGTGTTTCCTTAAAAAGGATAAACTTTTGTGCTCTCAATTATATCACCAAAATTACTCTTAATATTGAAGCATTTCTGTTAAAGTCAGGCTCAAATTAAGATGCCCACACTCACTGCTCTCACTTAATTATCTCTATGAGGTTCTCACTAATGCAATGTGTAGGAAAAAGGAGTACGATTAATATGCATTAGATCGAGAAGTCAAATGGTATCATTTATAGATGATACGATTTTCTAATTGAAAATATCCATATCCCTCATCAAATTACATAAAAATATTTAGGAATTAGTGGGTTTATATCCAATTTTAAAATAAATACATAAATTTTCCAAAGTATTAATAATGGCAAGCTAGAAAAATAATAGTTATATAATATACAAAAATATCAAAATACTACATTAACAAAATAGGTATAATACCTATAAACGCTACTGAGGTATATTAAAGAGATTTGAATAATTGGAATAAAAGCCAAACTATTTCTTGCTGAAAATATTTAATGGGCCAAGATTTTAGTTTCCCCTACCTAAATTTTATCAAATTCCAATAAAATGTACATTTTTTTACTGACCCATTTCTGCACCTCCTCATGTTTGCAGTCCTTGTGGGGAACCCCTACATGTACATAATGCATCTTATTTGCTTTTTCATCTCTGTTCCTTTCTTTCCCCTTCTCTTCATTTCTTTTCTTTCTTTTTTTTTTTTTTTCAGAACTCAGACCCTTGCACTCGCCGAGGAAGCACTTATTCCACCGAGCTCTTCATTTCTTGACCCTCTTCCTTTTAAAAAGATTTTTTGCGAGGGCTGGCGAGATAGCTCAGCGGACTAAGCGCCTACTTAGGCAAGCGGAGGCAACGGGGTTCGTATCCCCAGCACCCATGCCATGCCAGCCCCGCCCCCAGGCACACTGAGCTGATGACCGAGTCTTGGTATGGTGGCGCACACCTGCAATCCCAGCACTGGGGAGGCTGAAAACAGGAAGATCACGAGAATGGAAGCTGTGTAGTGAGACCCTGTACAGTATTTATTTATTTAAAAAAATTTGTTCACGTTTGCAGTACACAATGTTTACATTCTCTGTGCCGAACCGATACAAGTAGGTAATGCATCTGAACTATTTTGGCATGTTAGAGCTTGAAACAGAAATATCCCCCCGAAGCTCATGTCTTAAGAACTCAGTTCCCAGTTGATGGTACTCTTGAGAGATGATG
>NW_004524612.1:13170342-13175965 GCF_000260255.1 Octodon degus
TTCTCCTCACCACAGGCTCAGAAGCAATGGCACCGCTGACTATGGACTAAAACCTGTAAAACTGTGAGACAAAATTAAAGCTTCTCTCTCTATCCTGAACAAGGATAAAAGTATAGATTAATGGAATGGAAAAGGAGAGCCCAGAATAGTGACTTAGAAACAGGGCTGTTACATATGAACGGCCTTGCAGACCCTTCTAGGTGAGAAGAATGGATAGTCAAAAATAGCATCAAAATTACTGGTTGGGAACAATCTCAAATTAGAATTCTACCACAATCCACACATCTTAAGTAACTCCGCATTACGTAGTTAAATGTAGGCAAGGAAATAAAACCCAAAAGAATCAGAGGAAAGGATAGATAGACATTTGTGTAACTTGGTACTATGGGGAAACTCTCAAAACAGCCAGCCAGTGACAGAGAGCCTAAAGGAAAAAGTTTAAATTTAACCAAAAGAAAAAAATGTAAATATCTGTACATCAGAAAACAACAGAACAGAGCCTGCAAGATAGCTCAGTGGACTAAGCACCTGCTTAGGCAAGTGCCTGGACCAGGGTTCAATCACCAGAACCACACGCCATGCCGGCCCCACCACAGGGGTGCTAAACCCGTGACCCAGTCCAGGCCTGGTGTCGCACACCTAGAATCCCAGCTCTGGGGAGGCTAAAATCACTAGGAGTCCAAGCTGTGTATATGAGACCCTGTACCAAATACATTTAACAAGAAGAACAAAAATAAGGAAATAAAGCACATGAGGAAATGTCAATTTTATTTCAAATTTAAATAATTATAATATATTAAAATCTAGTGCAAATTAATAAAAAGGAAAGAAATATTCCAAGAAAACAAGTCAGTAGGGACATTAATGGACAATTTACAAAGTAAGATTCATAGTACAAAAGTTATATATGCATCTAATTCCGTATATATGGTGGAATGGGCTTACCCATGCTAACAGTGAAAAAACAATGAACTAAACCAATGAAGCTCAGGGATTGGAATCTAGGTTTACAACTATGAGAGCTGCCTTGAGTGGGCTGTGCACATTAACCCCCACACTCAGAGGCTCGGGCAGCCGTTCCACAACTTGGGGCCCAGTATGGACACCTTGGCACTTAGACTCTGTCTCAGAATTACAGCAAATAAGTTGAAAAAAGTGAGGGGGGCTGGCAAGACAGCTCAGTGGTCTAAAGCACCTGCTTAGGCAAGCTTAGGCAAAACGCAGGGACCATGGTTTGATCCCCTCAGCACCACATGCCGGCCAGTCCCGCCCCCCAGGGTGAGCTGAGCCAGCCACAAATAAAAAATAAAATAAAATAAAAAGTGTAAAAAGAAAAGAAAAGAAAAAAGTGAGGGGGTAATATTTTTTGCACAAGATACCATGCCTATGTCTTGTACTCTGAATAACTACTACCAAGACAACCATATGCAGTGTATCAACTATTGCAATTATCCTACGAGCCTGTATTTTTTTTTTTTTGGTAACTTTAAAGAGAATTTAAAAATCAACTTGATTTGAAACTCAGTTTCACTGGTATCTTTTTTCACCTTAAAATTAAAAAGTAAAAAAGCAATATTTTTAAGAGGTGAGAGGCCTTGGGGTTCAATCCCCCACTCTGCAATAGGAAACTGATGCTCTCTTAGAGTGCTGCAGAAAAGAAGAAATTGCTCCTGTGGGACATACGTAACTGTGACGTAAACTAACCCCGGCGCAAAGTACTCCGGCAGTGCATTTCAAGATCTTAACCTTCTAAACTTTCTTTGAGCTAATGATTCTTCTACTAATTTTTTCCGAAAGATTAATCATAAATACATTCAGAAAACTTGCCCTTTTAGGTAAATTTGCCCTCATTGCTTTCGCATCAAATACAAATAAATTAGTCTACATATTTTTTGAAAAGCAAAATATTAATTGGTCAAAAATTGATTCATTTATGTATATATATTATATATTACATATATATTTGCCATTGAATATTAATAGCCATTATAAATTTTTGTAAGAGAAATTCAATGATACAGAAAAATGTTAATGATATATTTTCATGACCCCTTTTAGAAATACTTAAAATAAGGGGCCAGGGAGATGGCGCAGTGGAATAAGCACTCCCCTGGCAAGCGCAAGGGCCTGAGTTCAATCCCTGGTTCTGCAAAAAACAAACAAACAAAAAAAAAAAAAAACACTTAGAATATATATGCAAAGTTGGGTACACATTCACAAATCAAAGATTGGAAAGAAAGCCAACGAAATGTCAACAGTCTCTATGTTAGTGGTGAGGTTATCTTTGCTTTCCTCGATCTGTTTATCGATGCTTACCAAGTGTCACATAACAAGTGTTATTTTCTATACAGCCAAGAGAAATTTCTTTTAAAATTTTAATAATTTAATTGAAAAATCTCTTTCCTAAAGATGCTATGATAATCACAGCCTCTGAGCAAAGTGAAAAGGAGATAAAGCCCATCTCCTCTCCCAACTGAATTCTCTTGGAATATAGAATTTACATTTTCACCCCTGGGAAAGCAGGCACATTTTCGGAAAATGAAACACCCATCCTCTAATCCTCTCTGTGCCACTCTCAGCCCCAACTCCTCCTGTATTTTGAACATTCTTTCTGCTGGGTTTACCTTGGGGCCATAGGTCTCCAAGACACACTGAACGTGAGTTCTGCCCGCAGTTCTGCCGTGTGAGCACGACACCCACGTGCAGAAGGGCACTGTCCAAGGCAGCGGATCGCTGCTCATTCTCTCTCCCGAACCTCATTCTCCGCTGCTCCCCTCAGGGCTCATGCTGTCCCTGTAGAGCTCCTGCCATGCTTCTTAATTTCATGAGAACCTTGCTTCCCCTGCCAGGTGCTCTGTCTCATAACTGTCCTGTATTCTCCAGAGCTTGAAAACTTTTCCTTTACCCAATTTCAGTACAAACATCCCTTGAGATCCCTTTTATCCAGCTGTGGGTGTACGCAACTTCTATTTCTCTCAAATACCGTGTCAAACCCTTAACCCTGCATAGTAATTTGGCAAAAGGACTGACATTGTTAAATCCAAGCTCTTCACATTAAATTCTGCTTCGAGTTGACCTGTCTAGACCTGGAAAAGGGCTGATCAGTAATGAAGCCTCCATTCTCCTTGTCAAATGATCTACAGTTGTGGATACACCTCACCTCTTGATTTATTCAGTCAGGCAATCCCTCTTGGGCACATACTCTAGACTGGATGCTGTGACGGACACTGGGAAGACACTGATAAAGGAAGCAAACAGAACTCCTGTTCTGGGGTCTTAGAGATACTTGATGAGGGCTGGCCATGTAGCTCAGCGGATTAAAGCGCCTACAAGAAGTACAGGGGCTGGGGAGTCGAGCCGTGCCAGCCCTGCCCCCAGGGTGAACTGAGATGGCAACTGAGAATGGGTGTGGTGGCGTGAGCCTGTAATCCCAGCTCCTGGGAGGCTGTAAACAGGTGGATCACTGCGAATCATATCTAGTACTGAGACCTTGAACGCCCTGTAGACCTCCCCTAAAATACAGAAGAAAAAAGAGAAACACGATGAGCAGACAGACCCCTAAACATTGTGATTAATACTACTGTAGCTAATAGTGACTGAGCCAAGAAGAAAAGGAGATCTATTTAGATGAGGAAATAAGACCATGTTTGAGGAGGTAACATTTGAGCTGAGACAAAAAAGATAAGAAAGACTATTAGTTGGAATGACTGAGAATAAAAAGGTCCATGCTGGGCTCATGTTGCCTGGTACACACGTAGTCATCACCTTTTCCAGATGGATGTCCATGCCGATGGCCTGGAATCCACCCCTCAGTGAAGGACCTTGGTAATATTCCACCTAAGAATGTTGGGTATCATTCCTAGGTACAGGCAAAGAAAACTGCATTAGTGAACATTCCATAGAAGAAAAAGACAACCTGCTTCAAAAATCAAACATTCATATAGTGGGAGAGGAGGGAAAACTGCAGAAGCAAGACCACAGGAAAGGTTCAAATTTTCTTCCACATATCATAAGCTCCAAAAGAATTTAAATTTAGGAGAGTAGCATGGTATGAATCAAGATTTATTAAAAATCTCTGTGTTTCAATGAGAAGAAAGATTTGTACTAATAGTGTTTGGACAGGATATCCTGTCTGCATCTTGTACTTGGATAACCACTAAGAAGATAACAATGTACAATGTATTAATTATTGAAACTGTCCTATTAATCGGTTTTGAAACTGTCTCATTGCTATTTGTGTCTCATTAAAATAAAATTTAAAAATCCATGTGTCTACTATGTAGAGAACAAGTTGGAGGTCAGCCCCAAAACTACCAGTTAATTATAATCCTGCTGAGAGAGGAGAGTTCAGCTGTGAGACAGGAGAAATGAGTGAGGCCATGGAGAGACATGAAGCTCTTCAATAGACACATCAGAGAGCAAGAAGCAATAGTAGCTGCTGGTGTGGGCAACAAGGGAAGAAGAGAAATAAAAAATTCATCCAGACTTTCACTTGAACCACCGAGAGAACATGCTTCTTTTCTTTTTCCTGAGACAGGAAAGTCAGGGATTTAGAAAGTTGGGAGTGAGGCTTGTCGGTTTTTTGGTTTGTGCTAGTTTAAGTTTGAAGTCCTTAGAATCAACATTCAAGAGGAGATTGAAAGCTGATGTGTCCCTTCCGGCGCCCCCTGTGGATGATTTGGGTAGGCAGTGGGCTCTGTTCAGGCTGGCTGAAGTGGACTTGAGTAATTCACAGCCCCAGGTGAGCTTGGGAAAGAGTTTTGCTTATAAAGTATCTCTCATAATTCCTTCCTCTATGGTGGTTCTTGTCTGAAAGTCTTTGGTTTTCTGAAAATGTCTATCTTTACTTACTGGAGGTTATGGAACTCCAGACTGCTGTTATGTTTTCAGCATTGGAAGGTGTTAATTTATTATCTTTCAGTCTGCTTCATTTCTATGCGGAAGCTGTCTATAGTTTTCACTGGTTTTCTTATGATCTTTCTAAATATGTTTTCCTTTGTACCTACAGGCACTGCTTAAAAATTATGACAGTGGGTCGGTCAAATAGTTCAGCATATTAAAGCACCTGCAAGCAGGTGCAGAGGCCAGCGATTCCATCCCTAGGCTGCACCTCCTCCCCCCGCCCCAGGGTGGGGCAAGCTGAGATGGCAATTGAGACTGGGCGTGATGGCACATGCCTGTAAACCCAGTTCTTGGAAGACTGTAAACAGGTGAATCACTATGAGTCATATCTAGTAGTGAGACCCTGAACACTCTGCAGACCCTTCCCTAAAATAGAAAAAAAAAAAAAAATTATGACAGTAACTTCTTGAATCACTGCGTTAAATTTCTCGATGATATTTTCACTTGGGAAAATTGTTTAGTCCTGATCATCTTCAAATATTGTTTCTACTTTATTCTTTCTGTACTGTTATAGTTGAGTCTAAAATTCCACCCCCAAAACACACACACATCTTGTGTTCAGAGATAGAGCTTTTAGAAGGTCACTGGATCATGGGCCAGGCATGCTCCTCATAGATAAACCCGCTGATGTGTTCATAGCTGACTGTGCTATTTGATGGGGCCTGGTTGGAAGATGCAATCCCTGACAGTGTGACTTGGGAAGCTATGTTCCTGTCCTCAG
>NW_004524612.1:13176755-13180933 GCF_000260255.1 Octodon degus
TAGCTTCTGGCAAGTAGCCAAGAACACTAACAAGTCTGACTTACCGGAAGATAGTCTCACTGGTGAGACCTGAAACCTGGATGTAGCCCTATGAATGCTGATCTGTTTCTGATTTCTGTTATTTCTAAGGAGCGGCTCCCTGAAGTCTCAATCCAATGTGTCTCCTAAGGTGTCATTTTTAGTACTAGCAGGTTCACACTGCGACTGCTGACACACGAGAGGCTGTCAAGAGCGCTGTTCAGGTCCTCGCATTCTCAGCCACCTCTTCAGGAACTGACAGCTTCCCCTGTTGGAACAGGCCCTCGCTGCTCACCTCTGGACATCCTTCCTAGTCTGCACTGCATTTTCAGTGCTGCACGGGTCGTCTGCGTCCTCACGTATTTTCTCGCTGCTTGCTTTATCAGTTATGAAGAGGGATCACAGAAATCTCTGAGATCGTGTGAGTTAGTCTATTTCACTTTACACTTCCTTCAACTTTTGTTTGAGGGACCTTAAAGTTCTTTTATTAAATGTTTAAATATTTAAGATGGCTATGTCCAGATAATTTCAGCTCCTTATCATAATGAATTAACTTTCTTCCCTTCTAGTAAGATTCTTTTCTCTAAAATCTATCTGATCATTGTTGACATAGTGTGCATCTTTCCATTCTTTATTTTCTTTGCATATTCTTATTGATTGATTGATTTTCCTGTACTTAGGACAGGATCTACAGGGTCTCACTATGTAGACTGGACTCAGGCGCATGACAACACACCCGGTCTCAACTCGCAGGCAGGACCAGCATGGCAGGCCAGGGATCAAACTCCAGCCTTTGTGCTCTGCCTAAGCAGAGCTCTGTCCACTGAGCTGTCAGGCCAGCCTGCATATTCATAGTTAAAGTAGATTTATTTACATAGTATGTAGTTGAGTGTTGATTTTTTATCCAAGCTGATAATCTCTGACTTTTAATTACTAATGTTAAACCATTTACACTAATACTTTTTATTGGTTTGGGGGTAGTATCTGCACTAGATTTTCTGTGATGCTGCAGGTTAAGTTATGGACATTGCACAAGCTAGACCAGCATTCCCCCACTGAGATACATCCACAACACTTAGCACAATTATTGATGGGATTTGATCTAAGCCCACCATTTAGCTACATTTTTATATATAGTATTTGTTCTTCACTCCATTTTGTCTCCCCTTTCTACTTTCTTTCTTTTTTCTTTTTCTTTTTTTTTTTTTTTTTTTTTTTTTTTTTACCAGGGATCGAGCTCAGGACCTTGTGCTTGCCAGGCAAGCTGCGCTATCTCCACTGAGCTATCTCCCTGGCCCTGCTACTTTCTTTAAAAATGTAAATATTTTAATGATTCTATTTCATATACTTTCTTGATTTTGTGTATCTTTTTTATTTATATATCTTCTATATATATTATATGTATATCTTCATCTATTTGCTCTATTATTTTAGCAGTCATGTTAGGGTCTATAATACGCATCTTTAATTTATCACAAGCAAATGTGTACGTCATGCATAGAAGACCCCTGCTGACAGCATGGGTTCATTTCTCCCATATGAGGTCTTGTGGCTTCTTAAAATACATTGTTTCAACATATATTACAGAGTCCACAATACACACATTATCACCGTAACAAATACGAGCTTTAAACTTGATTGTATTCAAGGAGATTTTTTTTTAAGTCCTCTCGAACTGTATGTGTATCATCTCTGAGGCCTCATCTTTCCTTTGAATCCAACTCTCCACCTGCTATTGTTTTCCTTTTACCTGAACAATTCACTTTAGAATGTCTTGTTGCGAACTCTCTGCCAGCGAAGCATGCTGTCAACCTTTGTGTGTGTTTTTGAAAGTATTCCTTTCAACTTTGTTTACAAAAAAATATTTGCACTTGGCGCAACATTCTAGAATGACAGATTCTCTCTGTTGGTTCCCCCACGCTAAAGATGCTGCTCCACTGCCTTCAGGGTTTCTCTGTTTCCAAGAAGCCGCACTCACTCTTGTCTTTGTTTCTCATAGAATGCGGCCCTGGCCCTGGCTCCTTTTAAGGTTCTTCTGTATCATTTGTCTTAAATCAGTTCATTGTGGCATGATTTGGTATGGTTTTTGCCATATTTCTTGGGGATTACTTAAGTTTTTACTCTGAGTGTTTATAGTTTTCAATCAATTTGGAACTTCTCAAACTATTTTTTTCTTTAAGTATGATTCTTTCCCCAATCCCTTCCTCCTTCAGCACCTTTCATTACCTATGTATGAGGTTCTGAAAGTTAGCCTACAACCTACTGATGTTGCGTTCTTTAATAATTTGTCTCATGTGCTTCTTCTTGTATAGTTTTTATCATTATAACCACAGTTACTATGGTTTTCATTTTAAGCACTGTACTCTTCATTTCTAAGAGTTTAATTTGTAATTTTTATATCTTTGATGTTGCTACTTAGCATGTTCAATTTTATTATACCTTTTTGAACATGCAGAATACAGATTTCGATGGCTGGTTTAACATTTTTCTCTGCTAATTCTATTATCTGTCATTTGTCAATGTCTTCTGTTGATTGACATTTCTCTTTTCGCTTTTTTTGTTTACCTAGTATTTTTTATCAGACGCTAGCTGTCTTAATTACTTTCTCATTGCAGGGACAAAATACTCAATACCCACAAGCTAAAAGAGGAAAGATTTATTTTGGCTTACACTTTGTAGAGGTCTCAGTCCATAGCTCGATGGTTCCACGGCTGGGTGGCATAGTAGAGGGTTGTAGCAGAAGAGGAACAGTCGGTGGCCAAGCAGCCAAGAGGCAACAGCAGCAAGCAGCAAGCATGCCTTCGCATTCCTCCTGGGCTATAGGCCTACTGCTTGGTGCCACCCACGTCAGAATGGGGCTCCCATTATCCACACCCAAAAATATGCTAAACCAGTTTAGTTAAAAACACTTCCTACCCCAGCATCACACACCACGATCCTGGATCTTCCAAAAGTCCCACCTGCGAGTGCATGAGGCTTTGTGGAGACATCTAGGTATAAGCTAGCACAGTAGCCATTGCAAATTTTATCTTATTTTGTGCTGGAGGCTTTTGTATTCCTATACATATTTTCAAGCTTTGAGGAGGCAGTCAAGTTACTGGAAATAAACTATTTTTCTAAACATCTTTTTAAGCTTTGTTATGTGGAAACACAGTGGCCTTTTGTTTAGTGTTCCTTTTGTCCCACTATTGAGTCAATACATCCTGAGAGTTTTATAGGGTAACCAATGGATTGTGGGTGGTTTCACTGTAGTTCATAGGAAAAGAAATCATTCCCAACACTTAAAGGGATTCTCCTTGTATTGTATTGAGATGATCTTTCCCATGTTGTGGTTGTTTATTATTTATTTATTTATTTATTTTTAGTAAGGGTCTACAGGGTCTCACTACTAGATTGGAGTCATAGTGATCCATTGTATTCAGCCTCGTAAGAGCTGGGATTGCAGGCACACCACCTGCCCAGTCTCAATCGCTGTCTCAGCGAACCCTGGGGGCAGGGCTGGCACACAGGCTGGGGATCGAACCTCTAACCCCTGCATCTACCTAAGTGGGCGCTTTAATCCACTGAGCTATTTGGCCAGTCCCTTCTATTTGGCCAGCCCTGATCTTTCCCACCTTGAGTAGCATCCTCACCTGCACGTGCAAATCAACACAGACCTGAAGACCTCGAGCTCTCCCCACACTCCTGCTCTCCTTGCATTACGAACTCCAGTGTCCTTGCTATCATTGTGCTGCTAACCCCTTCATCAGCCTGAAGGACCTTCATCAGGACCTCTGGTTCTGAGTCTTCTCTGTTCAGCCCTCCATAATGGATATTCCAGAAGTGTCCCTGAATTCTTTTTACTCTCCTGAGCCCCATGATCATCCTATGCTCTCTGGTACCTGGTGTTTGAAACCCACTGTTTCATATGGTTTGTTCATGTTTTTAGCTATTTCATGGTAGGAGGATAAGTGTGCTCTCCACTGCTCCAGTGTGGCCAGAGGCACAGCCTGTATTTAGTTAGCTCCCCAGTGCGTGTGTGTGTGTGTGTGTGTGTGTGTGTGTGTGTTTTATGGAGTTATTCTAGTTGTTTTCTCTGGGAAGATTCAGCTTCCTTTTGAAGTCTCCTGTATAACTCACCATGATACTAATCTTCCCTGCTCTTATTAAATGAAACTGCT
>NW_004524612.1:13182488-13190425 GCF_000260255.1 Octodon degus
TTCTTACTCCTCTTCTTCCTAGTGAATGGAAAAAGGAATGAGATGTACACAGTTTTCATGTATATCCAAAAGATGCTAGACAGAGGGAGATAGCATGTGAAAAAGTGGTGGAGAAATAAAAAATAAACTAGAAGAGAAAAAAGGAGGGAGGCAGAAAGCTAATGAAAGAAAGAAAAGATGGAAAGATGGGATAATGCCTCTCAAATACACCAGGAGCTTTGTATATACATTATGTGCTTAGTGTTCATTATAATCTCATAAAGATATCTCCTTTATTATTTCCACATGGTAGGACCAGACTTCTCAGTGGTAAAGAAGATAACAATCACTTGTTGGTAAGAAAGGACCGTTTGCCCAAGGCCACACAATGCTCAGAAGGTGGAGCGTGGACAAAGACTCCCCAAGCTGGGCTGTGGCCATGAAGTAGTGGTGGCTGACGGTTCCATGAAAACCTGGAAGATCTTAGAAATGTAGTGAATCTGGGGAGGTCAGCGTGTATCCAGGGACCTCAGTTGTGCTCTTAGAATTAGCACGGAGGCCCAAAGTACACGAAATTAGGGAGCAGGTCACCACCAGGATGGAGAAACGAACTTGGTCTACAGAAAAAAGAAAAAACGACCTTTCCTTTTTCAAGGGACAAAGAAATTGGAAGATTCCCCAGCCTTAGACTGGAAAGTAGAAGCAAATGCGCATGCAGTGGGCTGGCTCACTGATGAACAGCTACTCCAGAAAATAACACAAGCTCAGCCCAGCGCTACAAAACCAGCTATGTGACCAACACACCCAACTGAAGACCTAAGATCCACAGAGAAAAGTTTGGGCTAAATCAGAATTCAATAAAGCGAATCTGCATGCATCCGATTTCTTTGTCGTCTTTATCCTCAAATCTCTCAGACTGCACTAAATCTGTTTGTGAACTTGCAACAATTTATTGAATATGTCTGGAGATTGTTTGTATAAAAGTAAAAAGAACAGTATGTCTAAAGGGTTAAGTATACGATAAAGCTAAAAATTCGTGAGTTTGGAAAAAGATTCATATTAGGACATGACTCTCATCAAATAGACTCAAACTATTGTTACAGGTGAATGTGTGGGCCATTGATTTTTCACTTAGGCTAGTAATTCAAGCCCATATGCTGATCCACTGTGCATGAAAAAGAGCAATGTATTGATTAGCAATGAAACCCAGGACAAGCATTCATGAGTACCTAAAATATCCTAAATAGAAGATAATCGTGACTTTGGATAAAATAGCATAGAAGCCTGATCCACAGCTATCTGTGAATTTTGAATCAACTGGAGAGGATTATTGAATACATAAGTACCAATCAAGTTCAGTTTCAATTATAGATATAAGACAAGGTAGTCACAGAGAGGAGCTGGGGAGTGGCTCCACAAAGGAGGTGAACATAAGCATTAGTCCCCTAGCAGAGTTGTTCAGTGAACACAGACCACAAGGTCATAGCACCGTGAAAGGAGTTTGCGTTTTCCACTGCAGTGAGTCCCCCCGCCACTGTTCCTGGGAGCACTGCCACCCAGACGCTTCGCCCAGGTTGAGAGCTGAGGCTATTATAGCAACACCCACAGCTTCTGCAAGGAAGGACAGCACAGCAGAGAGAGGGGCTGGCAGCTTGTCAGCTGCAAAGATTTATGGAACAGAATCTGGAAAAAGAGGTTTCCACGTGAAGACACGTAGGTTCCCCTCTCCTGCTGTTGGAGTCTTTCCCCGATTCCGATTCGCGCTCTCCTCGCCCCAGGCAGTCAGCAGTTTCTGTTGCCTAAAGCAATGGGAGAACCAACCACCATGGGCCAAGCAGGTAAAGGCACAGGAAACACTCATGGAGTGCCCAGCTTCGTGGCTGGCATCTTGCTGCCTCGGCTTCTCTGTTACCAGGTCTGATAGGCAAAGGAAGCCAGGGCGTGGGTTTTGTCATCCCCATTCCAGATTTTTAAACATGAGAGTTCAGAGTTATTCCCATCACTCTGCAACTTATAAGTTACAGGGAAATACTTTTGAATCCATATGTTTAAATTAAAGGCAAGCAGAGGCTGCAGTATTTGCTAAAGAACCAAATTCTTCCTAAGCATGGTAATATTCCTAGGTGAATTACAAATTACTTATTATCAGTGTTGTTGCCCATGCCTCAGATGTTGGGCTCATTTGCCCACTAAAAGCCGTGGCTAAAGATCACTTACAGGGCCAGGGAGATAGCTCAGTAGAATAAGAGCCTGCCTGGCAAGCTCAAGGTCCTGAGTTCAATCCCCAGTATCACACACACACACACAAACACAAAAATAAAAAGATCATGTACAAAGATAAAGGAATTTGTCAGTTCATGAAGGCTTCTGCTTATGAACAGTCCACTCAAACAGAAATGTTTGCCACAACCTTGCTTGCATTCACAAACTCCACATTGGATGACAATCAGGACTTCAGCCACCCTCATCAGAATCTGGGGACAAATTAATTGTGTGACTGGGGCTTCCACTGTGACTGTTAGCAAAGGCCTCCATGAATAGCTCAATCAACTTGAAAATATTTCTTGGGAGCCCAATATAGATAACTACTAATACTTCCTGGGTCTCCAGCACGCACCAAGCCCCTACTAGGCCAGCACAACCGAAGAACTCACTGCCCTGCTGAAGGGGCCGATGTAAGCCTTGACTGACAGTCAAACCCGTTTCAATGCTGTGTCATTAACCTTTCAAGAACAAGACAAAGCGTGATTCCCTAAGAGTGAACCAATGTGTTCGTTAACCTTAAAGTTGACAGAGACGTTCCTGGAGGTAAATCAGGACTTCCTGCAGATTGTGATTGGGCTGAGGCCCGCGAATCTTCACGAGTGGTAGCGTGTGATCTTTCCCAGACTGGCTAGATGAATGAAGCCTTTATTCATGGAGCATTTAATGAAAGCCACATTGACAAATGCCAGTGGTGGATATGAAACATATACAGAAAATGGCAAAAATCCAGGATGAAAGAGATAAACATGGTTTTAAAAATATATCCCTCCACTCTCAACACCTCGGCGATAGCTTATAAATCACAGAGGAACACAGAAGAGGCACCACTGCCATTTGCACAAACGGTATTTTTAGGACCTTGCCATGCCAGCCACTGGCACCAAACAAAACAATCTGATAGCTCACTGGCATTGGCTCTTGCAAGGTTATAAACATCCAAAGACCCTCCTCTTCACCATAGCAACCTCATCCCTAATTATCAGTTGTACAGGCTCCAGGGCACAATCTCCTGTGCAAGTCTTTTTGCAGAAGTGATGCTCTGGTTCCAGAGTAAAAGCAACAAGAGCACCACCTGCTGGACAAAGCTCCTCACTGCAAGCTTGCGGAGGGCTGAGGTGCGACGCTAAACTCACAAACTCAGGAAGCCGGCTGGCTGCAAACAGGCCTCTTGATTTCCAGCAGCAAATGCATGAGGACCGTGGAATCTGCACAGCAATAACCTTCCATTCTTATCCCCAAAAGTCCCAAACCCAATGGTAAATTCTCAAGGCATAATAAAAGGCGAGACAGAAGAGTAGCCAGCAAAAGTAACAGTTGTCTTTAAGAAAGGCTTTGATTCAATACAGCATTGTTTCTCCTGGGTGGGACAGGAGCACCCTGGAGAGCAGATGTTGGGATGTAGGAAGAATTTGCAAATGGGAAGGCGAACACGCGGGGGAGGGAGGAAGGAAAATGAGATTTTTAAAAAGAAAAAGGAAGTATAGAAAGAAATGGAAGCAGTACTTTCTTAAGTGGGGAGGGAAATGGGAAAAATAAAATAATTAAGATATTTGCATACAGGTGCAGATCTTCCATGCTGAACGTGACCGTTGCATGTGGCAACATTAAGCTTGCACCACGTGTGGCTTAAATCAATTACACACGGTGAACTTTATTTACATATTTGATTCTAATGTATCTCATGTCTGACACACACACCTTAATACATCCTTCAGTACTTCCCAATGTCATAAGCATCTCCATGATTATTTTTCTCTTAAATCTGTTTGCGTTAATCTGCTTTATTATCATCTTTAAATCTCTGATTCATTTCCCACATTATTGGACTTTGCAGACACAATGTAGGTGCTGTCTAAAGATTTTTCTTGGGCTAGGGTGTAGCTCCATGGTAGAGCGCTTGCCATCCGTACGTGTGGGCCCCTGGTTTGGTTCCCAGTATTGCAAATAATAACTTAACTAGAATCATTTATCTTTTCCATGATAATAACTGTTTCTTAGCATGGCTCCAAATGTTCTTTCGCAACATGAGCATTGTGGACATTACCCTCTACTTTTGTCTCTTCGATCTCATACAAGTTGGCCTTTTTATATACCCTGGATCAAAGCAGTTCTGGCTGGCCCTGGAATTGCTGGCTTCTCCTTGGGCCCTTGCGGTATTGCTCTAGTTCTTCTAGGATCTTTCTTATGGGTCCTAATCAAAAAGACTGACAGGCCAGGCCTCTTGGTAGATGCCTGTAATCTCAGCACTCTGGGAAGCAGAGGCAGGATGTCAAGTTGAAATCCTGCCTGGGCAACTTACTGACTTAAAAAAGAGAGGGGGCAGCTATTAACCACTGGGAGGAATGTATGCAAATGTGTTAATTATTGAAACTGTCCTACCAATTTGATTTGAAACTGTCTTATTGCTATTTGTTTATCAATAAAATTATGAAAAAAAAAAGAGAGGGGGGATGGAAGGGGAGGGAGAGGAGGGGAGGGGAGGGAATGGGGAGGGGGAAGAGAAGAGAAAGGTTGGAAAGCCTTGGGTTCTCTCTCCATTACTGGGGGGCATGCAGGAAGGCAATCAGTCTCACCATGCAGGGAGGCAGCAGCCTGAGACCATGAAGAAGCCTCCAGCAGGCAGCCCGGGAGTAGAAGCGCCCTGTGTGTTCTCCTCTGCACGGTTGGTGGAGCGCAGCATGAGGCTCCAGGGCAGCTGCTCCAGGCTTTCAGCTCATCCTTCCCAAAACCCTAAGAACTGTCCAGTTCTGCCTTTCCCAGGTGGAAGGAGCTTGGGTAGGTCAGGCAGCCCGTGAAATAACTGCTTTGCGCCCCCAAAAGAGATGTTTCTAAGCCAGGCATGGCGGCACATGCCTGCAATCCCTGCACAGTAGGAGGCTGAGGTAAAATACAAATTCAGGTCTAGCCTGGGCAATCAACTGACTTAATGAGACCCTGTCCCAAAATAAATTTAATTTAATTTAATTTAATTTTAATAAGAAGGACCCCAGATTTGAGATATAGGGCTGTATGGAGGGTAGGTGTCCTTCCAAGAATCTTGGAAGGAGAAAGAGGCCTTTTGGAGGGAAGCTTCTCCTGCGAAGGAAGCACAGCGCCTGACAACTCTTCCTGTCTACATCATGACTCGGGTCCCTCGCATTTACTGGAACAGTCTTCCAACCTACGCGAGCCGTCAGGGGGACAGGAATAGCTGAACGGCTCTCGGAGCCTTCACTCGCAGCTGGGTAGGGTCGGGATGAAGTGGGT
Organism: Octodon degus; assembly: GCF_000260255.1. Classification (NCBI taxonomy): domain Eukaryota; kingdom Metazoa; phylum Chordata; class Mammalia; order Rodentia; family Octodontidae; genus Octodon; species Octodon degus. The sequence continues at coordinate 13,187,979 of NW_004524612.1, forward strand.
GCCTCCCACTCGGCTCCCTTTCCCATCCTTGGCACAAAAGGCAATTTTAAAATGATAAAATTTTCAGCTTGTGTTTATGAAGTATAAATCTAATGATATTAAATAAATGCCATGTATAACACTCTTAGAAAATAAATGAAAAAGACACTTAGTACCTATTCCCATTGACCTATGGAGAAGTCACATAAATAGATGGAGGAGAGAGCGGAGAGATCTCATTATAAATAAATTTAGAGACAGTTCTTTCCTTCTCCGAAACAGAAGTGCTCCACAGTCTTAATTAAACTTTTCAAAATCCACCCTGACTTTTTCCTTCCGCTCTTTGGCAGTCTCCTCTGATACAGTCTTCGTGCCTTCTTCCTGGCTTATGTCCCCTCTGGAGTCTCGACTGAGCGGCTGGTAAAGCACACCACTGCGCTTGCGCAGTCTCTCTCCCTCCCTCCCGATGTTTTTGATAATAGATCAATATTCTGACTGCCAAGCTGTGAAATCCTCTCAGTGACAGGTTGTGAACAGACTTCTCGTCTTCGCAGGTCCTTGGATAGCTCTACCTCTAGATCAGATCCACACCTTAATCTCCCAGCCCGGGTCCTCCTGGCTCGTGGATGCAGTCCTTGGCTGGTTGGCTGGCTGGCTGGCTGCAAGGCCCTTCCCTTCCTGGCCGCTAGGAAGCAGAGAGACAAGGAAACAGCCAGAGAAGGAGGAACCGGGGGCCAGACGCAGACCCCACGACCAGCCCCACGCCCCACCCAGACATGTTGGGGGTGCTTTGTTGAGTTCCCAGTCGCCCCTCAAGCCAATCAAGCTTTAGATTAACTATCTCAGGCCCAACGTGGGCGCTGAGCTCCTGCCACCCCACCTGCGCTCAATCCAGCAGACACCTCCAGCAAACACTTGCTGGACGTGACATTCATTTCGCTTTGCATTCCAGAAATCAGAAAAATGGTGATGGGGGGGGGGGGTGGAAGGAAGCAGGGAGAAAATGTAGAGTCGTTCTCTACTGCTTCATTACGTCACTTAAACACACTCTGTAGCAGCTTCCCCAGCCACCCTGACTTACGACCATCTCAAGTTACGCTTCAGGCACGTGAAGGTGCAAGGCACTCAGCATTCATTAGCTACTCTGCTTCAGGCCTATATTTTCATTACATCTATAATTGAGTTTAAATTTAACTCAATCATGTGTTAGGATATTATGGTAGTCACCGCTTCTGGAATCACGTATGTCTGCATTTAGTAGGCTTGTTCTCTCCAGCTGAGGCTGTTAAACATAGCGCTCTACTATCCCCTTGATCACCTTAATGAAAAACAACTCACAAGCAAGTTCTGTAACTTAATTGTGACCAAATGGGTGGCCTGGTCACATCACCTGGAGAATCACACCTCCATCTCCGGCCCTGCCGCATCCTCCCCCACCCCCTCCGGCCCCCCCCCGCACCTTCCCTCCCCCGTACTTCCACCCTAATTGGGGCGCTATCTGGCCACCTCCACCCTGAGTCCGGAGATCTCCCCATCCCCTCCTCCCCACGCTCTGCTGCTGCTTTCTGCCCTAAATCTTCCCTTCTGCGATTCCTGCAGACAGCCCCGGCCCTCACCTCCCCGGCTTCTGGCACGTGCCCTGCCTGGACCCCCGCGGCGGAAGGCAGCAGCATCTCCTCTCCGCCTTTACGGTGACCCACACGGCAACCAGGCCGCTCGCTGCTCTGAGTCCACCGTCACATTCATTGCGTCACGTCCACTCTTCCCACCCCCAGCCTCCTGGCCAAGGGAAGACTCTGGATCCTGCTCACCCTTTCAGAAACAGCTCCCAGCACCTCTTGGAGCTCCAAGAGCCCTGCCTTAGGGAGCCCTTGTGGCTCCAGCACTGGAGGTTGTGCTCTCACCCTGCGCAGACGCCGGAAGGCCCTCCCTTCCTCCCCTCCCTTTCCATCTTCTTCCCCTCTGCAGCTCTCTGACACTTAGAGTCAGCGTTATTCCTGCCATCCCACCTGAGAGCCAGGACTTCCTTTGCCCCACTCGCACAACATACATTTTTTTCTTTATATGACCTAGGAAAATACTTTTAAACTCTTTTAACTGCTGGTCTATTGAAAGGAGCAGTATTTATTTTTTTCTTGTCCTTTTTAATTTCTTATAACTTTTTTTAAAACCAATTTCACATGCATATGTCTGGTATTATAAACAACTAATTTGAAGACAACTTTATACAATATAACAAACATTGTTGAATTCCTATTATTTTGTTTAGTGAAATTCTCTATCGTTTCTCTTTTTTAAAAAACTATTTTTATTGTCTTAAAAAATAATAAAAGGAAAAGAAAAAGAAAGAAAAGGAGGAGATGGCAAGATAGCTCAGCAGCCTACTCACCTGCCTGGCAAGTGCAAGGACTGGGATTCTGATCCCAGGTACCGCGTGCTGTGCCAGCCCCTGAAACCGGATGTGGTGG
>NW_004524612.1:13190780-13193004 GCF_000260255.1 Octodon degus
TGAGCTAATGTACATTGCAAGATGTTTAAGAACAAAAATGTTCACCTTGTATTTGCATCTTCAGATCTTTGCACAATGTCTATCACATAGCAAAATCTCAATAAAATAGCAAAACTAAATAACTGAGTTCATGTTTTAGGGTGTTGATGCAGGCATAATTTTATATGGTTGGAAATAAATAGTTGTACATATAATTTGATGACCTGGTGTTTACCCTTAAAACTATGTAATAAATGCTTAGCAACTTCATACAGACTGCTTAACCAAATACCCTACAGTCATAACATTTTTTATAAATATCTATTATATAACTGTCCCATAATTTGAAAATATTTCCTCACTGCTAGACATTGTATTAGTTGTATCTCTATATTGTATTTGACATTTTCAAGAATGTGATTGTCATAAAGCTCTGTGCTTCAGAATATTTCTTTAGTTAGCTTTCTAAGGCCAAATCCCTAGAGAGAGAACACCTAAGTTGGTGGGGACAGACCTCTAAGAGCCATGTTGTGCACTGACTGTGGTGTGGGGATTTAGCCAGACCACTTGGATTTATAGAAGCAGAATGTGTGTGACAGCATCTCATTTTAAGAGGGTGTCGCCCAACCAGAAGATGCCCACGCTAGCATAACAAGGTCAGAAGAATCTGTAAAACATTGCACACAAGCCACTGCTGGAGGTACGTGGCAAGTTTACCTGGAGAGATGGAATGAGGGAAGATGGTAAGTATTTTTTCTATTTTATTTTAGTTTTCTAATTTATGTATTTGGTACAGGGTCTCATTAGCCGGCTCAGACTCCTAGTGATCTTCCTGTTTTCAGCCTCCCCAGCACTGGGATTATAGGCATGCACCACCATGCCCGGACTCAGTCACCAGCTCAGCGTGCCCAAGCCCAGGCCAGTGTAGCATGTGGTACCAGGGATCAAACCCCAGTTCCTGCGCTTGCCTAAGCAGGTGCTTAGTTCACTGAGCTATCTCGCCAGCCCCATGGCAGGTATTTTTTTTAGCATTGGAAACACCATCGTGAGGAAGGGAATAAAAACTTTGATATCACTTCAGAGAATGATAAGCACCACCCACTGCTATGTCTATTAAATTTGCTGTGTGCCAGGCACTGTGCCAAGCAACTAGTTCTAACAGTGGCTGCGTCTTCATTTCACCGATAACCAAGAGTTCCAGAACCTCATTTCCTGGCCTGGTCACAAAAGGCAACCGGTAGCAGACCTGATACCCCAAATCTGTGCTACCCTTATTCTAAAGCTTGCATTTTTAACCTCTTCCGAAACCCCACACAACACAAGGTGAACCTAACAGGGAAAGCAAATCCTTAAGGTACACGGGGAAGGTACAGAACCTTCCTCAAGAAAGAAAGCTCCTAAAACCTTTGCCTTCCTCTCAAAAGTCCGTGTATGCTTGCAATCACTAGGAAAGTAGTACGGAAATTCTTAGAAAAAAAATAAAACTAGATTTTGCCATTTGATCTAGAAATCTCTTTTCTGGATATCCATCCAAAAAGAATGAAAGGGGAGATGGCTCCATGGCGCAAGCTCCCTCATGGCAAGCGCAAGTCCCTGAGTTCGTTCCCTGGTGCCAAAGAGAATGACAGCAGAGGACAGAGCTCTGGTCTGGCGTGGCTGCAGTCATCTTCATGGTATCATCCGCTGATAGGCATCCCAAGCCCTACAGGACAAGAGCGCCACCAAGATCACCAGCCGATGAAGAGAGAAATGCAAATGGTATTGATGGAATATAACCCTGGTGTAACTGCCTCCCAGGAAATTTGAAATGCAAATCTTTACTGAAAAGGAAAATGATAGGAGCTGTGAACTGAGATCACATAAAGCAAACTGCTGGGCAACCACTAAGTGAAGACACAAAAATATTTCTCTCTCCTTTTCCAATCTGGTCTCATACATAGTGGCTTATTCAAGGGGATGATATCAATGATGTACTGGGTTGCTGTGAGAACAAAATGAATGTATAGGATGAGAAAGAGGAGTTGGGACCATGCTAGGGAATCTTCGCTGCTCCTGAGATACTACAGTGTTATTTATATGTAGATTTAGTTTTAGTTATCAGAATATCTCTGAAACTCTAAGAAAATCCCATAAAAAATTTAGGAAATAAGTGCACTTGATAACTTAATAGAAGAAAGAGAATGGAGCCACAGGGAGAGATTAGAAATCAGGAAGAGGGGGCTGGGGAGATGGCTCAATAGAATAA
>NW_004524612.1:13193479-13238362 GCF_000260255.1 Octodon degus
TAGTGAGACCCTGTACCAAATACATGAACAAAAGTATTTTACTCTAGAAAATCACTAAGGGCCACCATTGGACATATCAGAAAGTTCTGGAACAGGTCAGGTACATTACGGCTGGCTGTGGCCCACATTTCTTTAGCTTAGTAAATATCTTCTTCCTGCGGAGGGTCACAGAGATCTTCCTGTCTTTCTGCCAGCCAGCACACGCTCCTGTTGGGAAGCCCCCAGTAAGTGGTGGCATCTGCATGTTCACTTCTTGGTGCCTTTTGTCTTTGGAAGCTGATTCTTATGCATCAGAATCCGGGTTTTCTGAAACAAGAGGGTCTTGAAACAATATGTGCACACCCATGTTCACAGAAGCACTGCTCATGATAGCCACTGGGACACTCGAGTGTCCCAGTGACTGATGGGTGGAGATGGACATACTGTGTAATAGCTACACCATGGAATACTACACAGCCCTAAAAAGGAAGAAAATCTTACTGCATGTTGCAATGTGGATGCACCTTCAATATGGATGATGCTAAATGAAATAGACCAGTCACAAAAAGGCAAATCCTGTGTGATGTCTATCATATGAAATATCTAAAGTAGTAAAATTCAGAGAAAGGTAAAGTAAGATAGTGGTTACCAGGGACTGGAGCAGAGAGAAAGGGGAGCGGTTTAATGAGTATAGAGTTCAAGTTTCATAAAATGAAAACACTCTGGAGATCCTAATGTGAATACACTTAACACTTTTTATCTTTTATTTGTTTATTTGGCACAGGGCCTCAATGCACAGTTTGGACTCATAGGGATCCTCGTGTCTCAGCATCCCCAGTGCTGGAATTACAGGTGTTTGCCGCCATCCCTGGTTTTTGGTGGCTGGCACGATATGCCTGGCATCCTGGGGCTAGCATGGCATGCAGTACCAGGGACTGAACCCAATCCTTGTGCTTGCTGGGCAGGCACTTAGACTGCTGAGCTATCTCCCTAGCCCACTTAACACTTCTCAACTGTGCACTTAAAATAGTTTAGATGATAATTTTGTGTCATGCAATTTTACTTGGTATCTTCTGCCTTGGTACGTAATCTGCATCCTACTTGGGCTCCGTGTTTATCCTAACAATGTACCCCCTCACCCTTTTCATAAAAACTCTCCTTCAGGGAGACATACGGCTATTATCCCACAGGCGCCTGCATTGCCTAACCGCAGTTTGAGAAGCATCACTCTGCTCACACCTCCTACGGAGCCAAAGCCACCATGAACCGCAGGCTCCTGATCTCCATTCTTCATCCAGAAAGACAAGCCGGCATCTGACTCCGGCTTCAACACCAATGCTATTTAGAAAACAACCCGTAACTTTAATGTCAGGCTTTGCAGGAGTAACCGACTCGTTAAGAAGGAAATCTTCAGAGCCTGACTGCTTCTGAGCCACAGGCAATAAAAGCCAACAGTAGGATGGCAGGGAAGCTGCACAACCTATGCTTTAAGGATTACAGCACGGCCCTGGGCTTCCCACTCCTCACCCCGGCCCAACACTGGGTCTATGCACTAGAACATTCTGTCATTAGCCCACTTCCACCAAGTTACCGGTCTTGTGTTGCCGCAGTGCGGTACGCTGACTTCCACCTCACAAACTCCGTAGTACACTGTTATTAATACTCATCTGATTTTTTTTTCCTTCTCCCTAAAGAACTTCTGTTATCATTTAAGTATGAGGCTCCTGGCAGTAAACGCTCTCTGGTGCTGATGGTCTACCTTCCTTCTTGAAAGCTGTTTTTGTTGGAGATAGAATTTAGAATGGTCAGGACTGCTCTTTCGAAGCTTTCACGATTGTGCTGCATTATTGCATTGGACTGCACAGGCTGCCACCAAATCCCCATGGAAACGTGTTCTCTTTTGGCTCTGCCGGCTACAAGCTTAAGATCCAAGAGGCAGCAAGGTAGGTTTCTCCTCCAGCCTCTCTCCTTTTCTATAGCTGGCCATCGCTAGCAGTCTTCAGTGGGGAGTGTGCGTGCATGCGTGCGTGCGTGTGCGTGCTTGCGTGCGTGTGTGTGCGTGCGTGCATGCGTGCATGTGTGTGTGTGTGTTCTCACTGAATGCCAGTCCCATAGATTAGGGCTCATTCTGATGACTTCATTTTAACTGAATGATCTCTTCGAAGACTCATCTATTTTGAGGTACTGGGGCTTAAAATTTTAACACCTGAATTAGAGGGTTATCCACTGAAACTATAACAAGTTCTTTCTTTTTTTTTTTTTTATCCCAATAAGATTTATTGTGAAGCTAGTTAAATTCATACTAAAATCATATGAAAGAATAAAGAAATACTCTACATATCCACGATAATTCTGAAAATGAACAATATATCATATATTAAGATTTACTTAAAAAGATTTATTATTTAAATTATAGAAGTTAAATAGAGTAGAATAAATTCAGCTCAATTGGAGGAACAAGTTCTTTCTGACGAGCGCTATCAGTTTGCACTCGCATGCAATATCTGCTTTACCTGCCTTTAATATTTCCTATTTATCAGTCTGTTTCAACAATTTGCTCGAGGTGCTCCTTGGAGTGTTTTTGTGTATTGTAAGCTAGTAGCTAGCTAAGATTTTAAGTTTAGCACTTTATGCTTCTTTATCAAGTTGTGAAGATAAAAGCCATTACTGCTTCAACTTTTTGCGGCCTCCCCTCCGCCCTCGTCCCACTGTGGACTCGCGTTGCTCATCTACGGCGATGCTTGTCTGATTCCACAGTCGTCAGTACCTTCATCCCTTCAGGCCGGTTTCTCCTCTTTATGCTTCATTTGAATTATTGCTAATGCTCTGTCCTCAACTTCAACTTTCTTTTATGATGATTAACTTACTATAAATCTCACCTCATAGCTTTTCAAAAAAAAAAAAAGAATTGTGCTGTTTATTCTAGAGCTCCATTGTTTATGTTTATTTTTTTTTCTTTTTTATTTAGCACAGAGTCTACAGGGTCTCACTATGTAAATTGGACTCATAGTGATCCTCCTGTCTTCAGCCTCCCAAGTGCTGGGATTACAGGCAACTGCCACCGTGCCCAGTCTAGGTTGCTGTCTCAGCATACCCCAGGGGCGAGGCTGGCACAGCAGACCGGGGATCAAACCCCTGACCCCTGTGTCTGCCTAAGCAGGCACTTTAATCTGCTGAGCTGTCTGGCCAGCCCATGTTTAAATTTTTTAAATCATTTATTTATTTGGTACAGGATCTCACTACAAAACTTAGACTCGTAGTGATCCTTCTGTCTCAGCCTCCCCAGTGCAGGGATTACAGGTGTGTGCCATCTCGCCTGGTTTCGGTGGCTGGCACGGTGGGCACAGCATGTGGTGCTAGGGTTGGAAACCTGGTCCTTCTGTTTGCCAGGCAGGTGCCTAGACCACCAAGCTATCTCTCCAGCCCCCATTGTTTATTTTTAGATCTTCTGCTTCTTTAAAGTTTTCCATTTTTTCTAATACACGATCTGTACTTCTGGTTTATATTTCAAAAGCTGTGTCTATTCACTTCATTTTGTTATTCCTGTTTTTGTTTGGACAGAATATTGTCCTAATAATGGTGTCTAATATTGTCCTGCCTCTTTCTAAATCTGATAGATTTGGGTTAGATGCCAGATATCTCAAGATTTACATTTCTCAGTCCTTGCTGGATTCGTTTCAACTGCATTGAACCTTGTTTTAGGCAGAACTGTCCAGAAACTGAACTCCTAGCAGAGGCATAGGAAAAAGCACATGAGGAAGATGTGTTACATCACTCTGTTATGAAGGGTAGGGAGTCTAAAAGACAGGCCCTCTGGAAGCTGGGACCCAGCAATCCTAGTAGGACATCTTCATCCCAACCCAAAGCTTTTAAAATCAAGGAGACCAACAGTGTCACTCAGCCTGAAGCCAAAATCCTAAGAACCCTGAGGGCCACTGGTACAAGTGCTAGAGCCCAAAAATCAGGGAAGTGGATCTCTGACCTCCCCCGACAGAAGAAGGATTTCCTGGCTCCCAGAGAAAGAACAAGAGTTCACCCTTCCTCCACTTTTCTTCCATCTAGGCCTGTGGCCAACTGAATGGTGCCCACCACTATGAGGGTAGATACCCCCCAGTTCACTAACCCCCCACCAATCTTCTCCGAAAACACCACTACACACACAATGGGGGCAGCACATCCATTCTCACCAACTCCAAAGCATCTGGCAGCAGAAGACAGATGGGCTTAAAGGATACTGAGGTGAGAATAAAAATCCTGTCAGAGAATTGCTTAATCCAGTCACGCTGATGCTCCCCATTGCCCACCATAGACTTTGTCTGGTAGTATTCTACTTAAAAGTCAGTTGATTCTTTCAAGGCTTACTTTTAAGCTTGGTTAAGGTGGACCCAGCATATCTCTTTGTCCGAGAGAAGGCACAAAGTAAGAGAAAATGATACCCAATGTTCGAGTGTGATCTGAAAGGAAGAGAACTTGGGGCAGCAGAGGGCGCAGAGCTATGGACCCCATCTGAGGAAGAAGAAACAATGCTTATGTGTGACAGGGACTTAGGTCAGGGCTTAATCCTAGAAGTTTTCTTGTTTACACTGGGGCGTTGAAAGAGGTGTGAGACACTCCTCTGGTGGACATTTAGCACTCTTGGCCTCTACCCATTCAAAAGAAGCACTTTGTCCTCTCTTTGCCTTAAAAAAGAAAACTGCTGCCACACATTTCCAAAGTGCACCTGAGGCAGGAGAGGGGGCTGAGTTAGGACTCATTGGCTTAAGACCTCAAGATTTAAAATACATGGGGTGATCAAAAATTATGGTGGTTGTTTAATTTAAAAAAAGACACAATGTCAAGAAAGATGGGATAAGGTGTATTTGTAGCAAGGAGTATTTTAAGGTAGATTAATGGCGATGTGTCTTTTACTGTAATGAATCTTCTTTTAATTCACCATAGCTCCTGATCACCCCACTCACTCCTGCTTTGACTCCGTCCTCCATGGGCTCCAGTCCCTCCCCTGGCCATCTCTTCAGGCGAGTGGAGAAATGCTTCCTCTAGACACTCTTCCCAGATGACTGCTCCACGGACTTCCATGGTTGCAGCTGCTGCCCTGGTGCCCTTCGGGGTGCCCATCCCATCACCAGTTGTGCCTTCTCTGTCTACTCAAAGGCAGCTCCCCCTCAAAGGCCCAGCCCATGCACCTCTCCAAGGAGTCATCTCTATCGTTCCAGCTGGCAGCCACTGTTCCTCTCCTGTCCCTGGAGATATTTCCCATGGCTTACTTCTTCAGTGTACAGATTCATATAAAATACTACGCAGTATTCAAACTGTGGTCATGACTGGCCCCCAGAAACCTGAGATTAGGTCTAGTCATTCCATAATGAAATGGAATGTATGCATAGGGATACATGTGCATTGTGGAATACACTCAAACATTCCATTGTAATGAATATATACTTCACAACATATTGTTCCTGGTCAATCACATAATTTTACAATTTGTTGATTCAAAATAAACAGTGCATCTAACCATGTATTTAACAAGCAACCAGAATATATGGCTGCTGCAGAGCAAGCTGGATGCTCCGGCTCTGGCCCAGGCTTATCCCCCTGCAGTGGACAGTGCCAGACCCCCACCTTGAGCTTTGGGTAGTGAGGAGGCACCAAGGGTGCAGGGAGGAGTTGCACAGCTGCAAGGGCAGGCTGCCTGCCAAGCAGAAGGGCACCGCTCCAACCAGAACGTATCCAATTACATGACAATCTTGGTTTATACCAACTTAATATAAATCCTGCCAATAACTAATAAAGATAAGGTGAAATCTATTTTTAAAGAAGTAAAAAATGACTTCCTCAAACATAGGTTCCAGGACAACATCCTCAAAAGATGCTATTTCCTTAAGCCTGTCAATTATTTTCATTTACAAACATCGTAGCAAAGAAACTGATGGCTTAATAAGCTCTCAAAGGGTTCTGCTGCAAGTTGAAAATGTATGAGCCATTGCCTTGGTAGCTTCCTGTGTGTCCCTACTGGCTTGTAAACTGTTTTGGTGCAAGAATTGGTTGTTAGTTCTTGGAATCTGCCCCATTCCGACCACATAATTGGGGTTTTTAAGTCTTACGTGTGAAGGGCTGGGGCTTAGTGAGCCCAGGACCTGTCTTAGATGCTGATTCTAATCATCTGCATGATCTTGAGCAGGCGTCTTCATTCTTCTTCTTCTATGTAAAGATGAAGCTTCTGACAAAAGCCTGCCTGACTCTACCGCACTGCCTCCCCAAGCACCTGCTCCCCCAGCAGCCACTGCTGAGCACACGAAGATGCACAAAACTGGTTTCTGCTTTCAAGAGGCATCAAGTTTAATCACAGGGAAGCTGAAATAAATAAATAATGATACAGAAATCATCACACATAAAAAATACAGAAACACTGGCAGAGTCAGAGAACTTAATATCCGGATTGAGTTTGAAAGAATGGGTTGAATTGAGAAGAGAAGAACAACCCAGACAAGGAAAGGCTGTGTGCAGAGGGTTTAAGTTTAAACTGGAAAATGGCAGGGTGGTGACTGGCGAGGGAAGAGCGTCCTCCAGCCTTGAGGGTTCCGGTGCGAGGATGAAGATGCTGATGGAGTGGATGTGGGAAAGAGACCCGCACGGTCACTTCTGTCTTCACCAAAGGAACCTGGTTCTGACCATAGTCACAGTGTTTCACTTTCTTATCCATAGCAGCTCTCCAGAGCCCCTGGTCTGCGAGTTGGACATCCTGGCTCTGACTCCATGCCCATTCTACAGCAGTGACTTTCAAAGAGTTGTCATTGTCACCCCAGTAAGACATATGGTTTATAGTGTGGCCCAGAAATACATGCACAATGTCAAGACTAGAAACACGGTCCCCATGCCTTGATATGTCCGTTATTACCCAGAATGCAGTTTGATGGTTTTTTTTTTTTTTTTTTCTATTCTATTTCAAAGGAAGAAAGGAAGGGAAGGAGGGAGGTAGGCAGGACGGGAGGGGAGGAGGAAGGAAAGTTACATTAGATTCTTTAAACTAGTCTCACAATCCAATGAGTCACAACTCACAGTTTGAGAAACACCAATCTGGGACTCACAGCCTAGTTTGGAAGTGTCAAAAAGCAGCACAGCGCGAGGCTAAAAATACAGACTTTGGAAACACACTCCCAGACAAACGTCCCTGTTCTCCCCCTTATTATCTGTGTGGACTCCAGCAAGGTACTTACACTTCCTATACCTCCACTTCTTTGTCTGCATGATCGATAACAAGAGTAACTTCCTCTTATGATTGGTGTGAGAATTACATGAGATAACACACACGAGCAAGTCCAGAAAGATCGTCAGGTCTCTACTGAGTGCAGCCTGAGGGTTCACTGTCACCACCACCCTAACTTAAAATAAAGCCAAGTTGCAGCTCCATTAGTGGAAGAAGCATGGCAATACCAAAGAGTTTATTTGCAAGTCTGTACAAAACTACACAGTGTGCAGGGCAGGTGTGGGATGCCCGGGGGTTCGGTCCATGCAGGCTGAGTGCCCCATTTCTTTCTAGTGGAGAGTGGGGTTGTCCCGGAGAGCAGGACTGCTGGCTTGGAATGGCCCCCTCTGCCTTCCTAGCAAGTACTTCATTTCCCTGCTCACATTGTGCAACCTAAAGTGAGGCGGGATCCCACCAGGCTGATATTCCCCCGAAAGTCACATGTTAAAACTTAGCCCCCACACAACAATATTAAGAGGTGAGGCCTCTGGGGGTAGTTTAGGTCACATAGGCCCTAAATGGGACTAGCGCCCTACAAGAAGGACTTAAGGGAGCCCTTTTGCCCTTCAGTCATGTTAGACACAGCAAGAAGTCACCATCTGGAAGGGAGAGGACCCCCTCACCGCACCAGACACCAAATCTACTAGTATCTTCATCTTGGGCCACTCTCCCTCCAAAACTGTGAGCATTAAATTACCCAGACTAAGGTATTTCATTATGACAGCCTGAACAGACTTAAGACAACTTCCTTCTTACAATGAATCCTGGGGAACACTAGAACAAGAATCTGTAGAAAAAAAGCGTGGGTTCCTTTACTCCTCAGTCCAGTCAGGGACAGCCCACAGATGGGCTTAAAAGAAGAAAAAGAAAAACAAATCTTTCAATTATGGCATGATTTAACCCACCTCACCCAGCACCTCAGATGCTTGGATGGTAAAATTAACGGTCATCTGCCATCACATGGGCAGAAGCCAAATTTCTAGAACATTCTACCAATCATCCAAAAGAACAAATTCAGAAAACAAAGAACTGGAGACTTGAAGTAAAGGTTTCATTGGTCATATGATCAAAAGATAATGGTTAACACACACAGAGACCTCATCCCACGGGCCATGGGGCGGAAGTGACACTTGCAGGCCTCATGCCCCCTCCAGCGGGGCTCACCCTGAAGACTCTGAAGCCACCGCCCCTGGACTCTGCCCCTAACTCTGAACTTCTGCTGGCCTGGTTCTCATCGTCTCTTCACGTGTCTCCTGGAGGCTGGGTATCTGGGCAGAGCTGTGAAAAGCAGGGGCTCAGGCCTCAGCCTGCGGTGGGTAGTGTGGCGATGTCCATGAGCTGGTCTCCCTTTCCAAACTCTCTCCTCTCCCCTCTCCCACCCCATTATTGTTCCCCAGAAACAAATAGGATGGCTTCACTGGTCAATTCTTTACATGTACAAACACCAAAAGCAGAGGAAACACCCCTGGCCACCCCCCTCCCCCCAATCCCCTGTGCTGGGAGAGCAGCGTGAGGGCGAGGCTGCTCGGGACTTCGGGACTGTCCGGCGTCCTGGAAATGGCTCTGGCCTCTGGGCTTTACCTGGAGGCCTCTTCCTTCAGCTCCTTGTTTTTCCGCACCTCCTCGGCGTGCTTGTCCTGAGGAGGAAGGGAGGGACAAGGGTGGGTCACACAGGCCTTTCAGGGGTAAAGGGAGGTGGAGGGGAAGAGAACAGAGCACTCGAGATGACCACGGCAGGAAGAGCAGGGCTGTGTCTGCAAAGATGTCCTGAGAGGGGGCAGAAGTTGGCAGGTGAGTGAGCTGCTCGGGTGGTCCAGAAAACCCTGGGCTGGTGGGTCCCTACCTCCATTAGGGGACCCACCTCACAGTGACCCCAGGGTCCCTCAGCCTCTTGCTCCCTCCTCCAGCCTTCCTGGTGTGTGGACTGGAAGCACAGCTGGTGGTGTAGGCTCCTGCTTGGGGTAGCCTGTGCTAGCGGAGCAGGCAGCACCACTGCCTCACTGCCCACACCTGCTGCCGATGGCGTAGCGGGCACTCGCCTCGCTGCTGTCATCTCCTCTGCCTCCTTGGTGAGCATGACCTGGACTCTGCGGCTGAAGGTTGAGGGTTCTCGAAGCACAAACTGGTAGAAGACTTTGCAGGCTGCCCAAAGAGTACCCCAGAAGGTAGATTTTTTTTGTGTGTCCCTTCTTGTAAGGGAACCTTCATGTGTAAAAGACAGATCTGACCTCCCAGGCTCTCCTGTTGTGTGACTTTGACTGACACTTTCCCACTCAGGCCTCATTGATATAACTCAGGGCCCCGGCTGGGCAGCCCCCTTGCCCCCCAGGCTCTGGCAGGGTCCAGCTGCAGGTTGGGTCAGCCCTGCTTGCTGGTATTCACTATGGAAGACTCTGGGTACCTATCACAGGTGAATCCCTTATGGGCAGGCACAGGCCTTTAGCTCCTACATATTTCCCAGATGTTGTATGGCACCTGGCTTTGGCAGGTGCTCAGTAAATTAGCCTCCTAACCAAGACTGGCACTGTCATGTTCAGATGACAGAATCAACCTTAATGAGATGCCCTGAAGCAGCCCAGCCTCCCCAGATGTACCTTAAGCTACAACTCTGTCCCTAGAGGCCCTCAAACTTTCCCTGGGTTGGAAGCAGGAAGTATATATCTCAAGCAGTGCTTTGTATCACAGGACCAGGAAAGCTGGGGTACCACTAGGCAGTAGGTCCCAGGATAGGGTCCAAGTGTCTGTAACTCTACACTCACACAAAGTGACTCTGGAATAGACAGTAAATGACCCCACAAAGGAGGGTATGAAGGGCATTGTTGAAGGGGCCTCTTCCCCATAAACTTAGGCCTTGTTTCACTTTCTGCCTCCTCCAGCAGGTACATCTGAGTGGGGATCAGGGTCCCCAAGCAAGACGCCATGTCAAAGTGTCCACTCTGACATCCTGCTTCTTGGGGTATAATTTACCTCCACAGCAGTTATTACAGAATGGGAACCTTTCCAAGAACTCCACCTCCAACTCTATTTCTGTTCTCAGGGGAGCTTGCTGGGCAGAGCCCTGGGTTTGGGATCTTCCCTTGGCTTCCACATCCATGGTGGACAGTTATTCCTGGGACAGACCAAGAAAGATCCACCTTGAAGGAGTCCAAAGGCTAGTTTCTAGTCTCAGGTATGCTACTTGTCAGCTGTGTGACCTATGCCTCTAATTTGAGCTGCTCTGACATGCTTTCTTCATCTGCAAAAACCTGTCCTGATTCCCTCCTGTACTTGTAAGGACCACAGAATTTTTATGGAATGATGAAATAAAAGTGTTTCATAAACAATCTTTCAGAGGTTCAACATTAAATCCAACACAAGGTAGCCCCTGCACTCTCCAATCCCAACTGCAGACTTATTTACTTCCCTTTAAGAGTTTGCCACAAGTCATCTCTCATTGATCAGGAAAGCCTGAAATCAAACTCAAACTGCTTCCCTCCCTTGTGGTCCCTAGTGGTGGCCTGGCTGTCCTTTGTAGGACAAAAGAAAAGAGTGCAGAGTCACCCCTGCTGGCTAGTGCCAGGGCCTGTGCAGCCTTCAGTTTGCCCCTGAAGAAACCACATCTTTCTAACATCTGTTGCCAAGGGCTGATAGTCTAGGTAGATGGGCAGGAAGGAGTGGGGACCACGCTGCTCACCATGGGACGAGGCCACCGATCGGGTCCCGGGAGTCACCGCGCAGCAGGCGGCTCCTAGAAATAAAACACAGAGCTGGAGCTTCCCAGGAGCTGCAGGAGACACTGGGGTGGCCTTGTGACTCAGGAAAAGAGGTGAGCGTGTCCTCGGCAGGGGGCTGCCACTCTGCTAACACGGGGACCAATCCCAGTCTCTCACACTCCCGATATTCAGGTGACACCATTGAGTTTATGACAAAAGGCCGCCTAGTGAGAGACCTGTGACTTACTCGGGCCCTGTCCTGAGGTTTACAGTCATGTTTGCTGCTCAGTGGAAACTCAACTAATCACTTCTCTAGCCTAGAGCTGAAAATGCAAGCCAGCACCTTTTAGTGAACAGAATCAGTCCATTCAAGAAAGAAGCCAGGAACACATAGCATGTGTCTATCCCTGTTCTGTTTTGCTAGAAAAGAAGGGCTAGTGACTCCCTAAAACTCGCTCAGACAATGAGACATTTCAGCCACAGAACTGTGCAGAAAGCCCCACAAAGAACCCCAGAGGCTGGTTTGTGAGTCATGCCAGTGGCTTCCTAGATGGTCCCCTCAACTCTACAGGTTCTGCCTCAAAGAAAGGTTCCCATTCCTGCCAAAGCTACTGCCTCTGGAAATGGAGCAGAGTCCAGGTACACTCGCTGCAGAAGGAAGACAGAGCTTCCTCCGGGAACCTCTGCCCTCACCCAGCAGCGCTTACCTTCTCTTGCAGCCGCTCCAACATGGCGGCAAGGTGGGCCTCCCGGTTCTCCTTATTGGATTCCATCTTCTGGGCCAGCTTTTCCTTAGCCATCTTGATGAAGTTGTTGTTCTCCTCGATGGCTTTTTGGATCACCTCTCGCTCGTGTTCTCGTTTCTCTGCTAGGTGCTTCAGAAGCTCGGCTTCCTGGTACTGGGGACACACAGAAAGAGAGAGAGGCCTTTTGAGGTGAGCCCACCCCAGTGCACTATTTACTTCTTAATTAAGCTCTCTGTATCCAGAACATGTGCTGAGCCTGGTGTCCCAGCCCATGGGCAGGAAGCAAGGACCCTTCTTGGATTCTCCCCCCACTTACAGAGCTCTGATTGCTCTGTAGCCTTTGGCTAGTATCCTCAGACCCCCTTTTCTCTTTGGCATCCTTTGTTCATTCATTCACAAATACTAAATGATCGTCTATTAACTGCCAGGTGCTGTTCTAGCAACTTTGGAAAGAAAATCTCTAGTAGAGATAAGATACTAAAGTTAATCACTGAAACCTGGAGGAGGATGTGATGAATGCCTTAAAGAGTCAATAGGAAGCAGTGTAGGAATTGAAGGGTGGAGAGGATCACTTCCTGCTTGGGAAAGAAAGAGATGCTCACACTAAGATAGCATTTGAGGGGAGCCACAAGGCCAGCAGGAAAGGCAGAAGACACCACAGGCTGGAAACACCCAGTACTATGGCCTTCTCTTCTCTCCTAGCAAAAGAAAACTTTCCTCCCATCCTCAGCATTATTCACAGTCTTCCTTTTGTCACCATGCACATGGGGTCACCTCTGGGAGGTACCTTATGTCCTTAACCAAACCATAGGCTCCTACAGGACAGGGGCTTCACTCTGTTCCCCTCAATGGCACCTCAGCTCCTTCCCCACACATGGAGGGTGGCATTGGGGTTCTTGTAGGTTCATGGCATCCTTACCCAAGCAGGACCACCACCTGTCATTTCTAGCTCCCTGTTCTTCGTGCAGACATGGAAAGAAGGAGGAAAAGGCAGGGCCTACCTTCCTTCGCTCCTCAGCTGCTTCTAGTTTCTTCTGGATCTCCTCCAGCGAAGGGTCTCTCCGCCGTGGAAGGGAGGCATTGAACTCGGGCACCCCATCGAAGGAGGGCGGCTTCAGGATGACCTCAAAGGACTGGCCCGAGGTGCATTTATTCAGCTCAATGACCTCCATGTCTGAGATGACACACCAGTTCAGGTCCACCGTGTCTGCTGCAGAGGGCACAGCAGGGGCTGCTCACCTGCACATGGCTGTGCCCCAGCAAGCATGCACACATGCACACAGACATGGGAGAGCCAGGGTCCCCAGAACAGACCCGTGGCCGGGGCTCTGGCTTCATCCTAGGGTCAGTGGGCTCTAGAACGACTAAAGGGGTTAGCCAACGTGGTGAAGTTTCAGGCTTAGCAGGCCAGGTCCCCGGGGTATAGGTTTATGTCAACAGCTGCAGCAATGCTGGCTACTTTTGCTTCTGCCTCTGCCTCCAGCCTCCTGCTCAAGTAGGCCTCGCAGGTGGTGGATAGCAGGCCGCCCTCCCACCGCCCACCCACCCTCATCGTCCCACTGCCCCCTGACAGCTCAGCCTGCAGACCTCGCCCCTCACTCCCTCCTACCCTGTTCTCTTCTTTCTCTCCAGTCAGCACTGTCTTTCCGCTGGCTTTGAGCTTTCCTCCTACACTGTCTCCCACACCAGCCTAAACAGAAAACACAGGCTTAGGTCATCCAGACACTCGCTTGCTCATCGCCAGACCAAGTCCGTTGCTTCCTCTCAACCAGGACGTGGGAGAGGACCTGGGCCTGACCGCCCTGCACAAGGTCACAGCCCTCAAGTGCTCCCTGCAGGCTGCCCCATCAGCACTGCTGATACAGTCCCAGATGGCAGTCCAGGCCTGGCACATCTGCACCCTTCCCGCTGAGGCCTGGCGTCCACCAGTCTCTCCTTCTCTGGTCTGTACTCCCCAGGACAGGATCTCAGTCTGGGTCCCTCTGTGTCCTCCACAACACGGGTGTGTTCAGCAATGATCACAGGTGACCCCAGAGTAAGGGCTCCGGGGCACCCTTATTCACACCTGCAGCTGCTGGCCAATGCCCCAGGTCATCCCTGCAGCTCCAAGACTTGGGCTCTGGGATGGAAACCTGGCCACGGCCAGCAGAGCTGCAGGAACTGGGTCGGGTGCTGCACCACAGACACGGGACAGGGGAGGCCCCACCCCCCACTTTCCCAGCTGATGCTCACTGACCTTCATATTTGTAGGATGATTTATTCAGGGGATCAGCCAGGAAGCAGGAGCAGAACAGGGACACGAGTGGGAGCTCCTTCATCTTCTCCTTGTAGGCTGTGGGAACAGTGGCAGGTGAGGAGCCCCGACCACCTCAGAAGGGAACAGTGGCAGGTGAGGAGCCCCGACTGCTTCAGAAGGCAGCGTCCGCACCAGTGGGCCCAAGGCACCTGTGCCGCCTAGACCAGCACCCAAGGTGGGGTCCATTCCCTGTTCAGCTTGCCCCCTTCAGGTTTCTGCATTCGATTCTGACCCTCCACTGTCCTTCATTGAAATCTCAGCCTTCCTAAGCCCCTCATCCCTCCTAACACAGGATATATAGTGCTCTCAGTTGCAGCTGGGACGTGGCCACCTCCTCCACCTCCACCGCTGCCTGCAAGATGGCTCGACTCCTCGGCTCCCAGAAACAGAACCTCCACGTTTCATTCTGCTGTCAGTGCTGGGCAGCACCGCCCAAGGAGCAAGAAGCTCAACGCAGGACATGGCTACTCATTGCCACCCCTCTGCTCTGGACCTTGCCAGCACAGAGGCCCAAGCCAGGGTGGCTACTGGTCATGAGCAGGAGGTATCGCCTCCACCAAGTCCTTCTGTGATGGAGGTCACGGGTCTGGCTGCTGTGCAGTTCTGCCAATCCCTTTCCACTGCCTGGACCCCAATTCCTCAGCCTCTGTCAGCGTCCAGCCTGGCTCCAGTGTGTCTCCTTCATGTTATTTTACAAATCTGATGGCATGCATGTCTGCAGAGACATTATGGAGCTTTATAAAATCCTTTTTCAAAGTACCCAGGTGAGCAAGGTGCAATGGGTACACACCTGTAGTCCAGCACTCTGGAAGGCCGAACTTGAATCACAAGTTCAAGCCCAACCTGGGCAATTTAATGGCTTAGCAAGACCCTGTCTCAAAATTTAAAAAAATAACAAGAGTGGAGGATGTAGCTCAGTGCAAAGTCCTGGGTTCAATCCCCAGTCCTGCAAAATCAAATGAAAAAAAAAAAAAAAAACCAGCAAAATGCAGAGGTGACCAAAAGGAAGAAAAGCTCAGCTGTCACCCCATCCACCCAGAGCGAGCTACCTCTGCCCCTGTGTTTTTGCTGCCTGCCCTTCTCTGTGAATCTGTAAATACGCTATGTGAAGGGAAACAGCACAAGTTGTGGCCCATCCCACCATTGCGTTTAGCTACCTGCAAGGGTCATGCTTGCAGGAATCTGGCAGCTGAATCCAACTGGAAGTCAGAAGGTGTCTCAACAGCTCAGCACACTGTCACAGCCCTGAGGAAAGAGAAGACGTGACGCTTTACTGTGCTAAAGAAGGTCTGCGTGCACAGCTGTCCCCGAGGGAGCCTCAGCGGCAACAATTTGCGCTGCCCCCCGCCTGCTCCCCACCAGCACTCACCTCCCCATACACTGCCCCCTCCACAATGACCCAGTCAAGCTCAGCATTCAAGTTCTAATGGTCATTTCACACTTGGCTTCACTGTCTCAAGGCTCCAAAGTACACAAATGTGAGTCCCACAGAACTCCACTGAAAAAGGAGTGTCTGTCTGTCTGTCTGTCTGTCTGTCTGTCTGTCTGTTTCCATATGCAGCACAATGGCCAGACCTCTCAAGGGCCAGGATGAGGAGCAAGTCCTCCATGGGCATCTCCTGGAGGTGTCTGCATTCTGCAAAGCAGCTGTGTCTGAATTGCAGCCTACAGACCCAGACCTCCCTCCAGCCAACACCAATGTGGGGTGAGAAGGAGCTGCCGAACCGCGTATGCTGAAACCTCTCACCTCCCCACACTCCAACAACCACTGCCCCAACCCAACCCTGGTCCCACTTGCAAAGACCCTGGACCATGGGAAGAGGCAGACAGTGAGAGTCATCATAGTTAGTCAGAGACAGAAATCAGCATGCGAGACCTCTATGGGAGGCTAGGAGAGCCAGGAAGACCTCTGCCAGGTACCTGCACAGGCAGAGGTCCAGGGTGAGGAGCACTCCCTGCAGATCCCTCTCAAGCTGCTTGGTTCTGGGCCGGAAAGTGGGACAAAGAGCAGAGAAGAGGCAGATCTAGGGGTGGGGGGGGACAGGAAGTGACAAGACTCCTCTGAGAGTTTCCATAAGACCCAGGAATGGCCAGTGGTGAATGCTCTTCATCAAGGTGTTGGTCCTCGGCCACCTTCCAGGTCACTGTGCCAGTGGAGGGTGGCATGAGACCAATGCGGAGCCCTTTCCTCCAACAGCAAGGGTACGTTCCCTGCTGAGGACCATGACCCGTGCTGGGAGAGGTGGGTCCAACTCTGACCTTAGACCTATGCTACCAGGAGTCAACTACAGATGTCATCTCTTGCCATCACGAGTCCCTTCATGTCCACAGATTTCTTTTCCCATCTTACTTCTGCAGAGTTGCACAAATTAAAAGAGAAAGGCCAGGGCCCCATCTAGCACACTGAACACTTAATAGATGTCGCTTTCTCCGCTTTGCCCTTTGCCTCAGAGTGGTCTTCCACACCGCTCTGCAAGTAAGGACTGTCATCCCTTTTTGCAGAAGGAAGCTGAGGCGCTGAGGGGTTACAAGACTAGAGCGACAACATGCAGACTTGAGCCACGCCCTAGTTGGCCCATAGAGCTCTGCTCTCCTGCCTCTTCCCCTCGTATGCGAGGAGCCAGAGGCCCCGGAAGGCCCCTCCCATGGCAGCACAATGAGTCTTGTCTCTGCAGTGTCAGGCTGTTCCTGCCGGTGCCAGTGACTTCCCAAACAGCCTGGTGCCTGGATACCCAGTCCCTGGTCATGAGGCTCCAGTGCAAGCTCCCAGGCTGATTGAAGTGCTGACTGGCTGAGCTGGGGAGCCCTGGCTGGACATCACCCTGAGCAAAGCATGAGAAGGGGAGGTCTGGGTAGGGAGAGGGGGAAGCAGAGAAGCACCTGCAAGTGAGAAGAGGACCAAGTAGGCGAGGGCACCTGGGAGCAGAGGATGTGCCCATCAGGCTGCTTTGGAATGAAGCTGAGACCCCTTGAAGAACTTTACACTTACGCCTGGGTGTTCACATGAGCAGAGCCAGCTATCACTTGCTTTCAGATAGGGGACTCAGGCCTAAGATGGCACAGCTTCTAGGTGGCAGAACTGAATCTAGGATCCGTAGCTGTTGGCTTGTGAGCTCTTCCATAGTAGAGGGAGGAGTCGAAGGAGGAGTCGGTCCTCCAGTGGATGACCTAGAGGTTCCTTCTGGGTCTCCCATGCTCCTCCTACAGACCCTGGATGAGCCAGTCCAGCCTAGGGGATCCCCTCACTTAAAAATATGGATTTAAGTGCTTTATGCAGGGAAGACACCATGCCAAGGGCCTTTGGAACACAGAGATTGGCAGCAAGACAACAAAGGATGGCCAGGAATGCCACAGAGGTAGGCAGTGGTGGCTATAATAAATGGTAACTAAGACCTCTCAGCACCACAGGATTGGAATTGGCAGGCTTAGAAATATGTTCTTACCCATCATGTACCATGTGGCAAGCTCTTTCACTTTAATTTCATGATTGCTTTGTGAGGTAGGAATGCTAGCTGACTTCATGGATAGATGGGAAAGAGGAAGTGATCACCCATCTGAGTGATCAGATGGGCTAAGGAAGATGGCCAAGGCCACTCATATGGTAGGAAGAGTGGGATCTGTACCCCACCGTACCCCCTACACCACGCAAAGGTGGCCTTCTTTGGAAAAAGAATCTCAGCAGAGAAAATTAAGGCTCTCAGGGTCAGAGCATCTCTGACTGCCCACCTGGGTCTTCATGGCACCATTAGGTCCTTCCATGTGACCCTCAGAGAGAAGAAGGGAGCAAGTCATGAGAAGATGAGGACCTTGGCTACCAAAAGCCAGAAGACAAAAAGGAGGGTCCTCCCTGGACCCTCCTTTACTGAACAAATGCAGCCTACTGCAGCCTTGCTGTAAGATTCCTGTCCAGCGCCTTTGTGGTAAGGTGTTGTGGCAACCCTAGGAAACCCACGTCCTTTGTACGTGTCAAAACGAGGGTTCAGGGGCTGGCGAGATAGCTCAGTGGACTAAAGCACCTGCTTAGGCAAGCACACAGACCACAGTGCGATCCCAGGCACCACATGCTGTGCCAGTCCCGCCCCCTGGGGAGGGCTGAACTGGCCAGAGTCCAGGCATAGTGGTGCTTGCCTGTGATCCTAGTGCTGAAGAGGCTGAAAGAAGGAGGATCACCATGAGTCTGAGCTGTGTAGTGGGACCCTGAAACAACTAAATGCATAAAAAAAACTAGGGTTCAAACTCATGATTCTTTCACCACCTCTCAGCAACTAGCACTTGTACATGGTGTGATTTGTTCCTCAACATAATCTATGTACAAGCACATTTGTACCTACGTGTGCTCTCAAAGTCTCAGGCCAACAGTCATGCCATTTCTATTGCACTAAACAGCCCAAAAATGTTGCTGCCAATTAAACATTCTAAGAAAGGATGTAGAAGTCATGGTGTGGAAGGTAATCAAGATCGTTTGCAGGGGCTGGCCAAATAGCTCAGTGGATTAAAGCACCTGCTTAAGCAGACACAGGGGCTGGGGTTCGATCCCTGGTATGCCATGCCGGCCCCGGGGCACACTGAGACAGTGCTTGAGACTGGGTATGGTGGCATGCACCTATAATTCCAGTTCTTGGGAGACTGAAAACAGGAGGATCACTACAAGTATGATCTACATAGTGAGACCCTGTAGACTCTGTACTAAATACAAAAAAAAAAAAAAGATCTTTTGGAGAATACAGGCAGGCAAGGGTCCCTAAGGCACTGGGGATGGTGGCTGTGCAATACAGGGAATCTGGCTGTGCCACCAATGAAGCTGTGATCTCAGCATCTGGTGGCACTAGTCACATTTGCCTCCCCAGCACTGAGCCTGGCGGTGAAGCTGGAGCTCATCCTGCAGAGGCTGCTAAATACCCAGGAGCATGTTGACATGTCATGGTAGAAGAGTGGAGGCCACCACACCCCTCCCTTCCCAGGACCACCAAAGGGGCTCTGAGGGTTGTCACTGTCCAAAGTCAGAGGGCACAGACACTAGGAACTTAGGTAGGCAGGAAGAAGACTGAGAGCCCATAGGAGGAGCAGGTATTCAGGCCTCAGTGAGAGATCCCACCCAAGACATCAGAGCATCATAAAGCAACCACACGCTGAGGGCCAGTGGGGGTCTCATTTTCTATTGAGGCAGAGGGCGATCCTAGACCTTGCGCAGTCCCTAAGGAAAACCAGGAAGCTGACCTCCCCCCAGCACTAGTGAAGATCAGATCTTCCTGTGCTGAGGGTGGATGAGACATAATCCTGCCACCAATAGCCCAGAACCAGAGCTACATGGTGGCCCCCCGACTCCTGCTGAGTGCAGGCCTGCAGGCACTTTGGGCGGACACACACTAATCCTCAAGAGGCAAGCCCCAGACCACCATTCCTGGTGCTGCTGGGGACTGATCCAGCATCGCAGGTAGAGAGAAGATGCTTCAGCCAGAAAGTGACCCCAGGCTTCCTGCAGTTGGTATGGGTCATCTTGCAATGCAAGTTCTGCACACCTGGCTGTAGGTGAGGCCTTTGGACCTGCCTCTGTCTGGGCATGCATGGTTCACGTGGGGGCAGAGTGGACAGACTGGGCTGTGTGCAGGATGCCTTGGGGCCAAAGGCTAGAATAAGAACAAGACGATGGTAGACACCACCACACTGTGTAGGATTTTATATTGTTTCATTGAGGAAGCCACTGGTGTCTTTTGAATAGGAGGAGAGAGGAGTGGCAGTGCTTGTGGCCACAGGTTCATCTCAGGTCACCCTTGAGGATCTTTGAACTCAGTGCAGTTAGGTCAATTACACCAAATTACATGCGAACTACGGGGCAGAGCCAGGATGGGAGTGCACAAGGGTTGCACTCTCTGCCTTCTAGCTCTAGAACTGGTACAAAAATTCATCTAGCAACATTAGCTCAGGGGAAAGATTAGGAGGGGAACAAGGAAGTCAAAATCCAGGTCCAGAGTTAGGGGCTGGATTCTCTGCACCCCTCCCCCGCCACGGCGCTCTTCTCCCACCTG
Organism: Octodon degus; assembly: GCF_000260255.1. NCBI lineage: Eukaryota > Metazoa > Chordata > Mammalia > Rodentia > Octodontidae > Octodon > Octodon degus. The sequence goes on from NW_004524612.1 coordinate 13,213,462, forward strand.
TGAACTGACCATCCTCTTCTCCAGCTCCAGCCCCTGAGGGTCTGTGTGGGGGGAAAGGAAGTCAGCACACTTTCTGCTGGTGCATGAGCTGTGAGTGTAGCTGGCCAAGTGAGTGGTGGAGCTAATCCCACCCAGCAGAGCACCAGTGATCATGCAAGAGCATGCTGTGATGGGGGCGGGGGTCAATGACAATGGTGAACTAGAGTGAAGGTTGTTGGCTGAAGTGAGGTCTCAAGGTGGGGTGGTGGGGAGCAAAAGACTCATGGAGAGAAGAGATCAGAGTTCCAGTTTCCCCAGAACACCAGAATGTAAGAGGGAGAGACGGAGAGGGACCCTTGAGCCAGTCGTTCTCTGGGAGGAGCAGTCAGAGTCCTGGGAATCATCCAATTGGTATGCACCATGTGTTCAGGCCCGGTAAGCCAAGTGTCCGTCATTGCACACAACGTTTCCATACAAAGAACAGTTGTGTCAACCAAAATTCTGATACCACCCTTCCTAGGGACCATCAACCCCAAGTGGCTGACCACAGAGCCCAGGCACCTGGGATCAGGGATGGTGGCTTTTCCTGTCACACTGGTCCCTGCTCCCCAAACACCACCCTGAATGAGAGGAACCACCTGGGCAGCTTCCGGTAAAAAGATGAGTGCGTGGAAGGGCCAGACCCCAGTGCCAGGGCACCTTCGTAGGGCCACCCTCCCAGGCTGCTCCTAATGCAGCTAAAGACCAGGAAGCAGACAGAGTAGAGCCCCAAGGCCTCCTGCCACATGACAGCTTCCCACATGCACGCCTGCCCTCCTGAGTGCCTCCGGCTGCCCACCTGGCACAGCGAGCAAGTACTTTATTTGTCTCTGTAAGAAATGCCCAGACAGTGCTCTCAGCGTGTGCCAAAACCCACATAGATTATTTCTGAGGGATAAACAGCGAATGTTTGTCCAAGTGGTTTGAAGAGAGTGGTCCCCAGCAAGGGTTCTGGATGCCAAAGACAGGAACTCTGGCATAGATGAGAATGGGTGTCTGGTGGGTGAGGAGCAGTGAGTTCTGACCTAGATCCTCAAAGCGCATGCTGTAGGGCAAAAGGACTCCCCCAGGCTGCGCATGCTGACCCTGCCGCCTGGGAGTCCAAGGGAAGCTTGTATTTCCTTGACAGCGACTGGATAACTGGCCTCAAAGTTAAGCCTCCCGCACTGGAGGCTGAAATCAAATCACTTCAGAACAATACTGTTTATTCCATGCTGATCAAAGAGGCTCTGATTGGCAGCATGTGTCTTATTTAAGTTTCAAATCAAAAGGAAATGCATTATTTTTTCATGAATGTGGTTTTTCATCCTTTCCACATCAGTTCTGTGCCAAGCCCTCTGTTAGGTCCTAGAAAAAACACATGGGGTGGGGGTGGGGCTAGAGGCTGTCAGCAGTATCCTTCATGGCACCATGAACCATGTCATCAGGACCAGGTTGCTGGAGCACAGAGCAAGGAGGGCATGATGAAATGGACAGAGAGGCCCAAGAGACAGAGCCCTTGGGGTGCACTGGCTCTGGACACCTCTCTGCCAAGCCCTGCTGGGTTGGCTTCAAGGGCTTTAGCACTGAGTCCATGGTCAAGAGCAGACTGCTTTAGCATTGCAGCTTCAGCTGTGCGTCTAGAAAGAGGCACCTGTGCCCAGCAGCAGACCCCTCCAGGGCTGAGTCCACGGCGGCCCTGGAAGCTCTAATAACTATGCAGAGAGGCACGTCAGAGAAGGGAAATGATAGTTGGAAAGCTGACAACCGCAATAGCCCACCATGATGGAACTTCCTGTGCTCTTTTTATCTCTAATTCAGTACAACTTCCTGTCCCCTTTTTATTCTCAATTCAAAACAGAAGGATCAATGAGTTGAGTTCAGTGAGGGAACTTGTATTCAGAGTTGCTGGGCAGGTGACCCAGGGACCAGCTGGAGTCTTGAGGTCAAGAGTACCCCCAAGTAACAGCACAGGGAGCAAACCTTCAAATCTCACTCCTCATGGTGAAACAGATATTTTATAATGCACCGTGGTTTATCAGATGTTTCCAAGTACATTCACATGCATGTGTGTCTTATATCTGGTGGTTAATTATAAGTACTCTAACTTCAATGTCAGAAAAACTCACGTGATATAAAAAAGAGAAGAAGTCCCTGGAGTCTGGTGAGTTTAGGCTATGCTATCTTGTCCCAGGTTTTCTTCATGTCTATTATATTTACACAGTTGTGATTAGAACACATGTTCTCCAACACGTCATCCTTGCCAAATTTTATGAAATAGATATTCTGTTACCCATTTAAGGCATGATCGATGTAGGCAAGTAACTAGATTTGCCCAAAGTTGTACAAGTAAAAAGTGATAAACGCATAACTCAGACCAAGCTTTCTATCAAAATCTATGCTATTTCTAATGAAGCTCCATGTTCTTCCTGCTGTCCAAGGCCACCCCTACCGATGAGTAAGACAACTGATGCCAAGAACTTCTGGCCAGAGCTGCCAGTCCCAAGTCTGCCTCTTTATCACGAGGGGCCTAGGTGCTTAACATTCTCACCATTATCCTCACCTTCAGGTCAGACACTGACTCAGAAAATCACTTTTAAAATGCACATACCTGGGGGGGGGCATGCCTGTAAATCCCAGCTATTGTGTCATGAGTACAAGCGTGAGCCCAGGCTGGACGACTTCGCAGGACCACGTCCCCCCAAAATAAAGATTCCAGGCATGACTCAGAAGCAGAGTGCTTTCCTAGCAGGCGGGTTCCTTTCCTTAGTACTAAAAATAGTACATCAACGACTTAGTAAGTGTATAAATGGAATCATTTTCACATCAGAGAGAACAAGTAGTAGAACGTGTAGACATACTCAGAGGGTCAAGCCCTCTGCACATGCCACAGTCCCAGAGATGGACAAAGCCATGGCGATTTCTAGAATTTCTTTCCCTAGTCCTTATCAGATGAGGAGAAAGAGTGCAGGAAGCCCAACACGTTACCTGAGGCCTCAGAGGAAGAGGGAGTCCAGCCTTCTGGTCCTCACTGAACTGCACTAAAAAGAACACTTTATCTTTCATGATATTGCTCTTGTTTTCTTTGTTCTTTCATTCTTCCCTATATTTTTTTTGTTTTACATATTATTTTTAATTTTAGCTTTAAGTCAAAATTATTTTTAGCTGTATTCCCCAAGTAAAATGATACAACTTGCTTTGTATGAGAGTTAGCAAAATTTTCGCTTCCTTTCTCTACAAATACAGTTTTGTCAGAATGAGTTGGATTTTCAGTTCTAGATTGTCATTATTGATTTCTTCAACACATTTTTCACTCAACAATTGTTGAGAAGCTACTTTATGCAGGAGGTGCAGAAGTGGGGACATGGTGACAGGCTTAGTGAACATTCTTCAGCCTCTTTGCATACTTATAAATGCATTGATTACAATTAGACACGATTAGATGCCGGTGGTTTTTTTCCTTCTGGCCATCACTGATAACATCCTTTTAGACTCTCAGCTTTTAATTTCAATAATTCAAGGGTGAGCCAGAGAACTTGTAGTGAGTTCTTCCTCACTCCAGGAAAGACCTATCACACACTTCTTCAGTCCAACTGTGTCTGGCTTGGTGGCAGTTTAGGAGACAGGCACCTCTGCCCAGGGTCAGTGGCTGGGCTGTGCTTGTGTTCCAGCGCTGGGCCTGCTCTGGATCCAGCTGTTTCCCATGCTCAGTTTGAACTTGCCTCCCTATTTGGCCTGAATTTCTGGATGGAGCCCCAGATGACTCGCGGAGACATAGAAATCTGTCCCGCCGCTTTCTCCTGAGTCCATGCTCAGCTCTTCCTTCTGGATTCGTATTTTCAGCCTGTTCTCCAAACTCTCTGTCTGCCTGTGCCATGTCACCCTAGGCTCCTGCCCCTTCAGAGCTGATCTTCTCTCTCCCGCCACCCACTGGGAACAGCGGAGCTCTGAGGGAGGAACACAGCTCTAATGGATGGGGAAGACCAATGAGCTCCGGGCCTTCCTGGGAAAGGGGTAGTAGGTCCCTATGTGTGCATACAGAGGGCGAGGGGAGGTAGGAGAGACATACATGTGTGGAGGCCTCCTGGCTGCCTCTTGGAGCTGGAAATGAGGGACCCTAGAAAAAGGCGTTTATAAAACACCAAAAGGAGACTGGGGGTGCTTACCCCATCCCCAAAGGACAAAAAACAGAGAAAACAACCTTTCCTAAGCTGCCACATGTTTAAACATAGCAAGTGTGAATGAGCACACCAAACAATCTATGATTTATGTTTATCTCTCTAATTAAAAAACAGAAAGGAGGTTTTGGTTCTGTCCTGGCGTCATAAATTTACATTTTGGATGACACGATTCCTCTTAAGTTACTACCACCACCCCAAAAGAAGAAGTACTATTTCTTTCCACCTATGACTTCAGAATCTCTAGGAATTCCATCTCCAAATGAGAGCCTCCAGGTAAGGAAGGAAAAATATAAAGATATCAAAAGGGAACCAGGCATAGTAGACACTTGTAATACCAGCTCACTGGAAGGCTGAGGCAAGAGGATCACAAGTTCAAGCCCAGCCTGGGTAACTCATCAACTTAGTGAGATCTCAAAATAGCAACAACAATAACAACAGCAGCAATAAAGGTTGTAAATGTAGTTCAATGTGAAGGCCATGGGTTCAATCCCAGTAACACACACACACACACACACACACACACACATCAGATAGAAGATAGAATCTTAGGGGTCCTAGAAAAATTAAGCTTCTCTTTGGTTAGGATCTTGATAAACAAATGTCCTAGTATTTAAAACCAAGAACACAAACTATCTGAGTTTTCCTATTCTTTCAATATGGTTGATTTATCATACACAGATTGTCTTCTTTCTTAAAAATTTTCTCTTAATCTTTTATTTAGATTCTGTCCTCTTTATCGCTCTCTTTCTTTCTTTTTCTTTTCTCTATGTTCCTCTTTCCTGCTGAGCTATGTTATTGTACTTTAGTTTGGCAATCTTTGCTGTTGTGTTTGAATTTATTGTTAATCTGTCTACTCCCCTCCAGTCATGCAAATGGTTTAAATGGCCTAGGAAGGCCAGGGAAGGCAACAGCCTCACTTGGCCCTTTCGCTCCTTTTACTGAGCCAAAATGAAATCTAGACACTCAACCACACATCCAAGCACAGTGCATGGCCCTCCTCCCACCACTCCACCTCCAGGATGTCCCCAGTGGCCCCCGTTCATCCAGGATATTCCACAGATACCTGAAACCCCAGAGCATGTTGAATTCTGTATATATTATATGTTCTCCTATACATCCCCAACTTTAATTTGTAACTTAAAGATAGTAAGAGATTAACAACAACTAGCAATAAATACCATGATTATATCAACATGCTGATACATTCATGCAGAGCTCATGAGCTGTTTATTTCTGGAATTCTCCATTTAATATTTTCAGACATATTTGACCACATGTAAAAGAAACAAAACCATCCCGTGGATAAGGGGGGCTGCTGTATGTCTACTAGGCAGTTTGCTCAGGATGGATGAGGCTAGACTAAAATTCTGCTTCACAGGTTCCCTAGTACATGCTATCTCACTAAACAGTGTCTCATTTTAGAAGCTATTTGCATTGGCATGGAATTTTTGGGTACCCTTTTGCACCAATAGTGGGGACATGCAGCCTACAACACCGATAAGCCTAGAGGATGTTATGCCACGTGTCCGAAGAAAGTCACCAAGGGACAGACACTATATAATTCCTCTGCTAGAGGCACCTGGAGTAATCAGAAGCATGTGTTATGCAGGCGAATAGAGCGCTGGGATTCAATGGTTACAGACCTCTAATTTTATAAGAAAAAGAATTTATGAATATTGGAAACACAGAAATGTACATCTTAATACCACTGAACTGTATACTTAAAAATGACTAAGATGGCATATTTGATGATATATATGTCAATGACCATCTCAGTCATTTTATCACAGTGAAAAATTAAGAATTAAAAAAGCTCCATGAGACTTTCCCACAGCCATGCAGCCCTCAGCTTGGAAGAGGTAAGCAGAGCTCACAGCTAATGGCTCTCACCATTTCTTACTGGGACCCACAGTAAGAACCACGCTTTATGTCCCCCATCCCAGCAGGGACATGCAGAGGTATCCATATATATACACACGAATGTACACATTACTGAACATATATAACTATAAAAGGTATGTGAAATGTAATTCACCCATTATATAGGATGCATTCTCAGTTTTTTTCCCATTTATCTTATTTCATTTTTTAAGTGCAATTCATGAATTGATTTCATAATCTCAGTGGTCTCTACCCCATAGATCTAGATCAATCTAATCTAGATCAATCTCCAGGGCAATGCAGAGATGTGCTCCACTGCCTCCCTGCTGGGTGTCACCGCTCCCCTGCCTGAAAGCCTGTAGTGACAGAGAAGTCACTCCCCACAGCTCACATGTTCCACGAGGAACCCACCAGGCTCACTTCAAAGCTGCTCCATGTAAGGCTGGGTGGAGCTGGGGTGACTCCGGGTCTGGGACCAGCTGGCAGGGACTCAGCAGCTCGGAGTGGAGTGGAAGCACAATTTCTAGCAGGCGGAGCGGGCTCGGGCAGGCTGGAAGCACAGGCAGGACACGGGGAAGCCTCCCTCCCCATGGAGCTGGGGCTCAGACCTGCCCCCTCTGCCTCCTCTCCACTCCAGCGCCCGTTATTTCCACATGTAACATATGATCTCATTCCCCCTGGCACCGCCTGGGAGAGCTTTCCTCCCCCTCGAGGGGCTCAGCCTCCATGGAGACAGATTCCCCAACATTCCCTCTTGCACCCCACCCCACCCTCAGTGCTCTGGCCACCCCCATTTCTGCTCTCTTGGTTCTGGGACCTGGGTTATCCCTGCCTGGTTTATTCAGACACGGGCAGCCTGAACATGTGCGACCCCCACCACCACCCTCAAGGCATCCTGGAGACCTGCCCAGGCTTGGGACAATGAGGCTCATCCACCCTTGACTGTATCCTCCTGAGAAAAATAAAACAAAGACAGCACCGCCACGTGGGGCCAGAGCTGCCCCCTGGACATCAGAGCCCTGGGTCTTGGGATGAGAACAGGACAATGCCTAAGCTCCTGGTGAATGAAGGTGGTGGGCTGAGCAAAGAGGGGCTGCCCTCAGCCCCTGCAGACCAGGGTGTGGCGCTCTGTGCTCCTGCAGCCTCGGCGTTAGAGCCCGGGCCCCAGCAGGTAGGATCAGGTCAACTTCAGGGCGGGGCGGGGCCAGTGAGAGGTGATGATCTCATTGTGTTCTTAGGACCCAGAGAAAAAAGTGAGGTGGCAGAGAGATGGGAGGGAAAGAAAAGACAGGTGACAAAAACAGGAGAGACGAGAGCAGCTGAAAATACCAAACATGGGGCAGCTTCCAGCTTGAAAGGGGGTTCAGGTCAGGTCCAAGCCCTCAAACAAACCTCTCCCTCAGCAACAAAATAATCTTCATGCACAAATAACGCACCATGCACCTGCCATACTTCCCACCCATTTTCTTCTCAGAGTTCTGGAACAGCACTGTCACCTGGAGCCCACCCTCGCCCCTCTGTCCAACACCATCCTGTCTGCCTCACCCTTCTTCCCCAGGGTTTGCCAAAGTTTAATTGATTGAATGAAACTAAATGTAACACAATAGGCTCTGCACCCTCCCTTCTCCCCTCTGTGGCTGTGGTTTTGTCTCCCTTTTGTTTAAAAGCCTCCTGTTATTTACATCTCATCTCTCCTTACCTGCAGTCCAGTTCCAACGAGCTGCTCTCTTCTCACTCCCTCAATTAGTGGTACCCTGGGCTTCTCTCAACATCAGCACCACTGCTGGGCTCTCACCATGACATCACCTCCGAGCTCCCTGATTGGCCAATGGCGGGTTGCTTGGCAATTGGACAGTCTCCTCTGGTGGAGCGGGGATTGCCTGAGTGAGTAACTCTTAGCAGGCCAGGCAGTGGAAGATGATGTCAGACAAAGAGCCTGCTGGAGAGGCAGAGGGTGAGGGTGTCGAGGAGGATGGAAGAGGGAGTGGTACCATGAGGGTGGGGGTGAAGGCACAGCTTGCAAGCTGAGGGAATGATGAATGACTATGAGAATCTTTAGCGCTTTCAAATCTGGGGGTGGGAGAATATGGAATCTAGAGGAGCAATAGGAGAGAACAGATGAAACCTCAAAATAGCTTCCCAGAGGGTTTGGTGTGCGTTTCCAGCTCTGTTAGAAGGGCTGGAAGGGTTGAAGAGGGACATAGATGGTGGGGAGGGGCTGTAGAGACCCTAGACCTCGAGCTGTGAGGTCTCCATGCAGGGGTCTCAGGACAGCAAGGATCCCCTCTGGCCACCCTCACACAGGTGGCACTGTGTCTCTGCTGTGGCACTGGCCCAGCACTAGTTCGTCCTCACAGCCTGCTCAGCCAGGCAGCGCTGGCCAGGAGCCACAGGTAGGAAGCAGACTGGCGCCCCCTACGTCATTCCAGATAGCCAGGAACCGGGAGCAGAGGGGATGGGTCCCCCAGCATGCTTCTTTAGCTACACACACACACACACACACACACACACACACACACACACACAGGATGAGGAAGCCCTGATGTAGCCTCAGGCCATTGGCTGGAGTGGGGAAGTGTGGCAGTGGAGAGGAAGTGTGACAGTTGCAATTATTATTTTTATCACAACACGTTTATCACAAGATTAGAGTGTTGGCCGATGCACGCAGAAGTCCTGACATGTATTCACTCTGCAGGCTGTGCTGGGCAGTAAGTTGTGTCACAGCCCCAGGGGAGAAAAGCTCCCCCTCCTCCTTGTCACCATGCCTGAGTAAAGGCCCCCTCTATGCTCATCAGCTCCTCCTCCACCACCCAGCCTTGATTCACTCCACGTTCTTGGGAGGCTGAGGTTATGGCAAAACATGCATGATACAACATTTACCGTTTTAACCATTTATGGCTGGGTGGCACTGGGGCTCAGTGGAGCACATGCTTGGCATTGCAGTGGGCTGCATCCTCATTATCTGTTTTTAAGTATGTTGTCCGGTATCCACCATGATGTCCCACAACCATTGCCACCACCCATCATCAGAATGTATTCACCGCCTCTAACTTACAGCTGTCACCATTAAACAGCAGCTCCTCTTTCCTCCTAACCCCTAGCCACTTTTCAGCTTAATAAATTCACGTATTCTAAACACTTCTAAGTAGAGTCACACAGTGTTATTAGTCATTTTCCCATTGCTAGGACAAAGTATCTGACACCAGGGACTTAAAGGAGGCTTAGTTTAGTTCCTGGTTTCAGAGGGTCTGGTCCATAGCTGGCTGCCTCCATAGCAGAAATGGAATGGAAGAAGGGCGTGGCATGGGAAAGCTGTTTGCCCCTTGGTGGCCAGGAGGGAGAGCGGGAAGGGCCAGATTGTGCTGCGCCCCTCACAGGTGCACCCCTCTACTCACCCCTCTTCCTAACAGCACATTTCGCTAGAAAGTCATCAGTGGATTAACCTCCTGAAGGACAGAGTGCCTCTCATGACCCAATCTCCTTTCAGAAGTCTCATGTCTGAATACATGGACTTGGAGAGCATGTTTGAAATCTAAACTGTAGCACAGTATTGGTCCGTTAGTGTTGGGCCTCTTTCCTGTGACATAATGTCTTCCAGTAGTCTCGCCCAGGCTGTTACAGCTTCAGAAATCCATCTTGTCATCCTTCTTAAGGTTTGTTTGATATTGTCAGCGTCGTACATTCTCACCCCCTGCCACACACACCATGCTGACTGAGAACACGAAGACATAAAGGCCATAGAGTTTCCTTAAATTTAGCCCATGCTTTGAAATTTTTATTTTTATCACAATAGCATCAATTAGATTAAAGTGGTGGCCCATGCATGTAGAAGCTGTGCCACGTATTCACCCTGCAGGTTGTGCTCGGAGTAAGTTGCGTCACAGCACCTGCCCTGCCCCACTCCTGACCAGGACCCACCAGATGGCATCTCCCTGCCCACACCCTGCATTGTTCTGCAGAAGTTCCCATGTGTGCATACGTCGCCTGCCAGGCTCCCTGATAGTGGCCAGGATAAGGTGTGACCCTGCCGCCTGTAGGGCTTCACGGCACATCCAGCTGTTCTCATGTCCTGCCCTCTGCAGCTCTGCAGGAAACAGGAGGGACACATTCTGTTTTGACATTCATCAAGTGCCATCAGCACACTCTCCATGCATGCCACAAGCTCTGGACCCAGGACCTTCAACACCAAGCCAGCCTATGTCAGAGGGAATCAGGCATTCCCAAAGCCATCAGAACCAATCCTTTCAATATGTAAAGGTGTTGGCAGCCATGCTACATACAAGCTAGGGTCTGGAATCCATGCAAACTCCAAAGGTGGAGCTGTCTTGGCTGTCAAGAGAGCCCTCTCCCTTCCCCCCATCTGCTGTCCTCCCCAGCCCTGAGGAGCCTGAACTCCATAGATCTGCTGGCTGTGGAAAGTGAGGGAGGGGGAGCAGGACAGTGAGTTGCCATGGTGACGGCAGCCAATCAGACAGCCCCAACTGCTAGGGGAGGGAAGCTCTGGTTCTAACCAGACTAGAAAGAAGGGTGAGGTCTAGACAGGGGGTGGGGCTTAGAGGAACATGACGTGTACCTGACAGCAGAGAATGAAGAAGAGAGGGATGAGGAGGGATGGATGAGAATAATCTAGCTATTGTTTGTGTGCCAGGTTGTGGTGGGCAATACTAGCACACACACACACACACACACACACACACACACACAAAATCAATACATCTGTAAAGGGGCTACCCACTCCACCTACAACAGAAACAACCCCAGATAGTAAAGGTCACCCATCAACAACCTCCTGTTAAGAGATGACGTTGAAATTTGGACTTGGGGTATAGGAGAGGGAAAACAATACCAGAAAGAGATGGAGTGAGGCAAGCTGGGTAGAGCCACCACGCAAAAGGCTTCCTGGGAAAGCGAGTCCCAAGGACTTCCCTGAGGTGGCAGAAAGCAACTTAAAGTAGTGATGAAGCCATGAAAGAAACAGCTACAGGAAAATATGCACCAAGTCCACAGGACAAAGGGTGAGGAAAGACCAAACCCAACCAAAAAAATCAGCCAGGTCAAAGTTGGGAGATTTAGAGGGGTGGGATTCCCACTAAGAAACAGAGCAAAAGGAGCAGGGGAGACTGTGAGCTCCACACTTTAGGGTTCAAAGCTCCCTGGAGCCCAGCAGAGAGAGGCAGGCAGCTGGAGGCCATCCCCGCCTCCCCTACCTCGTCAGCCCAGGGCTGAGTGAGCGGGTGATGAGAGACCCTCGGTGCAGCAGCAGGACCTCCTCCATCTGAGGACCTGCACCGTCAACTCTGGGGTGCCATCGCACATCCCTGACTACAACAGGGCAGGGGGGCAGACTCGTTAGTCCCTAAGTGGGAATGCAAGCATCATCATATTCAGAGAGAGACTTGCCCTGAGATCACTTACACTCACAATCCCTGGGGCACAAGGTGAGGGTCCAGTGCCCACAGGGGTAGTGCCAGTGAAGGACCCTCCAGGAAGGCATCAGGGAGGCCCTCCTGGAAGTTTGACCTCTTTCCAGCCCTTGGGTTCTGAAGTCCCAGCCTCACACCCCAATCCAGAAATCTGATTCAGTGTACCAGTATCTCTTTCAGCTGCACAAATCTGATTTTTACAAATGGTATAATAAACACAAGTGGGTGTTTATTTTCTGTCTTTGTTTTAAGAGGAAAATAATCTTGGGGAGGTTTTCTTACATGGAATTTGTTAAACTGAACATTGTCAGCTGTTTGCTTCATGCACAGAAAAGCTGGTGTGCATGATGTCATTTTTTTAAATGTGGACACTTATTTCACTGGAAGAGAAGCTCTTCTGACTCATAGGTCCTTTTGATATCATTTTATCAGATTTTCTTTCAACCCATTAAGACACAAACTCAGTCAACTCAAATAGAAGCAATGTTGGAAGCACAAGCTGTTTTTTTACGCTGACAATTAGACTTACAAACTAAACTATAGTGGTGGTTAGTAATAACAATATTTAATATGCATAAAAGCAACATCTATCGAATGAGCTATGACATACAGATTACTTACAACAGCGCCTGGCACACAATAGGGCCTCAGTAAAAGCCAGCTATTATTGTGGTCTGTGCAGGGCCACCAGGACAGCTGTCCTTGAAAGAAGACCATGAGTCTCCATTCTGGCCAACGCTTGCCCTACTTCCACGCACTGACATGTACAGAGCTGGCTAGAACATTGCTCTCCCCACCTCAGCTGACTTTAAGGAAAGCAAAAGGGTCTAGCAGAGGCACTGATATGGGGCCTTTTGAAGCAATGTGACAGGTCAGTGATGCCCCGCCTAGAGCTCCCTACAGCTAGGCATGAGCTAGCCGGAAAAACAGCCATGCTGTTGCTGGGGCTGAGCCTTGAGAAAGAGCCCATGACGTCCCAGGACAGGAAGGCAGACATGAAACCTGAGGCAACCGATCAAACACACAAGACGCTTCCTCAGACTGTGTTATACAGATCCTTCAAGCTTTGAGGCTACCTGTTACCAGAATCCCACACTTTTCTTGCCTCTGGAATCCCCCTCTCTATCTCTATCGCGCCTCCTACCCAGCCCAGCCCACAGCACCCACACACTTCCCACTATCCTCACAGTTGCTCAGCCCTGAGCCACTCCCCCCTTCATGAATTGATAAAACCCTGTTCAGCCCTGGGTCTGGTCTTTAATCCGGTTAGCCCCTTTCTGATTGGACCTAGGAGCCCCTGGGCGCCCCACAACTGCAGATGTGTCTGTGTCTCGCTATTCTCACCCGGGGCTGCACTGGAAGTGGTAGATTGGAATTTACTTGCTAGAATTCCAGTAACTTTCTCTAAATGACAACTATAAACTCCTCTGGACCAAGACGATGCTGGGGCAGGCTCTCTCTAGCAATCACCACTCAATACAGAGCAGGCCACCTCTGAGTCTTAGCTTGCAGGTAAGAGAAGCCCATTTCAAATTTGCTTCAAAAACAAGAGTGTATGTTAAAACCTAACAGTAAAATATGTTAAGACACATAATCCAATTAGAAAATGGGCAAAAGGTATAAAGAAGTATTTCATTGATGACAATACGCAAACTCTAAATACACATAGCAAAAGATATTCAACATTCCAAGCCATGAAAGAAGTACAGTGTAAGACCAGACAAGTTATCACCATGCTTATTAAAACAATGAAGATTTATTTATTTACTTATTTATTTGCCAGGGATTGAACTCAGAACCTTGATGCTTGCCAGGCAAGCACTTACTCTACTGAGCTGTCTCTCCAGCCCAAATCAGTGAAGATTTAAACACAGTTCTGATATGAAAAGCTGGGCCTCTCACGCACTGCCAGCGGGAGCGTGACCTGGTACAACTACTTCGAAAAGCAGTGGTTTCCCCAAGAACTAAAGACACATTTGCCAGATGAGCAAGCAATTGCCTGCCTGGACATTATTCTGAGAGAAATAAAAATTCATTTTAAAAACACCTGTATATACAAGTTCTTAGCAACTTTGTTTCTAACAGCCCCCAAGTGGAAGCCAGCGAGATGTCCCACAGCAGGAGAATGAATAAGCAAACCCGCATGTCCAGATCACTCAAGACTACTCTCAGTAAAAAAAAGAGTAGGCTCTTGATGCAATAATGTGATTGCATCTCTAGAGAATTACGTGGGCGGTCGTGGGAGCCAGTCTGAAGAGGTCATTAACTGATTCTATCAATTACAAAATGACAGGATTATAGAGACAGAAAACAGACCGGTCATTACCCAGGGTAATCTGGTGCTGTTCCACACACCTGCCCAGGTAGCAGAATGACACAGAACTGTGCACATGTGCCATGCCAATGTCTCTTGCCTGGTTTTGATCCTGTTCTAGTGTGATGTAAACGCTAACCATGGGGGAAGCTGCATGCCTTTCTGTGAATGCAGGGCCTCTTGAGGCCATCTCTGCAAGTTCTCCCAAATCTAGGATTATTCCAAGATACAGTGGTGCCTCCGTTCATGAACACTTCATGGACAGAAGTCTTGAGCAAAATGTTGCTTCTACTCACAAGTTCCGCACTGGGCAATGAACATGAAAGCAGCCATCTTCCCCAGAATCTTGGAATGAATTAAGTTTGCGAACTTAGGTACCACTGTAAAACCTTATCTGAAAAAGCCAGCCCTGCTTCCAGAACCCAAAGCAGAGGGGCTCATCTGAGAAACAAGTCAAGAAAATAGCAGCCAATCAGAGCAGGGTCTCTTTCTCCCTGCATCCATTTCCTCCACCTCTCTTTGCAAAGAGGTCTGCCTCTCTCTGAAGGCCACCTTCTCAGCTGCTTCATAGGCAGAGCTGTCACTGCCTTCTGATAACCCATTAGCTGTCTTTTAAATCCAATTCAAATCTCCCAGAAAAAACAAGTTCAACTACCCTAGCTCGGGCCAAGAGCCCAGGCCTCATCCCACAGGTCACATAAACAGCCCTACCCGCAGCACGAGCTCTGTACCCATCCGTGCAATGGGGTGAGGCTCTCATCTTAGGCCGGGCCCCTTCCTGTCCCAGCTTCCTTGCAAATGGTCCTGTCCACAGAGGAAACCATAGAGAACAAGGGGAAAAGGGCCATACTGCAGGCTCTCCCACTTGGGAAGGAAGAAGGAAGGAGCCTCCAAGCCAGCAGCCCAGGGCATCACTGGCCTAAAATGCGGGCTTCTGGATGACACTTGACAAGGCTCATGCCACAGCAAGCTGTCTCCTACTGCACCAAGGATGAGCTGCAGGCACTGCCCACAAGAACGTCCTCTTCATCAAGGTCCTTCAGGGCCACCCTGGTAGGATTTGGCTGTGGTTGCCATGAGGGTGGGGAACATGCAGCCAGCAGAGCTCTGAGATGCTCAGGGTACTGCTCTAGAGACCCTGCTCTCCAGGCACGTGAGGTTTCTGGTGGCACAACACCTATAAAATCCTAAGTGGCAGCCCGTCAATTTAATTTAGAGAGGCTGTATTTGCAGAAAGCCGACTCAAGACAATTTGCTCAGCTCAGCAACGGAGCCAGATCACGCCTGTGAGTTCTTAGAATAAAGCCTGAGGGTCCTGTCTGTCTCTTCCATGTAACAGGCTTTGCCTCAGGGGATTGAGGACAACCACAGAACATTCGACCTCCACCTCACCAGCACTGCCGAGTGTCCCAAACCAGACCCCGACCTGCTTCATGGCAGGAGGACCCTGTCCTTGCCCAGCAAGGGAGGTCTGCGGATGGAGGGAAGCAGCTCAGAAGGATCAGGGTCCGCAGCTCCCCAGCCTGTCCCGCTGTCCTTGTTCCAATTGTCAGAGCCTCTCTGTTTCATAATTGGTTGCCAAATTTAGTTCCCGATGTAGGTTGCTGCACAGGGTAACTGATGTGCCTCAGTCAGCCTATGACTCGCTTCCAGGATGGACGCGAAGTGGGCTCCAACCCTATACCATGAGCGGAGAGGATTACAGGCGCAGGGTTGTGTAACTGACCTGATTTTTTCCTATCCACTTTCCCCAGACAGCCTCAAACTTGACATCACCCCAGTGCACCTCGTGAAGCCCCAGCAAGTTGCAGCACAAGCTGACATCCTTCATTGTGGCCTTTCTAGTCCCTAAAAGCCTCAGTCTCAGAGGAAAAATGGTCCAAGTTCCCAGGCCAACAGCGGTCCCGTCTGTAGCGGCTCGCAGCCACGTTCCCAACCCAGCATGGTGGAAGCCCATTGTCTCCTCACCCAAAGCGGGCCAGCAGGTGGTTAGCTGCAGCTCCTTCACCCTGAATACCATAGTGCGTATTATTTTGCATTCATCTGACTGTAAGTTGACAAGAAACTGCCCAAGTTGCCATAAGCAAAACCAGCAAATGTATTCAAGCTTAGAGGAATATCACAGAGAAACTAACACGCAAAGGACAGCTGGGCTGAAACCTGAAAGTGAAAGGCAGCAGAATCTGCAAGACCTCGCCCCGCTCTCCCTTCTCCTCTGCTACTCTACTCTCCCCTCTCCTCCCCTCCCTTCTCTTCTGTCTCCTTCCTTCTCCTCAACCCCTTCCACCCTTCCTTCTGTGCCTGTATCTGTCTGAAAGGTTATTTCCTCAATTTCCATAATAGGCTCCCTCCTTCCCAGAAGCATTGACTCTCCTACATGTCCTGAGGTGACAGAAGGGCAGACCAGCTCTCTCTCTCTCTCTCTCTCTCTCTCTCTCTCTCTCTCTCTCTCACACACACACACACACACACACAATTCCAGACTTTCCAGGCAAGAGAATCGGTCTAGCTCAGTTCAGCGCAGGCACAAGTGCAGAGCCCAGGATTCCGGCCAGACATAGGCTGCAGAGTGTGGATCTGCCTGGGTGGCAATGGAGAGGCGAGGCCACTTACGCAGGTGTGCTCCATCAGGGTTGACAGCTCCAAAATGCCCTCCAAACTTTTTATGTGTGTGGAAGGTGAGTGGATGTCGGGGTGCTATACTGGTCTGTGGACTCATGCAGTGAGAAGCTGAGCTGCTGATAGCAGGCAGGACCTGGTTGGAGGCAGTCGCTACAGGGCTCAACTGCAAGGCAGCGTTCTTGCTCCCAGCTCCTCCTTACTCTCTTTTCCTCCACTGAGCCCCTCTGCCACCCTATTTGGGCCTTGGAGCCAGCTGACCGTGGACTGAAACCCTGAGACAAAATACACTCTTCCTTCTTCAAGATTTCTTGCCTGTTTCATTCCAGGGAAGAAAGTGACTAAGACAGTGACTAAAGATAAACCAGGAATACTGTGCTTATTGCCAGAATGTCTTTGAACTAAGGTGACTGCCTGCCAACATTGGGATGCTTAGATTGAGCTGGACCAAACAGAGACAAGCTGGGGATGTGAAGGGTATTGTCTTGCCTGTGTTCTGACCTATCACTAGAGCTCCTTCCTAGCCAGTGTGAAGTCCTATGGGCTGAGCACTCCAAGAGACAGCAGAGCACACAGCACACAAGTGATTCTTATAACTCAGAGTTGGGGACTTGGAGCTGAGGTGGCCCCCTCAGCAGCCCAATTCTGTCTGTTGCACTTCTCTGTGCACAGAATGTGCGAGAACCAGGGATCCAGAATCATCTCTGGGGTCACCCTGCTGTGTACCCTTCCTGTCCTTCTCAGAGTCACAGAGAACAGTGGGGTGGGGCTGCCTGCACCTGTCCCCTGAAGAGTATGCTGAAGGATTGTAAGAATGTGGAAGATCATGTAGGTGGGTGACAAAGAAGGATGGGAGAGAAAGAAATAACTGTAAGTCTGGGTGAATGAGGAGCCAGAGTTGTTTTCACCCACCATCCAATGTGGCTTAGGATCTATGCCTTCGTGCTCAATGGGGAGGAAAAACCAGTTGAGATCCATGAACACCAAATTTGACCACAGTAATCTTGAGGACACATTAGCCCATGAAAAAATCAATTTATATCCAAAAACTCAAGGAAATTAGAAATGAGCATAAGCAGAATGCCAATGGTGTTCTCTTATCTGAGCAAAATAAGTAGGGCATTAAAGGAAAAATAGAAACAGATAAATCAGAGGAGGCATAGTAGATTTTTGAGCTAATTGGAACACGTGACAAAGGTCATACCTCTGTGTGTGTACTTCCTAGAAACAATGAATTTCTGTTTTCTTGTTAGAAAGAGAAAAAAATTCATGTTCTACATTGATTTTCTAAGGGAAAATGGTGTTTTCTTATCGAGACAGAATGCTTTTGATAAGAATGGAATTCTCATACTTGATTCCACATCTATGGGGCTGCAGGAGAAAGAAATCCCATAGGGAGGGACAGAAAGGCCACTGGAAACTGCGTGGGCCCAGGCTGGAGCTGAGCGTCAACCAAGGAGGGACACAAGCAGACATCTAGGGTGGAGGAAATGTCCCGTCTTGATTCTGGTAGAGATCAAACTGACTTCTGCATTATCAAAGCTTTCCAAACCTAAGTGAATATATTTGATTTTTTATTAAATTACATGTCAACAAACTGATGTGGAAACAGCAAACGTGGTGTGGTGATGACCTGTATCTGGACCCGCATCTGCCCCCCTGTGGTAAGGGAAGCTGCTGGCCCACAGCTGGAGCCCAGGGGAGCACTGTCATCCCAGGACCAAAAAGGAGCATCTCCTGACTCCCCACAGAAGAAAGCAGGGAGGCAGGATCAAGAGAGAGGCTCCGCACGGTGGTTTCGTGGGCCCCAGGGTAAGGAGTGGGGAAATGTTAGTCAAAGGGTGTCACTTCTGAGATGAGTAAGCTCGGAGGTTCTAAGGCACAACGTAGTGATTGTTGCTCATCATACTTGAAGTGCTAACAGATCTCAAGT
The DNA here is from genome assembly GCF_000260255.1 of Octodon degus. NCBI lineage: Eukaryota > Metazoa > Chordata > Mammalia > Rodentia > Octodontidae > Octodon > Octodon degus. Next base: position 13,231,810 of record NW_004524612.1, read on the forward strand.
GTTGTCGCTAAATAAATAACCATAACAATGGAAAGTGATGGTTATGCTGATTAACTGGATTGTGGTGGCTGACCAATGCACCATTCCTATAGATCACTTTAGCACACTGTACACTTTAAATATACACATGGTTTATGTGTCACCTGTGTCCTGAGAAGGTGAGAGATGCTGAGTTGGCAGGTGACCATTGACTGGTTGCTAGGTGACAGGAGAGGAGGACATCTAGGCCTAGAAACCAGCCTGTGCAAGGCCAGAGGGTTGACAGAGAGAACTTTAATGGTAATTATGATCACTACTGTTCCTAGACGAAAACTCTAGCAAATCCCACAACCTTGTTTACACTCAAACAGCAAAATGTCTGAACAGCCTCAAAACAGTAATAAGCGTGTCCAGCTGAGTTTCCAGATATTTCTCCCACTCTGGCCTGGGTGCATTTGGTGCTGGGGCAGCTCCTTCCATGCCCTCAGCCTTGGCTTCTGTCTCTCTGCCTTCTCCAGCAGGGTGCGGGTGGAGGGAGCAGGGAGGAGAGGAAGGCAAGGAAAGGTCCCCTAGACACTGCTGCCATGGTGGTGAGCTTGGTGTTCTTTGGGCCTTGATCAAAGGTGTCTAGAGCTCACCTTCTCCCTTGACACCCTTTGGAAACTTCTTCAAAGAGTCCCTCCTCTGCCACCCACCTATTCCCTGGTGTCTCCCTCTTGCAATTTTCTTGCTGTAGGGGTGAGAGCATCTATAAAGTCTCTCACTCCTTGGGGTGGCCCTTCTGGACAGAATCCAAGATAACTCCAAACACATTTCTCTCCCAGGCCACTTGTGAATCTCAGGGGATTCTCACTCAGACTTTGCTTCAACAAAGTTTGCAGGTGCAATGCAGTCCATCCCTTGTGTGCCTGGCTACCTCGCCAGGCCCTGGAATTAGAATGCCCAGTGAGCTCCCTGTTGTCTGGGGTCCACCAGGTAACATGACTTCCTGGCTTCAGAGGTCACAGAGGAAGGGTTCCAGGAAGGGTTCCAGGAAGTGCGTGAGTTGGGGAGTCAGAGACAAGTCCTTCATTTTCTGTAGGTGCACATGGTAGAGGTACAAGGGAGCTGGGCTTGGGAATGTGGGTGGGAAGATGGGATCCACAGCACATCAATGTTCCCCCAAAAAATCTTCCTCTCTTTTTTGGTTTCCCAACTTCTTACCTTTGGAAGGAGAGCAGTCAGCTGAAAAGCGCCAGATAGGATTCCAGGCCCCTTAAGTCTCAGGCTCCTGGAATCCACACCTCACTTTAAAACAGGGAAGTGGTTGGTCCCATGTTGGGGGGATCTCAGCCAAAAATGACATCAATAATAGCTGCTATATAGTGACTCCTACCTGCATCAGGTATCCCCTAAATTCCTGACAGATTGTCATATTTAATTTTGAGGATAAATCTGTCTAATGGAAATCACTATTATCACTAATCAGATGAGGACACTGGATCTCAAGGATGCTAATTAACTGAGCAAAGGTCACATTGCCACATGGTAGAGGTGGACAATGAATCCATGTTCTGGTTCCCACTGTACCTCGCTACTCCTCTTGCATTAAGCACAATGTTGATGCTACACTTTCCCAGCGTATTTTATTTATCTGTCTCTTTCAATAGGCAGTAAGGTCCTCTGGAGCAGGAAGCAAGCCTTGGGAAACTCATGTCCTCTGCATGTACCTGAATGCTTCACAGAGGCTCAAAAATATGAGCTATAAAGATCATGGGAAAAAATATAGAAATGAGGAATAAACTAGCCTTGACACTCCCAACCTGGACCCAAGAATACAGTTATAGAACTTGATACCAAGATGTCCTGGGGATAATCTGAGATGGGGAAGGGAGATCTAAGCCCCCACCCGAGAGATGAGGGAGTTGAGCTGGGTCATCTCTAAGGCTCCTGCTGCAGCTCTCCAGGAGCCAAGGGACAGGAAAGTAGAAGCAGGTGGCTGCCTTTTCACATCTGCTCTTGGACTGGGCAGTATGCAGGAAACACAAGGACGAGTGTTGGGAATAACCTGGCAGGCTCTGAGCCCAGCATGTAGAAAACACTGAGGGAAGAGTGAAGCAAAGATCTTGAGGGTTGACATAAAAGAAGGGCTCGTTCCAAAGCAACAGAAGCGAACTGCTACGTTATGGCAATGTTTCATGCTCTGGCCATGGACCTCCCCAGATGGGCTATTGCCCCAGTCCTTTGTAATTCCAGGGAGGAAATGAAGAGGAGCCCACAGTCCTCTAAAGGACGAAACTCATGCAAAAGTCTCTGTTTCTGAAAGGTATTGTGAGAACTGACTTCAGAGGGCATCGAAATCAGGAAAAGAGCGCATCAAATATCTTCCCTGTTGTGGACCTACTTAGGGTTGTTGCATCTTGTCATCCATGAGAATTGGTTCAGGACCCCCTAGTTGCCAACATCCACAGTGTTCACGGGTTTTATATAAAATGGTGTGCTGCACACATATGACTTCTGCCCACCCGCCTGTATATGTTAAGTCACTTTTAGATTACTTGTAATTCTCAATCAATGCCTACATAACTCTTCATTTGCAATGATTCACTGCAATATTCAGCTCATGGCAAATTCAACTGCTAGTTTGGGGAGATTTTGGAAATTTAAAAAAAAATTTTTTTAATCCATGATCATTTCAATCAGTATATATGGAATATGCAATATGGATACAGAGGCTAAGTGCACTTTGTCGTTGTGAGCTGATTACTTCACATCATTTGTACAATGTCTCCACAGAGACACTTGTGTCCGGTCCACCATCTTGGACCAGCAGGACCTGCTGCTACTGTGACACTTCACCATCCCTCCCTGAGCCGATCTGGAGGTAGAGTGAGCCAGGCACTCATCTCCACACACTGGCTGGACTTCCTTAGCCCAGGGCAGGTTCTCTCTGCCTCAGCCCAGGCTCCCTACGGATGAGCACAGAGTGTTGTGCCTTGGGCAGAAGGAACACAGGTCACAGCAGCATGACATCACTCTGGTAGGCTGAGGCCCTGAGGGCTCCAACAATGTTCTCATCCCCCAAGGGATGCTCTTGGGCAGGTACTCTAGGGACCCTAAGCCTCTGAAGGTCTTTGGTAATAAGCACCATGGCTGTGGAAGTCAGGTCCTTATGACACCTTCCTCATACAGAGAATAACATCACGGGATTGGAGTGGACAATGAGAAAGATGGAGAACCTGCACCTGACCATGCCTGACCCATGCTCTAACACCTTCATTGGCTCTCCAGCACTACAAAAAAAAAGTCCACATCTCTCAGCACAGACTAAGATTCTCTGTAGAAACCACTCTTCCTTTTCCCCCTACTCCTCCTGCACACATATGGAGGCCTGTGCTAGTCAGGGGCTCCAGAGAAACAGAACCAGTACCATATAGATAGGGATGGGTACAGGTGTACACCAGATATAAATATAGATAGAAAGATGTAGATGTAGATTGATTAGGAGAAGGGATCACAGGACTATGGAGGCCAACAAGTGCCACAATATGCCATTTGCCACTACAAAACCATGGAATCTAGTGATGTAATTTAGTCTGAATCCAAATGACTGAAAGCCAAGAAAGCTGATACTATAACTCCTACTCTGACTCAAAGGCCTGAGAACCAGGGGAGTTACTGGTATAAGTCCTGAGCCTGAGATCCAGGAGCTCTGGTGCACATGGATAGGAAAAGATGGGTATCCCAGCTCAAGAAGAGAGAGGAAGCCTGGTGTGGCAGCGCACACCCGTGTTCCCAACACTTGGAGATTGAGGCAGGAAGATATGAATTCAAGGCCAGCCTGGTATACATAGCAAGACCCTGTCATGAAGGAGAGAAGGAGCAGGTGAGGGAGGAGGAGAAAATAAAGGAAAGTGGGTAGAAAGAGGGAAGAGGCAGGGGAGGGCTAAAAGGATGATACATTAACTCTTTCCACCATTTTGTTCAATCTGGTGAGGATCAATCTCCTTAGTCTATCAGGCCAAGTAGAAACACCCATCATAGACATGCCCAGAAATAATGTTACCAGCTATCCTGGCAATCCTTAGTGCAGTGAGAAAGGACATTAACCATCACACTCACCCTATATCTTGAGCTACTTCCTGGCCAGAGTGAAATACTATGGGCTCCTAGAGGTGCTACCCCACCTCCTGCCACCCACCTGGCACACACTGATCATTGCTCACGTCCAGGGTGTCCTCTTCTACCTCTCACTGTCTGGCCAGTTCCAACCGTATCTTTAGTTCCCAAGCACACTGTCATCTCCTTTCAGAGATCTTCCTGCACTCAGTGAATGGTCATCTCACTCCTGCTCCCCAGCCCACACGAAGGTGGCAATGACCAACAGTCGATGTGAGAGGTGACTGTGAACACAGTGCTTTCAAGGTGCAACCACAGAAAGAGCAGAAGTGTTTATTTATTTATTTATTTATTTATTTTCTCATTTTCTGTATTTGGTACAGGGTCTCACTACACAGCTCAGACTCACAGTGATCCTCCTGTTTTCAGCCTCCCCAGAACCGGGCTTACAGGCATGTGTCACCATGCCCAGACTCAGTCGTGGGCTCCACACGGCCCCCCGCCAGGGGGAAGCACAGTGTGCAGAACCATGAATTGAACCCTGGTCTCTGCGCTTGCCAAAGCAGGCGCCTGGTCTGCTGAGCTATCTTGTCGACCCTGAGAGCAAAAGTCTTAAGTTACAGGAAGCACAATGCTGAAGTGCTGGCATTGAAGAATGAAGATGGAAAAGAGATTCTGAATAAAAGTGAGGATGTTTTATGGCCCTCATTTTATACCATTGTGTAATTGTCACTTACTTGGACCATTTTTTACTAAAATGTTAAAGCTCTGGCTCCCTTTTAATCTTTTCACTACCAGTTTCTGCTCTCACCATGGGAAATAGTATGTACAGTAAATAAAAATGTTTCTTTCCTTCCTTCCTTTTATTCTGGGATTAGAGCAAAGAACCATATTACCATCCATTCTTATTTTTCCACGTGTTCTGAATTCAGCCCTTGGGCAAATTATATGTGTTATGGTTTGTGTCTAGTGTCCCCCCAGTGTCTAGTGTCCCCCTCATTCAGTCAGTGGGGCAGCTTCTAGAGTTTGTTATTAATTTATGATCCAATGCTGGGATTCTGGGTGTGATTGCTACACCCGCTCTGAGGCAGATAGCCTGAATACAATGAAAGGAAAGGAGAGAGGCTTGCTAGCTGCCGTGGCCGCTGCTCCTCCATTTGCTCTTTGCTGCGTTCCACTGCCATGATCTGCTGCCCTCTGCCATGCGCCATCTGCCTTGGAGCCAGCCAAGCATGGACTGAAATCTCCACTAACTGTGAGCTAAATAAACCTTTCCTTCCTTAATTTGGGCTGTTGGGTGTTTTGTCACAGCAATGAGAGAAAAGTAACTGAAACAATACATATTACAAATATTTTCTCCCACTCTGTGGCTTACATCATTACTGTCTTCCTGGCTTCTTAGGAGAAACGGAACTTCTTGGTTGTTATTTGGTCAATTTTATCAATCTTGCCATCACCATTAGTTTTTGTATGTGTTTTGGTTATGTCCCTAAACAAAGGCCACGAAAACATTTGGTTTATCTTCTAGTAACATTATTATTTCCCTTTCAAACTTGAATCTGCATCTACCTGATACAATTTTTGTTAACTATATAGAATGTTGACAGCTTATGTTATATCTCCACATCAATAAGTGGGCAAAATGGCACCACAGCAATGTTGAGTATTACCATCCACGAACATGCTATTTCTCTTTTTTATTTAGGTCTTTAATATTTTCAAAATATTTTTGCAATTTCATGTGTAGGATTTTGCAAATATTTTGTTTTATTTATTCCTTAATATTTAACTTTTGCTGTTTGAAGAGCAATCTTATTGAAATTTGTAATCTAGTTTCTTGTTGCTAATAACAGATTATATGTGTATTGTTTTAGCATACCTTCATAAAGAACTGCATCGTCCTCAAGTAATGCCAGTTTTATTTTTAATCCTTAAATCATTTACTTTATTTTTGTCTTTTCTTATTATATTATTTTTGTCCTTTTGCCTTATTCTAGGGCTTCTGAGAAGATTGTGAATAGAATTATTCTTGACATCCTTGCTTTGTTCCTAAATTCAAAAAAACGTTCAGTGTTTCACCATTATGTGCATAGTTTCCTTGAAGTCTTCTCTGCATTGTCTACCAAATTAAGGAAAGTTCTGTTCCTAGCTTTAAATGTCTGTTCAATTTTATCAGATAATTTTTCTGCATATGAAGAAGTGATTTTATTTTTTGTTCTTGTTAATGTGGACAAATAATTTATTGAAATTATTTCTAGTATTTATTTAGAATTTTAAAGCTAATGACAGAAAGATGCTGAAATAAACTCAACCTGTTTGTGAGGTTTCTATCTTAGGATCTCCAGTTATGAATGAAATAGATCCATAATTATTTTGTGACATAATGCTTCTCACAAGTGTTAATCTAAAGGCTAATTTCATAAAAGCTAGCAATTGTTAGTTTATGTTTGGAATAAACTAAAGGCAACAACCACTA
>NW_004524612.1:13238982-13264699 GCF_000260255.1 Octodon degus
AAGAAAGATACTCAAAAATATTGACTCAATATTTTACTATAGATATATCTAACACAAATGATACAAGCAGTTAAAGCCAAAATGATGGACCTAAATATAGTTGGCAAATGAACACAGTAAATCAAGCAAAGCGATATTAGGTGAGACAAAGTAGAAGTCAATAAGGAAGGTAAGTGGTGTGCAGCAGTTACAGATCATTGTGGAAAGCAGCACCCCAAGGTTAACATTCATTATTTCACACCCTTTCTGAGGGCCCGGGGACCCCTGACCACCCATGAGAGCAGTTTAGCAAGGTGGTTTTGACTCTGGATGTCTTGGGAGGTTGCAACCAAGACCTCAGCTGGTATCCAAGAAGGTGTCACCAGGCAGGGATCCACTTTTGAAAATGTCCTCAGGATACAGCAGGCAGGGACCCACAGAGGGTGGACTCACAGCAGCAGGGAAAAGGACCACGGCCACAGTGGATACCCTGGTGCTTTCATGGTGGGACCCACGTTCCAAAGTGGCTCAGCATCACTGTGCTATGAGCTCCGAACCTCAGGACTGAGTCACTGCATGCAGCCCACACCTGTAGAGAACTAAATCGCCCCTCTCGATGGAAGGAGAATGTCAAGGACTCTACAAGCACAAAAACCACATGTGCCTAAGATGACTACATGGAGCAGAGAACGCTGGCAGGAAATTGGCTGTATACAAAATCACAAGGAAAACATCAACAACTGCAAATAGCAGAAATTATACAGACCCTATTTTTCATTTCAGTTTTTAGAATCCTGTAAGCTGAAGTTTATAGTTATAAAGAAAACCACTTGGCCAAAAAGCAAAACCTTCTAAATCAAAAAAAAAAAAAAAAACATGGGAACAAGGTAGACACAGACATGTTACAAATATAAAATGTTCAGAATGGCAAATGCTGGCAAGGACGTGGGGACAGGAAGCCCTTGTACACCGTTGGGGGGCATATAAATGAGTACAGCAAATAAAGAAAGCACCAGGGAGTTTTCTCAAAAAAACTAAAAACAGAAGTATTTGTGATTCAGGTATTGTGCCGCTAATACACACCCAGAAGCTGGAAGTCAGCACTCAGAAGAGATACTGCGCCGCATGCACTGCACGTGTAGTTTGGCCCTGCTCCAATACCCAGGGTAGGGGTTCAGCCGGAGGAGCCATTCACAGGTGCACGGACAAAGATAACAGGGCGGTGGAGCCTCAGTCCACAAATGCAATTTGTTCTACAATTCTCATCCCCAACAAACAGTAAGAGAACAGATCAGCCTCAGTGGATAGGTTCAGTGTTGACTTTAGGAGGAAATTTCATTCAGTTCCAGTCCAATTCCGTTGGAAACCAGAGTCGTGGAAAGAATTGAGCTTGTGAACGGAGGCACCACTGTACGTGGTGCACCAGCAGGGTCTTGGCTCCTCGGGCCTGAACGTGGGCCCTGGCTCTCGGGCTTCCTGGGTTTGTTCATCCACCTGCAAAGTACAAGTAAAGTACAAATAAAGCCCATAAAAAAGGAAACATTAATTTATTTACAATTTGGCCTACTCGGGAGGGCAGCTTGTCCCACGCGCGCCCATGCCCACAAGCAAAGTCTAGCCACAGAAGCGAGGAGCAAAGGCCAAGAAGAACCCATGTGCAGGTGTGGCCGAGAGTGGCTCAGTGCATGTGTGCCCATGCATGCAGGGGATGATGCATACTCCCAGCATGGGAAGCTTGACAAAACAGTTTAGCTTTTGTAAAAAAAAAAATCTTAGTTATTAAAGATTTACGTTAACCTCTCAATTATTTTTTAAATAATTTTATTGAGAAACAAATGGCAATGAGACAGTTTCAAGACCAATTACTAGCAGTTTCAATAATTAATACATTGCATATTGTTGTCTTAGTTAACCTCTCAATTATATGCACACACCATGGAGTATTAGGTAGCCATAAAGAAGAATGGAATTACATCATTTCTACCCATCCCTGGGTGCTACTGGAGGACAGCATCGTAAATGAAGTAAGACAGACACAGAAAGGCAAATGCTGCCTGTTTTCTATCCTGTGTGGAAACTGAGAGGGAGATGAGCTGAGTGTAGAAGAGAGATGTTAGGGAAAGAAACGGTGAGTCTCAGGGGAGAGAGCGTCGCAGGGAAGGTGGATAAAACCTAAGCAGGACACATGCTTGGGTGCAAATAGCACAGTCAAACCCTTTAATTTGTACAACTAATACATTAATAATTATACTTTAAAATTTCAAAACAAATCCAAAAGAAGCAATAAAACTAAAATTTGCCATATAAATCTGATGGAAGAATGAAGCATTTCTGTCATGCTGTTTATTAAAAACAGGTTCAACTTGCTTTTTAAAAAAGCCTCTTAGATTTAACAAGTGTAGTGATAGTTATTGTAGTAGTAAATATTACGGATAATTTTAATGTCCCTCAAAAATACAGAGACCACGGAAACTGTAAGGTCCACACAATAGGAGGTCACATAGCTCTTAAGAAGAATGAAGTAACTCTGTGTATGCTAGATGAGCCATGATCTCCGATAGATGTCTTTTAAAAACAAGGTGAAACTGTTTGAAATGCATGATTACTTTGGACAGAAACCTGTTTTTAAATGAATATGCTTATTTTTATAGTCCCTCCATAAAGATCCACAGTAACCACTAATACTGGGAAGAGCAAGTGGTTGCTGGAGATAGAGGGCAGAGACGTGCTTTTCGCTGTGTTTCTTTTGAACTTTGCTTTTGTACCCAAGTGAACATTGCTCATTCTAAAACGCTAGTAAAGAAATTTAAATAAGCATTTAATTAAAACTTAAATTATTCCAGCTATAAATAAAGAAAATTAAAATTTTAATAAAGAACTGGCCAATTTAATTGACTAATGATTATGTAAGGATTTTTTAATGATCAAATAACTACCCATGACAGCCATGGTTCTTTACCCAGGAGCATGCTACAAACAGTGCGTGACAGCGAAGAGGAACAGGGCTGCCATCCTGTGTGCCCCAAAAACACCCAGTGCAGAAACCGAAGCAAGAGGACAAAGAAGGCATAAGTCAAGAAAATAGCATAAACACTTAGGTATGAATGAAACAGGCTCAGAAGAATACTGCCAGGCAGGTATAAAGAGCTTGCAAATTGATCAGAAAAAGGAATAAAAGTGGTCAAAGAACACAGATAATTCAGAAAAGAAATACAAGAGGCCACTGAACACATCCACAGCTATAATCCTAATGGAGCAAATGAAAAAGATTCATGAGCCCTCACCTTGCATGAGGTTATCAGTTTTGATTATTAAAAGATCAAAAACATAATTTTGTGTAACATATGAGGAGCTGGATGTTTTCACTCCATTTCCAAAGGGCAATCCAGCAGTATGTGTTTCTCTCCTCCCTTCCTTTTATTTTTTAATGCTGGGAATCTAACCCAGGCCTTGGTCATGTTAGGCAAAGAGTAAACCAATTGAGCTACGTCCCCAGCCCAAGGCATAATGTAATTTCATCTTTGACCCAGAAGTTTCCCTTCTAGGAATTCTCCCTAAGGAATTAATTGGGCAGGAGTCCTATCACACCATGTATACAGTTCTGCTCATTGCAATCTTGTTTATAAGAGTGACCTGGGCATTTTCAAAATAAATTACAATATATTCTGTGCTAATACTTCTTACAGCCAGTAAAATTGATGATACTGAGTTATGTGCTGGGTAATAGTATATTTATGGAATCCCCATTTAGTTTTGAAAAGTTTTACAGCCACTAAATACTATGCTTTCCTAAGGCCAAAGGAAAATCCTCGCAAGTGAATAAATGAGCTACAAGAAATAAAATGTAAATTAATTGCCATAAAAATCTCACTCTTTTGATTTTAAAATTATAGAAAAAGCACTAGGCATAATGGTGTATGACTGAAATTTCAGCACTCAGGAGGCTGAGGAGGACTGCAAACTTGAGGCCAGCCCAGGATACGTAGTGAGACCCTGTCTCAAAAGCATAAAAAATATAAGAAGAAACTGCATCAAAACATTTGTAATATTTCGCTGAGTAGTAGGATTTTGGCTCATCCTTTACACAAATTTTTGAAGGAACACAATTCAAAAGTATGTTTATACCTTAATTTACAAATACATTACATATTTGTAATAGAATTATATATAACTATATATATTAGAATTATATACATATAATTATATATAATTATAGAATTATATATAGTATATAGAATTATATATAATATACCTATTATATATAATACACACATATACAAATATCTACAAAGTATTTCATCATACTGAATTTATTCCCATCTCCACTTCCACATCCCTCTTCAGTACAAAGAGTAGTCAAAATGGTAAGTGGAACTAAACAAGGCAGCAAGCGCCTGTAATTCCAGCACCCTGGGAAGCTGAGGCAGGAGGAAACAAGTTTGATCCGTGAAGGGATAATTTGGAGATATAGAGAGTCCCTGTCTCAAAATAAAAAACGGCTGGGGATGTAGTACAGAGCTGAAGTTCTGGGTTGGATTCCCCAGTAAAGGAGGGAGAAGGCATTGTTTTCGCTAATCTTTTTTCTTTGCTGTTGTTGTTTTGTTTTGTTTCCGCTAATCTTTAAGGTTTAACAAGAGTTAACTGCTAATTAAATCAGCCTGGGAGGGTCCCTAGCTTCCGATTGGATGGTGGTGACATCATGCTAGGAGCAGGACCCAATAGCGGCGTCCCACTGGGCGTCTCCTAAACCCCCGCTGCTAGGCGAGGCTTAAGGACCTATTGCAGAAGCAGCTTCGGCTCTGAGCTCGGCTGGGGATCCAGCCTGGAGCTGGACCCTGGACCCGCCGGCTGGGAGGCGAGGAGCAGAACCGCCCACCCGGGCCCCGCCCACCGAGGCCCCGCCCACCCGGCATCCCCGCCCTCCTGTGGGTTTCAGATCGCCCTCCAAGCTCAGTCTTCACGAGCGACCGGCTCCTTGCAGCCCGCACCCTGTGCCTTTGCTCACTGTCCTCCGAGCCTCACAGATCTCCAAATGGAGCCGTGGGTCAGAGCCCCCCGGGAGCCCCCGCCGCACCCCTCGGACTCTCTTTCCGTTCCCACTTTCCGACCAGCTCCGTGCCATCTCGCTTTAAAAAGACAAAGGAGCAAGTGTGGGGTGGGGCAGAAAGGGGGAAAGCAACAATCCTAAAAATATCCATGGATAACAGTATTGGCCGTTCTCTTAAAAATACAAGATTTACAAATTGGGAGTTGCAGCGATTATAGTTTATGTTTGCTTCAAGTGAGTATTTCCCCATGAAATAGTCTTAGTTTTTCTAAGTGATTTCATAGTATTCTATCATATGGAATGATTTGTTTAACTTTACTCCCACTCTTCCATAGTCAGACATTTTCATCTATTCCCTATCTTAAACATAAGGATGGATCTTTGTACGTATGTTTGTGTCTCAGTATCTGTGTCCATAAGGTCCAATTTCAGTGTAATGATCATTTGCCCCAAAAAGAATTGGGTTAATCTTTTCTTGTTGCTCCAAATTAGATTAAAATCATCAAGTTTCAAAACCCAATCTGTAGATATTTAATGTCTGTCTGTTCTGATCAATTTTTATTTCAGTAAAACGTCATAGTTGCTTTAAAATTTAATTCAAGGTAGTCTTCTACAGTATTTTAGTTGTATTAGGCAATGGAAACATTTCCTAGCCTGGTATTGCCGATTGAAAGTTTAGAAAAAGTTGGTAGTAGTCTGCTATATTTCAAGCCTTAACATTGAAACCATTAACCTTCCTGAAAATGCCTACAGCAAGTGTTAATTAGGGGAATCATTTTCATAAGACATAGCCAGTTATTAAAGCTTTGCTCTAACTCGTGTTAAAAACTTAAATTTCTACATGTTGATAAGAAATTGCATGTGATTTAAGACAAAACAAGCAGAAAAGGACTATGGCAAAGATTCTCAGGGCAAAGATGTCAGCAAAGCGTAGTTCAAGTGCAAAAGATAAACAAATGTGGCTCAGAGAAGGTATTAGTTATAAATGAATGGCACTGGGACTCGATTGAGTCTCTCAGTGGTGCTGGGGTTTTCTGTTGAATCTCTAGAGCCTGAGGCGTTACCACACCAGCAACTGGTGGCCTAGGTCCAACATCTTGCTTTATATATTCTGATTTGTTTTTTAGTAGAAAACAACACTTTAATTCCCACTGTACCCTTTTTCTTTGAAATTATTGCCAGTTCTTTTCTGTTTGGAATCAGACTCCTGGTCACTGTAGTTCATTGGTCATTTTGTTGGAGATTAAAAAAAAAAAAGTTTTAAAAATCTAATATAATGTTTACATGTTGTTTGACAATCTTAATTTTAAAATAAAAATATTGTAAATGGTTTATAAATTGGCATAGCAGGGATGATTTCATGGCTTTTTACTGTGTTTTCATTCTTGCTACATAAACTATCTTTTTTCCAGTTTGATTTAAAACTGTCTCATTGCTATCTGTTTATCAATAAAATTTTGAAAAAAAACTATCTTTTTTTCTGTTTTGGCATTAATCTGTAGAATTTTTAAAAGTCTAATGTTTCAGCATTCCCTTAAAACAATCTTTCTATCCACATACACTTGTTTTAGGATAGAAGTACAGAATAAAACAATGTACTTTTTAAAGTTTCTGTTCCTTCTCACATCTTTTCCTCTACAGTATTTCAGGAATTCTAAGTACTTAAACTAATTCTCTGGCTTTCAAATTTTCCAGGTTTAATTAATATAACCTAGAGTTATATAATTGAATCATTGTTACTAATTATATTTGACATTATGTATTATTTCTTCCAAGAATAATTTTTGACATTAGCACATATTCATTTAGATTATTCCAAGTAGGGTTCATTGATGGCATATTTTTACATTTTTAAATGACATTTCTATTTTAAGACAATTTGTCTGGGTATACATTTCTAAATGATTCACAATCTTTGTTCAATATTTTATACCTAAAAATTGAATCCCCATAATTTGTCTTTTTGTAACCCCAGTTAATTTTCATTCTTTTGTAAATATCTAGGTTTGTGTGTGTTGCATTTTAATCTTAAATGTTAGTAGAATTTATTTTGTATTCTGTAACGCAAAAGTATTTGCTGTGAACTTGTTTAGAATTTGCGAAGCACTTTCAGTCTGTAATTGTATCCATCATTTGAGTGCCAATCTGTTCTGATTTTTCCTGTGATTTTAAGATAGATTTTTACTTTCTCTCCTATCTCATTGTTTATTTGCTCATTTTTAGCTTTTTTTTTTTTTTTTTTTTTCCACTAGGGCTTGAACTTGGGACCTTGCGCTTGCCAGGCAGGTGCTTATGCCACCGAGCCATATTCCTGACCCTCCTTTCTCATCTTTTGATGTCAAATTTGCCTGCTGCATTTGTTTCTCAGTTTTTGTCCACCTTGTTACAGCTCTGTTCTTGCTATCGTCTTTTAGTTTCATTTTATGATGCGCGTTTGCAGCACATGATGACCGCATTCCTCGTGTGGAGTTGGTGCGTGCCCATAACGCCTCTCAGGTCCTTTTCCATCTGCTTCCCCTCCGCTCCCTCCCCTACTGTCTGTCTCCTTGTTTCCTATTACCTATCTTTTGTTTTGCTCTTTAATTTATTTATATTTTGAGTTGCTCAAATGAGAAAAACCGCACAAACTAAGTTGGTCTGTCTGGTGTATTTCACTTACTCTGATGGCCTCGAGGTACGTCCCTTTCCCATAAATGACAAGTTCAGCTGTCTCCATGGCGGAGTAACACCCCATCACGTGTCCATAGGACATTTTCCTTACCCGCTCACTTCTTGATGGCTACGTGGGCTGCTTCCAGGATCTAGCCGTTGAGTTGTGCTGCTGTAGACATGGGGTGGGCATCGCTGTGAAATGCTGTCTTCATGCCTTTCAGGAAAAGGGGAGCGCTGGATGGAACAGCATTTCCATTTTAATGTTTGAAGGCTCTCCGTGCTGACGTTCCCAGTGGTTGTATTAATTTGCATTCCATTAGCAGTGCGGACAGGTTCCCTTTCCCCAGAGCGGCACCAGCGTTTGTAGTTACCTGGTGACAGCCACCCTGCTGGAGTAGGTAGGATCGCAGTGCTGCGTCAGCGTTTCCCTAATGGCCAAAACTGTTGAACACCTTCAGGGTGTTCCCTGGGCGTTTGTACTTCTGAGACGCGTCTGTTCATTTAAGTTGTCCATGTTTTGATTTGGGTCTTTCATTTAGAGAATCGGGTTTTTTGAGTCCTTTACATTTCTAGATACTAGTCCTCCGTCTAAGGTGCAGCTGGCAGAAATGCTTTTCCGCCCTGTAGGTCGTCTCTTCCCTCTGCCGGCTGTTTCCTTTGCTGTACAGAAGCGCTTTCACTTGCTGTGATCCCATTTGTTGATTTCTGATGGTATTTCTTGTGGAAAAGGTTTTCTGTTCAAAAAGTCTTCACCTACGTCCATCCGTGTCTTCTATACACCAATAATGAACTCACTGAGAAATTAAGAAAATAATATTCACAATGGAATCAAGGGGGCCAGCCCATCAGCGCAGTTGTTTAAGTGCCTGCTTAAACAAAGCAGTCAGGCTCAGGATGCTGTGGTTCAATCCCCAGATCCTCAAGCCAAACCAGGCCTACCCTGACAGCATCCTGAGGCTGGGGAAAAAAAAAAAAAATCCCACAATGGAATCAAGAAAAATGAAATATTTAGGAATTAACCTAACCAAGGAAGTGAGAGACTTCTAAAATGAAAGCTACAGTTCTCCAAAAAAAGACCAAAAGTCACATCAGAAAATAGAAAGGTATCCCCTACTGTTGGCTAGGCACAACCAATTTAGTCAAAATGACTGTACTTCCAAAACTGATATGCAAATTTAATGCAATCCCAGTCAAAATATTGACAGCACTTCTCACAGAACCAGAGAAAGCAAACCAAAAATCCATACAGAACCAGAAGAGACCCAAAAGCAATCCTGGGCAACAAGAGCAAAGCAGGAGGCATCACAATCTTAGATTTAAAATTATATTACACAGCTACAAGTGCTTAAAAATGGTAACGATGATGGAATAAACAGCATGTTACTGACACAAACACAAGCACAGGCATGCTGACATCTCTTCTGAGGGCTTTCCATGTTTCATTACCTTTTCAGATTCTTGAGACTTGTTCAATCTCACTTCTGTTTTATTCCCCTCTCTGTTTGCCCCTTATTGAGGACTCTAGAGCTTCCTCCTGGGTTCTGGCAGCACCCTACTAAAGAGGTACACAGTAGCCCCCCACCCCCCATTATCTTCCAGTTCAGTCACCTGCGGTCAACTACAGGTAAGAAAGGTGACTTGCACAATAAGAGTGAGAGAAAATATTTACCTAGCGTCCATCACAATGCATTGTCATAGTTCTCCTATGAAAGTGGTGTTAATCTTTTACTGTGCCTAATTTATAAATTAAACTTTATCATAACCATATACACATAGGAAAAATATAGTATTTATAGGATTTTATACTAAGGGAGGTCTTGGAATGTATCCCCCAGGATAATGGTGGCCACGTGAATCTTCAAAATAGTTCCTCCTTTTTGTCCTGTGGTACTTGACATATTCCCATGTTGTCTCTTAATGACTAGGCTCATTCTCAGAGGAGGTGAAATTGAGGTAGATCGATCTGGCTCCAACCAAGAACTGCGGTGATAACAGGTGAGATCCTTCCCAAGTCCTCTCAGCCTCAGTGGGAGATGGGATCTTGTTCTGTGACTCTCGTGAAACTCTGTCTCTTTCTGTATGTGTCTCTATCTATCTATATATACATATATGCATATATGTATATATATATATATATATATATATATATATGTATGACAATCCAAGCCACAAACCCACTGGCACACTGAAAGGTCCTTCCTACTCCAGTCTCACCATTTTGTAGGAATAGCACCTCCTCAGACACCAGTATGGCCACCAGTTCTCCTGCCCTCTGTCCAGCTGTTTGCTCAGACTTGCTCAACCAAATGAGATGGAAAGAAGAAAAGAGGGTCCCTGATAATTAAAAATGCAGCTCAGGGAAAAACATTGATCACATCAAAGACGAAAATAGGGTGGTCATTACCCAAGGCTGGGAGGTTGCCAGGGGTAGGGGAGTGAGTTAGAGTTGGCTAAGAGGAAGAAATTCTAGCATGCTATTGTGGGGTGACCAGGGATAACAATGAGGATCTGGAATGCTTTCACCATAAAAAAAAAAATGCTGTTCAAGGAGCAGATATGATTATACTGATTAGAACAATGCACAATGTGTATGTGTATCAAAACATCCCATGGCAGCCCATGAATATGTACAGATGCTATATGCCAAATGAACTTCTTAAAAAGTACTTTGGGAACAGTAGAGTTAGTGCAATGTCTCAGTTACTCTTCTCTCATTGCTGGGACAAATACCCGACACCTAAAATGAAGGGAGGAAAGGTTTACTTAGCTCACACTTACTGGAGGTTTCAGTCCATACTCAGCTGGCTCCAAGGCAGAGTGGCACAAGGCAGAGAGCAACCTTTCACCACACTGGCAAAGAGCAGAGAGCAAATAGGAGGAGTAACAGCAACAATGTCAACAGAGGGGAAGTCTGTCTCCCTTAAATTGCATTCACGCTATATGCCCCAGGCTGGGAGTAGCACTCACCCATAATCCCAGCAGTACTAAAATCCATAATCCCACCCCTTATCATGAATTAATCTCAAACTCTAGAAGTCCCTGCACCATGCCTGCATGAGGCTTTGGGGGACAACTAGATACAAACCATAGCATACAAGTAAGACAATTTTGCTAATTAAAATAACGCTCTGGTCCTCAACTTCTACCATGCAAAGATAATTCCCGGGTGAGGAGAACCTCAGACTTGCTTTCCACAACTTCAGTTTTCACTTCCCAAATTCACTCTCTCCCCTGGGGGTGGCGTCACTCATCTAGGCAACCACTCATTAGGAGTTAGCCTCAGCAAGCTTCTCTGGAACCCGCTGGTGCTGACTCTGGAGCCCAGAGACAGATTTTTCCTTTACTACCTGTAGTTGAGACTGGGCTCCTGGAGAGCAGAAGGGAACTATGCCTGGAATAATTCACAGGCATGACTTAGCACCAGCAAGGCCACACTGCTCAAACGCAAAAGTCCAACATCAGAACCTTGATGGCAGAACCTGCCAAATAGCTCAGCGGATTAAAGGACCTGCAAGCAGGCGAAGGGGCCGGGGGTTCAATCCCTGGGCCATTGCGACTGGGTGTGTTGGCACCTGCCTGTAATCTCAGCTCTCAGGAGACCCTAAATAGGAGAATCTGCTATGAGTCTGATCTAGTAGTGAGACCCTGAACTCCCTGTAGACCCTTCACTGTCAGTGCACCCCAACAGCGTGGCTGGCACCACAGGCTCGGGGATTGAACCCCTGGCCCTTGAGCCTGCTTGCAGGTGCTTTAATCCACTGAGCTGTTTGGTCGGCCTACTTTTTTTTTTCTTTTTTGGACAGTGCTGAAGATTGAACCCAACGCTTTTACATGGAGCCACACCTCAGCCCTTTTTATTCATATTTTGAGGCAAGGCCTCACTAAGTCACTAAGTTTCCCAGGCGGGACTCGAACTTGTGATCCTCATGCTTCCATGTATCAGAGTCTTGGGATTACAGATACATGCTGCATGCATCACTCTTGCTGGCAGTGGCTGCTTTTGTTGTTTCTTCTGCCTTCACTAGTTTTGGGAGAAGCCGCACCAGGGGCTACAAGCGGAGCGCCCCACCTTAAGCTGGAATCAGAGAATTGTTTTCCATCCTCATTGTACCTGGCTCTCTGGCAGCTTACTCTCTCTGTCTTCAGCTCAGCTGCTGCTCTGTTTTGTTTGCCTTGACTCTTTCCTCCCGTCCTGCCTCTGCCTTTCTGACCTGTGCATTCCTCATAAGCCTCACCCAGATCTCTGGCCCACCCCTTAATGGGTCAGTGCTCCCCAGATTCTGTCCCTGTCTCCTTTCATCTGTTCATTGGTCATGTGACAGCCTAGAGTCCCAAACCCTCAATATGATTACTGTGCTTATTGTGCCTGACCCTGTACAAAGGGTGATGGAAATGTAAGAATGCTTAAAATCGTTTTTAAAAAATGATTACAGTAAAAGGCACACGAATCCCCTTCAGAACATCTCCCTTTGTTGTAATGAGGTTGAGCCATCATTTGGCCACTTACTGAAGCACTTTTGAAATCCTCTTTCCTGAGTGTCTTTATGAGATGTGACAAAAAATGTGGTGATTATTGTCACGTGCCATCCAGCAGAAAGATGGGCGTGTAAAACCATGGTGGTCTCCGCCCACCTCCTGCCCCAGCCCTGGTGCTGTGTGGCTTCTGCTCCTGCCCTGAGCCAAAAAGACAGTGAAGGGAAAACACTTCGAATTGATAATAGACGGCACAACTAAGGACACTCCCATGAGAGGACTCCAAGCCGCTTCAGAAAGGGGCAAGAGTGATGGGAGAAGTGTGTTTGAGGTGAACGGGGAGGGTTTTGAAGGGGACTCATGCCAATGTGTCTTTTGCTATAATTTTGTTTCTTTAAATACAGACCATATTTTCAGTCACACCTCACAGCCCACGTTCCGATCTTGGCCTTCTCCATCTTCCCACCCGAGAAGCCCACAGACGCAGTGGCCCTCACCTGCCCTCCTCCAGCCTCCTCTCAGTGTCCAGCAAGCCGCTCACGCCAGAACCAGGCAGCCGGCAGGCTCCCCACCCTCCTCCTCGCCGCCGTCCTGGGTCGTGCTCACCACCTGCTCCTACATCCTCGGGGCCCACTTCTCCTCCTTTATCTCCCTCATCCCCCCCTGGGGGTCGGAGCCTCACAAACTGAACTGCGTTGCTATGCTTTGTTTACTGCCTCGCACCCCGGTGTTTGGGGACTTGCGGGTGCTAACGCCAGGAATCTTGGGCTTGAGGTCTGGGGTTTGGTGATTGATCAGGGACTCGCACCAGCGTACCGTCCGCCTGACTCCCTCTCGCGGTGCTCCGCCGGAGGCGAGGAGGACAGGAGCACAGGGCATGTGTTCTGGGAGTAACCAGGCTCTCAGGCCAGGTACAGCTGAGGAACGGTGCCGAAGGCGCTTAGCCGGTGGCTGGGTTCATGAGAAGCCGCAGAACAGCGCCGGTGTTGGCTGAGCCGCAACTACGCGCCATGCCCAGTGGGCGGCGCTGTTCGCACATGGCAGCCCTCCTCCGGGAGCCGCTGGCCGTGAGGAGCAGGTTGCAGATTCCTAGAGGAGGGCTGCCGTGGAGCCCGGCTCCCCAGACCTTCCAGCGCGCTTCCCAGGGCCTTTTTGTACCTCCGTGGTCGCTGTGTTCCCAGACTGTCTGTTCTCTGCCCAGTCTCCATAGAAACCGAATCTCCCATCCTCCTCAGCCTGTTCCCTGTCAGGGGAAACCTACCCAAATGACAGCCACGACGAGGACAAGCCACACCCTGGGGCAGGAGAGCTGCTCCGCGCCCTGGCCGTCAGACTTCAGCCTTTACTGATGTGGCTGGGGAGCCGGGGAGACAGGCCAGGTAAAATGCTGCGTTTTGTTTTTGAAACCTTAAAAAGAGACGCTTCGATCCCGGCACCGCCTATCTCTGACGATCAGCTTTGTCCAATCCGAATAGCCTGACCGCCAATAAAGTCACCTCCACAGTGGATATGAGTTGGTTTTTGACATCTTTAATAACATATGTACATGTATGTGAGCCATTTAGCACGTGGCAGTGCCATCTTATTGTGCATGATCCAGATACTAATCTTAGGCACAAATGAACGAGATCTGCTCTTCTCTAGAATATCCTTTCCTGTGCTGGAAATATCATGATCCCTTAGTTGTTTTTTTCCAGCTTCAAAATATGAGGCAAAGCCTCTGCTGCCATACTCAGATGCATTTCTTTCTGGAGTTTTGTTTTTGCAGACAAGGTCTTGCCATGTAGTTCCGGCTGGCCTTGAACTCAGTCACTACGTAGTAAAGCTGGCCCTGCACTTGAGGCGATGCTCCTGCCTCAGCCTCCAGAATGCTGGAATTACAGTCATGCCTGGCTGACACCCCCGTTCTTGAGAACCGTCTGCAGCAGCACCCTGAGTCACCTGTGAGACACAGGGTCTTGCTAGTGACACAGACCGTTACCCACACATTTAGAATTGGAAATAACCTGGAAAAAACAAGCAAGTGTCCAGGTTCCCCCTTCACAGAAGGTGAATGTCTTTAACAGAGTCACAGCAATTGCAGCAGCAGGGGCAGGTCTAACAATAGTGAACTGAACTGCTGAACTCAAGTTCAAGCTCTTTTCTAACTTAAACATTTGCTTACTTTAAAATATCACAGCAGGGCCAGCCAAATACCTCAGCGGATTAAAGCAACTGCAAGCAGGCGCAGGGGCCAGGGGTTCAATCCACCCCCAGGACATGCTGAGACAGCAATTGAGACTGGGCAAGGCAGCACATGTCTGTAATCCCAGCTCTTGGGAGGCTGTAAGCAGGCGGATCACTAGGAGTCCGATATAATAGTGAGACCCTGAACACCCTGCAGACCCTTCCCTAAAATGCAAAAAATAAAAATAAAATCTCACAGCAAAAGAGGTAAGAACTCTTCTTTTTCACATGACAAAAATAAGACAGAAGTGAAGACTCTCTCAGGGCCACAGGGTAGGTGACTCAGAGTTTGAAGCCCGATTGTTCAACCCCATATCTCAGTCTCAGTCTGTGACTGAGTGCCTTTGTGAGGATTGAGTTTGTTTGGGCTACTAAGCATTTAACCCAGGGAACACTTTCATTTTTGAGGCAGGTAGGGTCTTATTGTTGTCCAGGATGAGGCGAGGATGATTTTTTAAATGTATGTTGAGATCTCTGGTTTAATGTTTTGGTTTAGCTTTTTCTCTTTGTTTTAAACTTCTACAGAACAATATTTACAGGAAAACAAAAACTGAAATCCACCAACTGAACCGATTGCATGAAAACATCCAGGATAAACTCCCCCTTGAGGAGAAAAAGTTATTTCAATAGCATCTTTTGCATTTTCTCCTCTTGGTCGGGTTGCTGGGGGACACAGAGCAAGGGACTCTGCCCTTACAGTGCCCTGGGGTGGGCAGGGCATGCTGGGAACCAGGCCATGTGCTGTGTGCACAATATCCCTACAAAGGTGAGAAAGGGGACAGGTACAGGCAGCTGCCTACGAAGAGGAGAGCTGGACGGGCAGAAGACAGAGACCGCCCCGTACATTTCGTGCCTCCGGCATCTGCAGCCATGTAAACAGATTATCTAATTAATTATGCACATGAAATTACAGACAAGCTCCCGCTTGTCTCTCTGTATGTTGCGTGTGTGTTTAACTATGAAATCTACTTTTATGGGCTATTATGGGATCTTCATTTTCTCAAGTTACTGATACTTTTCATAAACATGTTTGTTAAAAAATCTGAGGACATGCAAGCACTCCTGACATAACTGTAGCATTTCTGCTTCTCACTTTTCTTTGGGGTTGTTATTTTGAGTAGTAATTTTAGCATGCAGTCTTCCAACTGCAGAAGAATTAGCCAATGTATAATAAGCCTAGAGACGGATTGTACCAGGCACTGTTACCAAAGCCGGCCTCAATGATGTCCCTAAAACTGGAGCAGGTACCGACTCTGCTCCTGGGCACAGGTGCTAAAAGCCAGCATAGTTGTGGCTTGTGCATCGGAGGCCTGGCCCTGGAGCCAGGCATCTGCGTGCCAAGCTGTCCCTTTCCCCTCGAACACTGCTGTGCTCTGTGGTGCTGCGGAGGACCACTTTTCAGACAGTCACGTGATGCTCAGTGGCGGGTGTTCTGAGAAACATGCCTTTACGCGGTTGCGTCAGTGTGAGCATCGCAGTGTGCTTACACCAACGCAGACAGCACAGCGTGCTGCACACCTCGCAGATGCCGCTCGGCTGCAAAGCTGTGCGGCACACCACCGCACTGGCGCTGGAGGCTGTGGGCACATGTGAAGGCTGAGCCCTCAAGCAGCTAAGCGACAAGAAGGCCGAGGGACGACGACTGCATGACAGGAACCTTTTAGCCCCCTTACAATCTTACGGAACCACCTGTCTGTGGTCTGCTGCCGACTCACGTCCTTAAGGGGTTCGTGGCTGGACACCCGTTCAGCACTGCAACTACACCCCAGCAGCGCTTCTGATCTAGGGCCGGAGAAACGACAGCCACATGCCCCCACATGCACAGATCTCCACAGGCCTAGTGCTTCCCCGGAGGGTGGGGAGCACACAGCAGCAGCCATGGGAATCCCGGCAGGGTCCGCGCCCAGACAGCAGGCACGGGGAGGGACTGCCAGACGGGAGCCCTTTCAATGTCCCTCTAAGGTACTGGGGAAACTGCCTGCCCTGCCCCATCACTGGCCATGAGGCTCAGCAAAGCATCCCACTGTTAGATGTAACCAGTGGTCAAGTGCTTTTGGAAATTCACCTTCCAGGAGAAGAGAAGGCAAAGGTCTACAGCCCCAGCTGCTCAGGAGGCTGGGCAGGAGGACCCCAAATGCCAGGCTAGCCTAGGACCAAGTGACCTATCTCCAAGTAGAAAGGGCGGGGACATAATTCAGTGGTAGTATCCCTGGGTTCTTCAATCCCCAGGACCACCAAAGTAAAACAAAACAAAATTAGAATATGAAAACAAAAGAAAAAACATAATTGGACACCATGAAAGAAAAACCAAAGGTTGGGTTTGAAAGCTTATCAAGTGACAGACAACCCACAGAATGGAAGTTTCGTAACTTGGACATCTGGAACACTTGTATTTAAAATACAAAGACAAATGACCAATTAAAAATGGTCAAAGGCTCTGCAGAGTTTTCCTAAGCAGATAAATGGCAAACACATGAAAAGATGCTTGACACATCAGCCACCAGGGGAACATAAGCCAAAGCCACAGCGAGCCACCTGCCACCTCACCAAGATGACCGCTAAGTGTTGGCAAAGACAGCCAGAACCCTTGCCCACCACTGGGGAGAACAGAACAGGGCCCCACACTGGAAATCAGCTTGGCAGTTCCTCCAAAGATTACAGCTGGGGCCGGGTAGATGGCTCGGTGGAATAAGCACTTCCCTGGCAAGCACAAGGGCCTGAGTTCAATCCCCCGTTCCGCAAAAAAAAAAAAAAAAGATTACAACAGCCAAGTGAATTGGCAGATCAACTCCCAGGTATTAGCTTACCACACAGCATTCACGACATGTCCACATAAGACTTGTACACAAATGTTCATAGTACCATTATTTATAGTAGCCAAGAACAGAAACAGCCTGAACCCACCAACTGATAAGGCACGCCATCAGTATCATTCCATGTAATATATTACAATGCAAACAATACACAGGACAGCATGGATAAACTTGAAACAAGAAAACTCATATTAAAAGAATGTATCTTTTTATTTATTTTGAAAAGGCTTAGGCTAACCAGTTGCCCAGGCTGGGCTTGAACTTGTGATCCTCCTGCCTCAACCTCCCACAGTGATGAGATAACAGGTACTGTATCACCATATCCAGATCAAACTGTCTTTAATGGTTAAAAAAATTTACATCTAAGGTAAAAATTAAAAAAAAATTGAACTCTATTATAACAAAGTAATTTCAGGTCAAGTTCACTATACAGAAACTATACGCAATAGGTAAAACACTCAACAGCATAAGGTGTACACTCTGAGCTGTCTAGCTCCCCACATGCCAGACTTCTTCAGGCTGAGCACCTGACACGCATGGACTAGTGTTCACTTCCTCCCACCAATTTGGCTGGAATCACAGTAGCAGCTCCAAACTGGTCCCTCCCTGTGACCCCATTTGTTACATAACTGATGTGCACAAGACATTGATAACCAATTAATGGGCATGAATCATACTTTGTTGAAAGTTTGAGTTTTTATGAAGTGGTAAATACAGGCAGGATACTAGCATATCACACCCATAGCAAAATGTTTGCTTTTATCAACTGGCTTCCTGGGCTGCAACTAGAAATGACACATAGGTCTAAGAAAGAAGCAGTGGAGGAACCCAGCTTGGGGGGGGGGGGGCAATCTAGGGAGCTTCCGCAGGTGGCAGCGAAAAGCAAGCAGGGGAGTGGAGCACGGGAAGACAAGCAAGCCGGGAGGCCAAGGGTGTCCGCCTTTTCTTTTTTCTAACTAAAAAGGCCTCCTCCTGTCTTCCCTTCTCAGATCTTGGAAAGAATTAAGCAGAGGGCCCTCCTCCATGGCAGTTACAGGACACCGCCCACCAGCACCATCATCTCACAGGAAACAGACGCAGTGTGGGCACAAAAGTGCTCCAGAACTCGTGTCTTTGAGGAAACCACCTACTCCAATATAAACAAGAATGGGAGCTGATCAACGGGGTCAGTGGGAAGCTCCACCTTCCCAGTGAGACCTGTGCAGCGATTTTAAAACAGTAACAGAAGGTGACAGACAGGCCGAGCCCTGGGTCATGTAGCAAAGCCACAGCATGGCCCTGCAGAGACTGTGCTTCACTTACTGTGTTCCTGAAACTCTGAAGCTGGAACTCATCAGGTGGCCCCTTCCAAGCCAACCAGTCCTGGGACAGCCACCACCCCAGGGCCTGCCACCAGTGCCTCCTGCATCTGCCACAAGGCTCTCACGGGCAAGTGTCAGTCTTTCAGGGGCAGCCACTACAACCCAGAATCTGCTGCAGATCCTCAGACTGCCCCAACCTAAGCTGCCTTTGCACCCTGCTCACACTGCCCTGCCTTCCCTCCCAGAAAGCCACGATGAAGGCTTTGGCAATACTTCCACCTTGCTCTGACTCCTACCAGGCCCCGGGTGGCCCCATAGGCAGCCTGCCCCTCTTCCTGGGAGCAGAGTGATAAACTCTTCTTAAAAAAGTCAACCAGATGCTTGGCCTCACCAAACCTGGGAAATAATGAAACCTGGCTTGTAGAACGAACAGGCCCCTTCCTGAAGCAAAGTCCTGATACGAGGTCCAAAACATTTGCACCTGAAGGTGCCCCAATTGTGGCCCAGCAAGAGGCCTGGGGGAGAGGGACTTTTAACTATAGGGAGACAGGGGCAAAAACCAAACGAGACAAGACTTGGAGACCCAGAAAGAATAAGAAAACTGTAAAGAATGCTGCCCAAAGGCAGGGTACAGAGTCCAGCCCCGGCTGGGCATCAGGATGAGGCTAGCCCCTGCTCAGCTGTCCAGCTCCTGCTTGATGCTGATACGCAGCGGGCAGATACGCAAAGGCTCAGGGGGCCTGTTGTCCCGTGCACTCCCCACGTAGAAGTAGGGTCGCACCTCCCCAAAGCGGGCATGAAAGGTGTACAGGTGGCAGTGCCGCTCAGCATCATAGAAGGACAGTTCGCCCTCTTCACATTCCAGCTGCACACGTAGGCGGCGTGGGACAGCCAGGACCAGGGGGGATGTGGCTGGGTCTGAGGCCACACAATGGTCCCCCTCTGCGCCCTGGGTGCGGCACAGGTACCAGAAGCCGGAACGCATGTCGTGGTAGTTGCTGAGTGAGTGGCCTTCAGCACCCTCCTCGGACTGCACCCGCACCACACCCACCCGCCAGCTCTGCAGCCCGTCCACGGCCACCTCCCAGCTGTGGGAGCCCTTCGAGAAGGTGCAGGAGCCCAGCAGGCAGGGCGCCGAGGAGAAGCGCTCCGGGTTCTCCACTTGCACATGGTAGCCATGGTTGGTAACGCTGGTGAGGTCGTCAGCTACCGAGAGCCAGCCAGCTGCCGTGTTGGGGTCCAGGCTAAAGGGCACTGAGGGCAGAGAAGGTAACAGTCAGCAAACAAGACACCCCCTGCTGTGCTGGCTGACCAACCACCTTTGTCCTACCCGTCTGTGCATCAGGGTGCTGTTGGGCTGACAGGGTTATAGACTGGACTATGTCCTCATAAAGTCCTAAGGCCCAGTTCCTCCGAATACGACCTTATTTGGAACTAAACTGAATTACGATGAACTCGGCTATAGTAGGGTGGGCCTTTAGTCCAACACGGCTATTCCAGGAAAAGTGGCAATGACACTGGAAAAATGGCATCATGTGACAGAGAGGCAGAGACTGAAGTGCTGCAGTCATGAACCAGACAGAGCCAAGCAATGCCAACAGACCCCAGCAGCTAGAAGAGGTGAAAAGGGCCCGTGGCCCTAATGCCACCGGGGTTGTGTGAATCGATTTCTGTCATTTTAAGCAATCCAATTTGTGTCCTTTGTGATAGCAGGCAGAGGTACTAACAAAGGCAGGGACTTATTGTGTTCACAAGACTGCAGTATCTTAGAAAAAGCAGTATCTTAGAAAATGTTATTCCCCTCCCTGACACACCAGAACACAATGGCTGGAGAGGGGACCCTGCATGAGGTCCCTTATCATATATGTTATAGTTCACAACTGGAAGGGGAGTGTTTGCTTTCTGAGGAGGTGACAGAGGGTCAGGTCCTGCCCAGGAAAGAGCAGGCCAGAGGGCTGGGCAGTCGGGCAGGAGGGAGAAGGGTGGCTGGGCATGCCTAAGAAAGGCTTGGGAGGAGGGGCAGCTGGGACATACAGGGGAGCCTGGCTGGGGTCACCTGCTGCAGCCCTCACCAGATTCCACACATGTAATCATCTTCTTCCAGACACGGTACCGGAGGGAGTCAAGGTACTTGCAGATATCCACAAGCATGTCTGGCTGCACAGGCTCTGGTTCCATGGTGCAGAAGAGCCTGGGAAAGGAGGACTGGGCATGGTGTGCAGGGCTGGGGGCGGGCTGAGGACTTGTCCCCTTGCCTAGGCTCTTAAGTTCCTGGTCATTTTTCCCTAAACACTCCCCCCCACTGGGCCTACTTGGTAGCCACACTACTTCAGGCCTTCGTCAGAAGCCACACTACTTCAGGCCAGTTTGTATTTCTCCTACCTCAGCTGTGAGAAATACAAACTGGGGGTTCCCCAAGAGGGCTACATCCTTGTGGACAGAAGCTACACATCTCTAGTCATAGGACATCTGAAGCAGAGGGAACTATACCAGCCTTTTCTGAATACCTCCAGTGACTGGGAATTTACTTCCACCCAAACCACTCTGGGCAGACTGGGACAGTCCTTCCTTATTCCTCCCAGGGAAACCAACAGTCATCAGCATCCTGAGGCTGTGTCCTGGGGCTGAGAGTGAGCAGGCCAGCCAAAAAAACCCCTCACTGTTGGGTGACCACTGAGAAACATGATCATGTGCGCAACTGTCCTCCCTGCACAGTGGATGGCGAAACATGATCCACACAGTGGATTCCTCTACCTGGGGAACAACTCTTCCTGGCCAGTGCCCCGCTCTCTCCAGCTCCACCAGCCGCTGCATCAGCTGCCTGGCCCTGGGGCCACTGCAGATTCTGCAGCACTGCTTTTCTTGCCTGTGCTTCCCCTCCCCTTCACAAGACCTGGCAACTTACCGGCGTTTTCGGCTCTTATGTTTCTGAAGGAAAAAAAACAGACACAGAGAAAGCATGTGAGTTTTCTGACCACAGGAGAAATCATGCCTCACATGTTTACAAGTCAGTTTCAACACTATTACAATGTTAGTATCAAAGCGATCACAGATTGACTGTACTCTCTTCTGAAATCTCAAGTGACTTCTTTGCAAAAACAAAAACACTGACTTTCAAATTCATAAGGGGGCCGCAGAGAAAGCTCAGTGGTCTAATCACCTGCCTGGCCAGTGCAAGGATCCGGGTTCAATCCCTGGTATCACATGCCATACCGGCCCTGCGCGGTGCTGTCAGTGAAAGCAGGTATGGTGGCCTACAACTACAATCCCAACACTGGGGAGGCTGAGACAGAAGTATCACTATGAGTCTGAGCTGTGTAGCAAGACCCTAGGCCAAACAAACAAATAAATCATTAAAAAATAATAATAAAAATCATATAGAAATTCAAAGAATCAAGAATATCCAAAATAATTTTGAAAAAGACGAACAAAGTTGGATGTCTCATACTCACCAATAGTAATTAAGACAACATGGTCCTAACATGAAAACTGACACGCATCCAAACAGAGCAGTAATCCCAGCTACTCAGAAGGCAGAGGCAAGAGGGTTACAGGTCAGAGGCTAGCCTGAGCAACCTGGTGACACCATGTCTCAAAATTAAAAAATGAAAAGGGCAGGAAATGTAACTCAGCAGCAGAGTGTTTCTGGTATGAGACCTTATCTGGGTTCGGTACCAGGACTACCTACCCCTAGAAAATCCCAAAATATATATAAATCAATGAATCAGAATTAAAAGTCCAGAAATAAACTCTTAAATTTATTGTCAATTATCTGTAAGAGGCCAAGATCATTCAATGGGGAAAAGAATCGTCTTTCAAAAAGAAAAAAAAAAAACTGGTACTGGCAGAAGTAGATACTGACATACAACAACATGAAGTTGGAGCCTGACTTCATATAAAGAATTAACTCGAAGTGGATAATCAGATAAAGAACTCTTACAAATGAGCAACAAAAAGCCCAATGAAGAAATGGACAAACACTTGGAACCGACATTTCTCCACAGAAGAGCTATAACTGGCCAATAAGCACATGAAAGGTACCCAGGATCATTAGTCCTTAGGAAACGCAAATTGAAAGCATACCGAAGTGCCACCTCACACTCAACAAAATAGCTAAAAAACCCAAAAAACCCAACAACAACAAAAATGTTGGCAAGGATGTGGACAAAGTATTCAGTAAATCTATTCCTAGATATATATACCCAAGAGAAAGGAAAACAGATCTATAAGAAAGTAGTACATGAATGTTTATTATCAATAAAACCCAAAAATAAGGTAGGCATAGTGGCACCTGCCTGTAATATCAGTGCATTAAGAGGCTGAGGCAAGAAAGTAGCAGGTTCGAGCCCATCTTGGGTAATATAGTGAGACTCTTCTCAAAACCTTTTTTTTTGGGGGGGGGGGACTGAGAATTGAACTCAGGCCCTTGTGCTTGTCAGGGAAGCGCTTAGCCCACTGAGCCATATCCCTGGCCCCTCAAAACTATTTTTTAAAAAGACTGAAGAATATAGTTCAATGTAAAGACCCTCGACTCAATGCCCAGTTTTAAAGAACAGAGACTGAGGCAGAGACAGAGACGGAGAGAGAGAAAGCAGAAACAACCCAAATGACCATCAATGTAACTAATAAAATATATAATGGAACATTCTTCGGCATAACAAAGAAAGAAGTACTAACGGATGCTATAATATGGATAAAATCTAAATACATGCTGAATGCAAGAAGCCAATTACCAAAGGTTACATATTACAAGATCCCATTTATGAGAAATGTTTAGAACAGGCAAATCTAGAAAGACGGCTGGCTGCCAGTGGCTGAGATGTGACTGCCGAAGGGCACAGACCTTTGTGAGGGTGAAGAAGCGTTCTAAGACAGAACATTCTAATAGCTGCGATGGTAACACAGCTTGGTAGCATACTGAAAGTGGGTGACTGTGTACTTTAAATAGGTGAATGAAGCCAGGGTGGCTGTGTGCACTAGTAGTTCCAGCTACTCAACACACCAAGGAATGGGGCCGGGGAGATAGCTCAGTGGAATAAGTGCTTGTCTGGCAAGCACACGGTCCTCAGTTCAATCCCTGGAACCACCAAAAAAACAAAAAACAAAACACACACGCACACACACACACCAAAGCAGAAAGATCTTTTGAACCCAAGAGTTTGAAGCCAACCTGGGTAACAAAGCAAGGGCCTGTCTTTTAAAAAATAAACTTAAAAAAACTGAATGAGTTATATAGTGCAGTATACAAATTGTATCAAAGTAACAACAAAAACAACAAATAGTTATAAGCCAAAGCATTCCTGGAAGCACCCTGGGTACTGGACAGGATGATATCCAGAACTGGTAAGGGACCCAACTTCAGTCCCATCCATTGGGCAATGTGAGGTTCAGGGGCATGGTGGTTTAAGGCTTTGTAGGAGGCAGACAACCTACAAAAACCCTAGCCAGAACAAAGCACCCTGCCTGATGGCTCTGGCCCTGCCTGCTCTGCTGCACACTCTGCTCTCCTAGAGAGGCCTGCTCTCGGCAGGTGCAGTACACACCTTGATAGTCTTCCTGACTGATTTATAAACCAGCTTTTGAGTTACAGAAATTTCTTTGTAAGTGGCAGTGACAAAACCATAAATGAAAGAAAAAATGATCTCAACACTATTAAAGGAAAAACAAAATCATCCTTTTAACAAAACATAAGGACATCACGTTTAAATAAAAACATTTCAGTAACTGTGTAACTTTCAAAGATTGCATTTTAAAAGACCAGCAAATAAATGAAAGTGAGTGCAGGAGAAAGGAGGAGAGATCAGTCTCAGGCCCTGCTCTAGCCTCTGACCCAAAGCTTATTCAGCTCTTCCAGCAGGGCTGTGCCATTCATATGCCTGAGCCCTGAACGCAGCCACTCACCATGAGAAAAGAGATGTCGTCCTCCTTCATTTCTGCCTGAAGCCGCTCGATCTCGTGGGCAAGCATCTCAGTCTCTTCCTCAAGCCGCTTCATCTTCTGGTCGGCCAGGAGCTGCTTCTGCCTGGCCTCATTGGTCATGGCGTCCAGGATGGCCTGCTCCTCATTCTGCAGGAACTCTCGGAGCTTCTCAAACTCTTCCCGGATACGGCTTTGCAGCCAGGCCCCCTCTACCTGTGCAAGGAGTCGGAGGTCAGCTGTGGGACTCTCAGCTATCCCCAGCCAGTGACCGTCAGACTGCATAAGAGCTCTAAGCTCTAAAGGAATCCCACATCTCTAGAGATAAAACAAATGTAATACTTGACAAGCATACATTTTTAAGTTTCAAGTGAGAAGTTAAATAATTGGTTCTTTTTTTTGACGGAACAGGGGATTGAACTGAGCCACTTGCACTTGCCAGGGAAGCACTTATTCTACTGAGCCATCTCCTCGACCCCTAAATAATTGTTTGGATGGAGTTTTAAAAAGATGAAATCACTGCTTATAGGTGACACCATTAATCCGATCACCTCTTCAACACAGAACCTTCTGTATCTCTTTTGGTTGCACAACAGCAAGAGAACACCTGAATCACAGAAATGAATTGTCGCTAAAGCAACATCTTTGTTTCAGTTTTTTAGACTGGGTCTCACTGGCCTTAACTGGCCTCAACCAAGCGGTGGGACTAGAGGTTTATGCCACCACACTGTTTGTTTGTTTGTTTGTTTTCTTTCTTTCTTTCTTTCAAAATGTATTTAGTACAGGGTCTGCAAGGTCTACAGGGTCTCACTACACAGACTGGATCCTCCTGTTTTCAGCCTCCAAAGCACTGGGATTACAGGCACAGGCCACCACGCCCAAGCTCAATCACTGTCCAGTCTTATCTTAATCACAGTCTCAGATTTTTCTAAAATAATAGGGAGTATTTATCTTAACATGTATATGCCAAATCATAACCACAAAACGTTGAGGACAAAAACATACTGAGAGAAAGCAACTATTTTCTATCTGAGAATGGAAGAGACATTTTTTAGTCTGAAACTGAGAAGGCTGAAAGACTGAGAAAACTGAATATAACTGCAACGTCAAAAGTTTTATATAGAAAGACTATTAATAAAGCTAAGCATATACACACACTTCTAAGACAACTACTGGAAAAGCAATTCCAAACATAGGCTCTAGCTATGGAAAATCGTAATCGTATTTGTGGGATTAAAAGTCTAATATATATAGAATTCTGAAAAGATAATGAAAGAAGGATTCGCTGAAAAAATGAAAATAAGCAAAAA
>NW_004524612.1:13265019-13386965 GCF_000260255.1 Octodon degus
AAAACCAGTCCCTTTCCCCAAGAATGTTCCTAAGTCGGATTCACGCATCAGTCCCACAAAGTGAGCCTTACCCGTCTCGGACACAACACACGGCTTTGCACTGCCTGCAGCCTCCTCCTCCTCACCGCAGCTTTTCCTCTTGGTTCTGGACATCCTGGCTCTGATTAGCACTGCACTACTACACAGTCACACTGTGCAGTAAGCACACAGCAGCACAACTGTGACAAAGTCCAGAGACGCCTGGGCTGCTTCTGTCATCTGTTTGCATCCACTAATGTTCATAATGTGAGGTCCATTTGTGTCTGTGAAAGTTTGCAACTCGAATGTTTGTAGGTAGGGGCCTTACTGTGCTATGACAAGATGTATAAACTTAGCAATAATCAAAGAAACACAAAGGGCAATAGGTAACACGCTGCAACTTTAGGCTACTAGGACTGCGAGCGTACAGGGTAGCCAGAGTGGGATCTCAGGTGATTCTATCTCAGGATGCAAAAGAAGAGGGTGAGGCAGGAAAACTGAGCAAGTGTCAGAGCGACTGTTCCAATCTCCGTCACCAATGGTCATCAGGGCCCCACAGCAAAGCAGTAAACACCAAGAGAGACCCAGGCTTCACCATCGACTTTTATTCACTGACTTTGACAGGAAAATCAACGATCAAGCTGGAATTCTAGAGGCTTCATGCCTCTCTATATAACGCCTCAGAGACCTCCAGTGCCTCAGCTGGGCAGGTAACAGACCTCCAGCCCATCCTGTCCACAGCCAGCCAGTTAGTGGCTTTGGCCACGGAACAAGTCAAAGGGAAGATATGAAGTCCCATTTGTCCATGACGATGACTAGAAAAAAATTCTAAAGTTAACTTCCAGCAATGACAGAGTAGTGGTCTCATTCTTAGATAGGACTTCACTATATGTTTATAGGTCTGAAATATCACAGCAAAATAACTTACTGAAAAAGTACAAATTCCTTCTTAAGTCAGTCTGTTGGTCTCTGAGACACCAGAAATGTTGGATGGTTTCTGTTCAGTGCCTCTATGTATTATCTTAATTGAATGTGTAAACAAAAAATGCAGAAAAAAGAAACTGTCTTCTTTCCTTTTGAGGATTAGTTTAACAGAGGTTGTCTGGAGACAGGCTTAGATCTGAAAGTACACCTTCCATGGGGTCCTCCCACTCCATCCCTCAGCTTCAGGCAACCTTGTTTCTATTTCCTCAGCTCTGACCTGGCACTTCCTGAAGTGACTGCTGTTAGTAACCGCTGCCCATCTATACTCAGCCCAGCTGTGCAGATATACCTGATTCAGGCTGCTCAGTGCTGCCCTGGCTAAGGCCTCCTGTGCCCATACTTCCAAAGTCAAGTATTGGGCTTGGAAAGAGCCTGGTTAACACCTGACCATGGAGTCTGCCTAAAGCCACAGGTTCATTTTTGGCCACTGTGTGCCTAGAACTTCAAGATACTGGGAATAAACGATGTGCCCACTGTCCTTATATTCAAGTAAGAGGAGAACAAAACAGTAACGAAGTATCTTGGAGAACACACACCAAAGAGACATGACATCAAGTGAAAGAGAAGGGCTCTTGGGAGTAATCAAGGAACACTTCTCAGAAGGTATACAGGAGCTGAGATTTTAATGGCAAAGATGTTAGGACTGGACCCAGGGAACAGATTTGCCTCGTTTCAGAAACAGGCCAGGGTGGCTGGAATAGAGCGATATATTTTTCCAAAAGATCACTCCCGTGCAGAGGAAACAGGTGCAAGGGAAGCCAGATGAGCAGTGCAGTTCTGACCTGGTGTATTTTGAAGATGGAACAAGACTGTTCATGGAGTAGACATGGGGGCCAAATGGAAATGAGGAATCACTAAGGAGTTCCAGGTCATCATCGGCCTGAGCACAAGACAAGGCGATGCACACATAATGAAATGACTCTTAAGTCACAGTATAGAAAGCAAAAGTGGCTTTGTAGGGTACACCTGTGGCTGCTGGTATAACTATGCTATGCAACTAAGATGAGCATCCTAGTCAGTGCCCAAGAGTTTGGCTCTACAAGGCCATCAGCACTAAGGATGCCAACTCTAAGTCAAAAGCTCTCCTGTGGGTGGCACTGGTCAAAGCCAGCGCCAAGCCTGCTTGCTTCTCCCCGGCTTCCCCAGATATCCCTCCCCATTCAGCCAAGCCCACTCACCTGATTATGTTTGGCAATGTTCTCATAGGAACGCCGCATGGCCCAGAAAGCCTTGGCTTTCTCCCGCAGCATGTGCTCCAGGTTCTTACACTTGGCCTGCATAGAGGAGGAGGAGGAAGGCAGGTTAGGACTAGAAGCTACAAAGGAGGGCAACATGCATTTATAGCAGTAGCTCCACTTTGACATGAATATAGCAACAGCATTTACTGACTCCACTGAACCCAGTACTGCCAAGCACTGCAGGCACAGATGAATGGTAATTGTACTTCTGGCTTTGAACCATCCATTTAATAGCATAAAGGGCCATTGGGGTTCCTCTAACTGAGCACCCTGCTGTTTGCTAGTATAGGTGAGACAGGGAGACAGGGCTGAGAAAGCAAAGGGGCCTGGTCTGACAGGACAGTCACAGGTCCAACAGAGAAGGGTATCCTGCTGAGGCCTAGGGCTAGCCCAGGCTGTGTCCCGGATCCCTGTAAAGACAACACGGCCACAGGCTCTTTGCAGTTTTTTAAACTGTGCTGGTTTGCAGTCATACGTAGGCCAGACAACAGGTGCTGATTCAGTCATTTACCAGAGTGAAGACAATCACTGAGGCTTCATCTAAAAATGCCCCACCCTACCCTATCCTCTCCCAACTTCTAATATTGCTTAATCATGTGAAATACTTATATCAGCACATCTAAATGCTGGTTACCAGTTTTGTTTTTAAATTTCAATTGTTTCTGATATCCTTAGACTTCCAGAAGAGCCACTATGAATTTTAGGTTGGCTTCCTACCTTTTGTACCTGAGGTCTTTCATTATCCTTGTGTATGTGTCTCACACACACACACACACATTTTTTTTTTTTTTTTTTGAGAGAGGGTCTCATTATGTAGGTCAAGTTGGCCTTGAACTCACTATGCAGCCCAAGCTGGCCTTGAACTCACAGTGATCCTCCTGCCTCAGCCTCTCATGCCTGAGATCACAAGCATGTACCACTATGCCTGGTGCTTTCTATATTTTAAGAAAGCTTCTTATGTTGTGGCAGAAATTTTGCCTACATTTAGTCATGTCCCAAGACTGCAGAAGATTAAGACAGGGGCAATGAACTAATTTATCTGCCACAGGAAATTTCAAGGCAGCCAAACTTTCTGCCTTGAAATTGATATGGATATTTTTGAGGATTTTTAGCCAGCTGTACATTGAGAATCAAGAACAAATGGCACTGCTGAGTGATTTTAAAAGTTTGAGTTTCACCAAAAAGAACTCCCTGCAAATTTGGAGCAGAGGACATGTTGGTTGCTGAAAAGCTGAGCATTAATAGAAATCAAATATTTTACATGTGATTTTACAAACAATGCCTTGAGGGCATTTGCACAATCCCAAAGATCATACTCTTTGAAGACTCAAAGGTGAAAAAGATGAAACCTCTTTTCTTTCCTCTCCCCCCCCCCCCGCTCTTTTCTTTCTGTTTGTCTGTCTGTGTGTCTGTCCTCCTCCTCCCTCCTCCTCTCCTCCTTATTTCATTTATTTATTTATTTATTTTTAGAGAAGAGACATACAGTTTCCTCAAGAAGGGCTGAAGAGGAGACTGGCTTCCTGGGATTGAGTTTATAGTACTCAGCTATCTTCACTCAGCTATCTTCGCATTCAGAGGCCCCTGCAGCCATTATGCAAAAAGACCTAGCTACTACTGGAGTTAGTGGCAAACGCTGGCCCTATCCACTTGGTATTGGTTTTATAGGCATGAAGAATGTAGGAGATGTAAGGTCAAAGGATTCCATACAAATTTCAGATGAAGGCACTGGAAGCTAAACAATATGCTCCTGAAAGGTCAGTGCATAAAGCTGTAAGAGTAAAACCAAGTCCAGCAAAGACCCCAGGAAATTGAGAAGTCAGGAATGTGGAGGATCTGAAAAAAACCACAAAGAGTGACTAAAGCCAAGCCAAGAGTGATGCCACAAAGGCTACAACCACCAGCAGTGCTGTAGTGGTGAGCTGCCCAAACCCTTTAGAATCTACATGTCACAACTTGCCTTGGGTGCTAGACAAGGACCTATAAGAATTAATGTTTACATTGTAGGGCTTTGGCTTTACTTTGGTTCCACTGGCTTACATCTCCTTATTCCTTTCAGAATGGGAATGTGTATGCTGTGCCATTTTAGGTTAGCAGTGTATAATTTATTTTTTATTTTACAGGGGTTTGCCTATTTATTTTACAGCTGAGAGTTTGCCTTATGTCTCAAGGGATTTTGCTCTAGTACTTTTCAGCAATGCTGAAACTGTTAGGATTTTGGCAACTCTTAAAAGATGGAATAAATTTTACATAAAGGTATGCACATGAGTCTTTTGGGACCAGGGACAGAATATTACACTTCTTTATCTAGACCTCTAAGAGTCTCTTCCACTCATACAGAGGGCCTTTGGAAAGTGACCAAATTATGGGGCTTACAGAAGTTGGGAGATGGAGGGGAGGATGGGCCACTGGTGATGTGGCCTGCAAGAGTTTATCTCTCTCCCAGACCCTCCCTTTATCTCTCTCTCTGCTTCCTTATACCATCACATCGGTTTTTCATCTGCTATGCCCCTTCTGCCATGTGGTCCTGCCTTGAAACCAGCTGATCATGTTATGGGTCAGCTCTGCATAGGAACCAAATCAGCCAGATAGAAATTTGAATAGAGCCTTTTATTTACTAAGCTCAGGTCCATCAGCCACTTCTCTCGCAGGAGAAGGCTGATCGCCCCAAACATAGGTAGCAAGGGGGTATTTATAACAGAAATCACATCCAGTTTGGTAAGCAAATTTGTTATCTAGCACAGAACAACAGAAACTGCATTTATTTGACACAGCTGTAAACTGTTTATAACTAAAAGGTCTTTCACAGCTTAGTGATAAGTGTATATTTTTATAAGATATATCTTAAGCTGACTACGGTATAGGAGATGGTTGGGGAGGGAGTTTGTGTTAGCTTGCTGCCTTGACAAGAAACAGTTATTTATTGCTGAACAGCCTTGAGCCGAAAGGGAGAACACATTTCTTAGAGCAGATAACAGGAAGCACAAGGGGTTTTTATAATTTTCCACAGTTAAGGCACAAAACTCTATTAACCCTTTACAATCACAGACTAAAAACATGAACCAAAATAAAACTTTACTTCTTTAAGATGCAGGTTTTGGGTACTGGGTCTCAAAGATCAAAAAAAGGGAACAAGTTACAACGAGAAAACAGAAATATACTCAGCACAGGAGGATGTGCTGGAGCCAAATGTAGGTCAAGCAGGTCACCTGAGTTTTAGAGCTCTTCAAACAGGAAACTGGCTGGCAAATCAAGTCATCATGTGTAATAGAGTAAAGACAGAATTAATCCAAAGGATCTTGGCCAAGACCAGAGATTTCCCTTCAGCACAATAAAACCCTGCCAATCAGATTTTAACTAGAATTGTACTGATTTTAGTTTTGTTTGGGTTTTATCCATCAACTTTTTTGGGTTTCATAGTTTATGTGTGATATAGGCAATAACTCTTATTGCTCCCCAGCCCTACATCCCACCACCACTGCTTGCTGTCCCTCACTTCCTTGGCTGTCCCTCACTTCTCTGGGCCTTCAGTGTCTGTGATACCAGTTTTTGACTTTTTTCTATGTCTCACCAGACTGATGCAGGTCTTCCTTTTACAATATCTCATTACATCTTAAACCTTCCTTCACAGAAATGTTGGCTTAAAATTTCCGAACCATTCATGTGATTATTCAGCCATGTCTACTGGACTCCACCAAAGCAATGTCTCTGCTTGTTCTCTCCTTTACTGGACACATAATCACACAGTAGGTGCTCAGTCCACTGACAATGGTCAGTAGCCACCTAGACCCCTAAGCATCTACAAAGCCAACTGCCCAGAGCTCTAGAAGCAGGGGAAGAGCAGGGATGAGACAAGCTTCTCCCAAAGCCTATGACCACAGCAGGGGGCTGAGCGAGGCCTCTGGTGAAGATTATAGTTACTTGCTCTGTAACTTGGGTTCTCTCTGTGACGCTGATTAGGGACTGAAACCTCCATATACTGTGCACTAAATAAACCTTTCCTTTATTTTGGGTGTCGGGTATTTTGTCCTAGCAACGACAGAAAAGTAACTAACACAACACCCTCAACTTAAAAATTTGGCAGACAAAAACTGCCAGGGTACAACGGTATCTCTATGAGCTAAGCCCCAATGTTTTCAAGAGTCGGAAGCAGCTTAACACCGACTTTCTGATCCTTTTTCCTTCCTACAACAAAGACTTCTCCAAATGTTACTTTCGCTCTGTAAGTTGCTCCGAGGCTTATTTACAGCCACTGCAACTCCAGGCCTGAGAACCCCAACGGGCGACCTAGAATAAACCAGCGGGCTAGGGCTAGAGCCAGCGCCCGCCCCGCTGCCAGCTCCGGCAGGACGACAGGGCTGGGGCAGGCTCCGCACCTAGCTCGGGTGCTGGGCTCCCGCCACGTTCTATAGCGCGTGCGCCCCCCAAACCCGTGCTGCTCACAGGGACCCGGGCCGGAGCTCAGTGGCAAAGGGCGCACCAGGCCGGGCCCCAGGGAGGGCTGGCGGGGCGCTCGGAGCGCGCGCGCTTCGGGCGACGTCCCCTCTCCCACCGCCGCGGGGCACCAGTGGGCGGCAGCGGCGGGGCCCGGGTCCCCGCGGAGCGGAGCGGAGCCGAGCCGAGCGCGTGCTCGGCAGCGCGCCTCACCCGAAAATCGTGGGCGGTGTCCTTCACCGGCTGAATGCGGTGGCCCTGGTGCCGCGGGTCGGCCTGGCACAGGCAGCACAGCAGCTCCTTGTCCTCCAGGCAGAAGAAGCCGAGCTGGCCGCGGTGCGGGCGGCAGAGGCGCGGGGAGCGGTGGCCGGCGCGGCGCGCGCCCTCGGCCTCCTCGCGCAGCAGCTTCTCCACGAGGTTGTTGAGGGTGTGGTTGGTGCGCAGGTCGGCGGGCGCCGCGCGGGCCTTGCACACCGGGCAGGAGGGCGCCGCCTGCACCTCCCAGCAGCGGCTCACGCACCCGCGGCAGAAGTTGTGGCCGCACTGCAGAGTCACCGCGTCACGGAAGGGGTCGAAGCAGACGGCGCAGAGCAGCTCCTCCTTGAAGGAGCCAGCAGGCCCAGACAACGGCGCCGGACTCAACTCCATCGCTTCCACAGCCGGTTCCGGCAACTTTCACTCCGGCCACTCCCACCCTTTTGGCGGTTAGAAGACGAGCGAAGGGCGTCGCCTAGCCCCTTCCGGTGGGACCGCTGAGCGACGGCATCACTGGCCAATCGCGAGGGGCGCGCTGGAGAGGCTCCGCCCACTTCCGCTGAGGCGAGCACGGAAGATTCCGCTCAGGTGCCCTGCGCCTTTGGGCTAGCTCGCGTTCGGGCGCTGTTTCGGCTTGAGAAGGAGTTGAGGTCTAGGATTCCCTTCCTTAACCGCTGCCTGGAAATTTCAGGCCTGCGAATGGGAGAAGGCGGGGATCTTAACCTCCCGGTTCCGAGGTGGTGGGGGCTTCTTAAGGCACCGTTACTGGCCTCGCCCCTCAGAGCTGGCAGTGGATTCCTAGTGACGCGTTCCCACTGTAATAATCGTTGTGTACTGGGTTCGGTCACTCTTTATGCTGGCCTCAGGGAAACACTTGAGGTTAGAGGGCGGTGACAGGCTCTGGTTCTTGACCTGTGGTGATAACTCACAATCCCAAGATCCTGTTCATCGGAAGTAAAGTGGCTATACTATCTCTTGTCGGGGTGATATATTGAAGATTTTTAAAAACTTTTTCTGTATTTAGGACAGGGTCTACAAGGTTTCACTAAGTAGATCGTTCTCGCAGTGATTCTCCTCTTTTTAGCCTCCCAAGTGCTGGGATTACAGGCATGCGCCACCATGCCCAGTCTCAGTCGCCTTCTCAGCTCGCCCAGCGGGCGGGGCTGGCAGGACACTGAGGATCCAACCCAGTCCCTGCGTCTGCCTAAACTGGAGCTTTAGTCTGCTGAGCCATCAGGCCGGCCCAGATTAAAGTGACAACGACGGGAAAGTGCTCCTGAAATCAACCAGGGCCCCATTGAAATGGGGATTAAGGAGTTAAGCAAAGGTGCCTTGGGCAACTAGGAGCCACCCTAAACTCCTGTCAGTGGTGAACAGAATCCCTCCAGCTCTGCATTCCTGCTTATGTGCTGCAGATATAAGATAACTTTTGCCTGCTGTGCTTCCAGTCCTGGTCTCTGTTGACAGGTGCCTTATATATAAGCTCCTGGTTTCCTGGCAGCCTTTTTTTTTTTTTTTTTTTTTTTTTTTTTTTTTTTTTTTTTTTTTTTTTTTTTTTTTAGTAAACAGTTTCAGAAGATAGAAATAATGTCTCCCTCCAGGGAAAGCCTAACATTCTGGTTTCCTGGTCTCGGTTTCTCCCCTGCAGTGCAAGCTGCAGTATCCCTCATCACAGAGACTTGTGGGAAATGAGGCTCAGGAAGCTGGCTCCAAGGGTGCCGTGACTATCATTGGTAATAAATCAACCTTCATTCTCTGACTAGGATTCTCATGTCTTCTACCAGCATCCATGAATCTGCAGCCTCCTCCCTTGTTGACTTACAAGACAGGTAAAATCTCAGAACCTGTACAGTTCTTTATTCTTTCTTCAAAATAGTCCTTTGCTCGCAGGTGAGTATCACTAATTCTTACTGCTTCCAGTGTTTCTTATATGCAATTCATGGCCCACCCACAGTCACCTGGGGAGATTTTTTCTTTTTTCCCTTTTTTTTTTTTTTTTTTTTTTTTTTTTTTTTGTGAGACAAAATATCTGACACCCAAAGTTAAAGGAGGTATAGTTTATTTTGGCTCACAGTTTGTAGTGGTTTCAGTCCACAGTGGCTGGCTCCGAGGCGGCGTGGCACAGTGGAGGGGTATGCAGAGGAGACAGAGTCCATGGCAGGCAGAAGGCAGCCAAGCGGCAAGCAGTGACAAGCAACCCCAGCTGCCCTCTTTCTGGCCCTTACAGTTTGTCCAGGCTACCTGCCCTTAGGACAGGCAGCACTCACACCCGGGGAAGAGGTCTTCCCATTATCCACTCCCAGAGCCATGCCAAATCAATCAGTAGGCTAATTTAATAATTTCACACTCTTGATTCCAGCATCACACACTCTAGATCCTGCCACCTGAAAAGCCCCAGCTATGGGTCCATGAGGCTTTAAGGGGACACAAGCCATAATACTTTCTTTCTTGCCTTTCTCATAGTCTTGCTTTATAGCCTAGGCAGGCTTTGCTCACTGTGTACCATAAGCTGCCCCCAAATCCGTGGTGACCCTCCATCCTAAGCCTCCCGAGTGCTGGGATTACAGGTGCAGGCTGCCACGCCCAGCTTCCTGGTGAGTCTCCCAAATGCAGAGTCCACCATCTGCAGTGCATGATGGCACACACTTATAATCCAAGCAGTCTGGGAGACTGAAACAGAAGAGCACGGTTGGAACCCATTAATTATCCAGCTCTATTGATACTGTGTCAGATTTTTATTTTTTATTATTTATTATTTCTTTTTTCTGCCAGCCCAGATTTTTAAAAAGAAGGGGACCAGGGTATAGTGCAGTATGAAGACCCGGGGTTCCAGCCCCAGTACTGCCAAAAATAGCAAATTCGTTGGCCCAGTTCCGTTCACATCTTGGGGGAGATGCCCAGGGACCTGCATTTCTATGTGGTTCTCAGATACAGTAAAGTTTGAGAGACATTCTAGACTTACCACCCAACAAATTGCCAGGTCTCCAGTTATGGGTTCCGGTTCAAAAATTAATCTTAGCAACAATATCTTAAAAAGTCACAGGTAGAACCGATAAAACCCTGTATTCCAGGAACCTCAAACTTTTGAGACAGGTTATCAATAAATCGGATAATGCTGAGTTCTAACTTGTGATCCTTTTGTGTCTCCCAGACTGCTGGGATTACAAGTGTGAATCATACACTGGATGGTGGAATCTTCACTTAGAAGGTTCATCAGGAAGCTGGGCATGGGGGCCAGGAAGATAGCTCAGTAGAATAAGTGCTTGCCTGGCAAGAGCAGGGTCCTGAGTTCAATTCCCATTATCAAAAAAAAAAAAAAAGATTCCTAAGGGCCAGCTAAATAGCTCAGTGGATTAAAGCACCTGCAAGCAGGTACAGGGGTCAGGGGTTCGATCCCCAGGCCTGCCATGCCGGCCCCGCCCCTGGGGCACGCTGAGACAGCAATTGAGACTGGGTATAGTGGCGCACAGCTGTACTCCCAGCTCTTGGGAGGCTGTAACAGGCAGATCACCACCAGTCAGATCTAGTAGTGAGACCCTGAACACCCTGTAGACCCTTCCCTAAAATTAAAAAATAAATTTTAACAAAAAGGAAGCTGGGCATGGTGGTATGCACCTATAATTCCAGCACTTGGGAAAATCTTGTCTCTGGTCTCATTTTCCTTCCTTGTTTTTTACATGTGTCCCACTCTTTTGGTGAGGTGGTCTGTATTGCTATCTGTTCTTAACAGATAGTCTTTGTTTCATTGATGCTTTACCACAGTTTCCAAATGAGATTACAAATCAAAAGAAAGATGAAGAGTGCTTATTAATATGTGGGTTTTTTTTTTTAACCTCCAATATAAAGGTTAACATTAAACCAGTGAGGTTCTCAAGCTTTTTGTTGTTTTTTGTTTGTTTTCAGGTTTTTTTGAGACAGGCATCTCACTATGTAATTCAGGCTGGCCTTGAACTCACTGTGTAGCCCAGGCTGGCCTTTCATTTGGGGCAATCTTCAGCCTCCTGAGTGCTGGGAGTGTAGGTGTATGCCACCATTCCCAATGTGGTTTTCCAGGCTTCACAGAAATATGGAAGAGATTTATTTTAAGCTATAGCACTAATCAGTGGCATGCTGGGGCGTAGTTGAGCACTATTCTTCTGGCCTCTTTCCTCAACTATAAGTGAAAATGATAGAACGTGTAGGGATCCATTGGTCTCAGTTCTACCTGATGAGAAATGGCAGCAGGAATGAAAAAAAAGAAGACAAAAGTTGGGCTAGGTGGTGGCCAGTCTGCCTAGTAGGTGAGACAAACCCAACCTCACAACAAAATGGTCCTTTATTTATACTTTTGCAAAGTTAGTAATGCATGACACAAAGTTGCCTAGTGAGTAATGGCTGACCTTAACCAGACAGGCTGTTTATCTCAGGACTGAGGTAGCTTGTTTGCTTTAGGCACAGAGGCACACACATTTGACCAATTTTCTAGCTTCTATGGCTCCCAACAAGAACTTGTAAGTACATGGATGTTAATTTGAGAATGTACTGTTAAGTGAAATAAGATGCACAAGCTCAAATATTGATTTCTTTTAAATGAGAAACACACAGAAAACATATGTAGTAATGCCTGGGTTCACAGATGCTTCTGTTTGCAAACAAAAGCATTCAGCAAAATGTAGCTTCCATTCCCAAACTCTACGCAGGTGACAACCATGATAATAGCCATGTCCCCTGATAGATTATGGCCCTAGTATGAATTGCTGAATTATTATGGTGGTCATCCAATATGGCTGAAGCCCTTAAAAAAATAGCTTATCTTCCCAGAGACCACCTCCCCACTTCTTCTCCAACTCATTACCTTTTACCTTTCCCGCCACCTCAGGGAAGGCCCTAGTCAGCTCCTCAGGTGTATGGAAACATCCTCCTCAAAGCCCACCCCTGGCAAAGGCCATAAAAGCCTCAGCCTCCCTTTGTTCCAGTCCACAGAATTCCTTTTCTTCCCAAATTTTCTCCATGCCCTCCAAGATAATGAAGCCCCTTTCCCTCTATAATAAAGCCCCTTTCCCCTTTTCCTTTTACCTGTTTCTCTGCTGCAACACCATCAAAACCTATCATTCCCCATACAAACACAAACGCAACCATCTTCCCTAAAATCATGGAACAAATTAAGTTGATAAACTGATGTACCATTATATGTATGTATGCTCACACACAAAAAGCAAAATAGAGACATAAGTAGGAAGTAAGGAAAAGTTCAAATGCTTTTCCATTTACACATTCCACTGTTGCAAAAATATTTCAATATATATTAATTTGTCCCATTTATACTACTAACTTATCTTAGTTCATCAAAAAGTTTTGTGTTATTACCTGTTTGCTTTTTGTAGGAATCTTTTGGCATTTGGCTTGTATTGAGTGAATATTTTACAAATAAGGATACAAAGTGTATTAACTTATTTTCTTAGGAACTTTTATCTTTTCATGAAAAACTTCAAACAAAGAACTAATTGCCTCAAGTTTATACAGCTCATACACTCTGAAATTGTCTTATTCTTTACATAATAGAAAGAAGGTGACTAAGACCTAGAAATAAGCAGGAAAAAAGTCATGGTGAGTATAATCAATGTGTCACTAACTTTTGCTTTTTCTTTTAGTAGAAAGAACATATTCAGAAGAACTTATTAAATTCAGGTCTTTTGCACACTACTTAGACTACTGTAAAAGACTAGTGTGAAAGTTCTTATTACCAATTTAGACCCCAAACTTGGTCCTCCTTCTCCTCTTGGAATTGCAGAATCAGCAGACAGGACCAAGCCCCAGGTG
Organism: Octodon degus; assembly: GCF_000260255.1. Lineage (NCBI taxonomy): Eukaryota > Metazoa > Chordata > Mammalia > Rodentia > Octodontidae > Octodon > Octodon degus. The sequence goes on from NW_004524612.1 coordinate 13,277,745, forward strand.
ACCAATAAGGCAAGGTTCATTCTTGGTCAAAGAATAGGATAAACTGGGACAAAGTCTCACAAATCAGTTTCATTGGGGTAGAGAAGTCAAAGATCTAAGATAAAGGAAATAAAGGGAGTAGGTTGATAAAAAGGAAGAATGTTCTGAGAAAGGGCTGAGATCTTCCAAAGTATGGGTCCCCCTTCTTTGGGCCTACTTACTTGCTTGCCCATTTGCTTGCCTTTCTATGCCTGCTTGCCTGCCTGCCTGCCTGCATTCCTGTCATCATTGTGGCAACTGACAGGTGTCATGGGCTGGAAGGGGCTGTCATTTCACATGTAGATAGTATTACAGTGAAGTTAGAGGCTATCAGGCTGTCACTCTGGCAGCTGGGCACATCACAGCCAGCCAATTTTAGTTAGCCCACCTAAACAGGGCCTTCTGCCCTTCAGGCACCCTGTCCTTAAGGAAGATCAGGGTAGAATAGAAATTATGTCACATAGGCAGTACCAGATTAGGACAGGCTTTCATCCTTATTACCTCTAAATTCCCCATTATATTCCCCAATCTAGACACTGCCAGATTTCCAAACTGCTTGGCATCATCATTAAATTGATGTAATTAATGATAATTTTAAAGTTGTGTTGCAAAAACAATTCTTAGGTGCAAAGATAAAAGGAAGTACATGTTTTCTGTTGTAACTGAGAATCAGAAAGTGGATAATCTTTGAAGAATAGAGATTTGTAAGTGTTTAGCTCACATTTCTGGAAGTTGAAAAGTCTTGGAGCATGGTACTGGCTAGGTGCTAACATCCTTGCTGCACTGTAACATAGCAGAGCACACCACATGGCCAAACCAAGCAAGCATGCCAGCTCAGGTCTTTCCTCCTCTTAATAATGCCACCAACGTCATCTTGGGTCCACCCCCATGATGTCTCATCCAATCCTAATTACCTTCCAAATGCCCCATCTCAACAGTAACATGAATTCAAGTTTCCAACACCTTCAAACTGTTAATGGAGGAATGACCTTCTTTCTTTTTAAAGCAGCAAACTAGAAATTGGCAGATGCAGGAAAAGGCAGAGATTGATTGCATGAAGCAAGATGTAATTATATCATACCTTCAAAGACCCCACTTTTTTGTATGTATATAAACATACAAATAAAAACAAAAAGATTGAATGATACATCACACTAATACTAATCAAAGGAAAGATATTGTAGTATGTTACTATCAGACAAAGCAGCTTTCAGATGAACTATTACAAGGATAAGATGAATTGTAACTGAACAGAACAGTGTAAGAAATCAGTGTAAGAAATACTTGGTAGGAACAGAGTGACAGCATGGACCTCCTCTAAGGTGGAAACCATGGAAACAAGGAAAGTGAGGGACTCCTAGTTGGTCTGAATAATACAGAGAGAACTTCAAGAAACAGTGCTTAGGGCAAGACAGTAAACTCCCTACCCCTCCCAAGGCCAAATTTGGCTGCAGACATTTTATTTGGTTCATACATTCTTTATTTCTGTATATAGATTATGATTTTTAAGCTACAAATGCATACATGACACTTGAAATAATTTCAACAATAAGGGGGTGGATTATTTCCCATAACAGGAATTCTGGAGATTCAAAAAAACAACTCTCCAGCTGGTTATGCCAGTGGCCTTAGACCCTTTCCATCTTTCTGGTCTTCCTGTGGCTTTCCTGGTTGGGAAATGACTACAACAGCTGCGCATATTAGAATTTTAGGCCAGATGTCTGAGTCTTGGGGTCTCCACAGAGCAGGTTCAGCTTTGTACCCCAAGAAAAACCTCAAATGGGGAAATGTGGTGTAAGAGTGGAATTTATTTTCAGTGGGTCCATACAGGCTGATAAGTCTAAGAGCCGTATTAAAGCTGTCACCAGTAACACTGAGGCAAGACTTGAGGGGCTTTGCTGTATAAACAAGGGATCCTGGGCAGGTTATAATCTGGTTGATCGCATCCTGGAACTGATCACATAGAGTCTTATCAGTGTTAAAGAAACTGTCACTGCTGAGGGCCATGTTGATTTCTGTGGCAAGATTCCTACCTATCAGATGTGTGATCCTGGAATTTAAGGTAGACCAAGAGAAAGAACAACTCAGAAAAGACAGGTCAAGGAGAGACAAAATGAGGCTATTATCAGAGCTTCCTTCAAAGGATCTTATCCTGAGGTGACCCAACATCAAAAATAAAACGTTCCTGAAACTCTCTAGAATCTTCTCACCCTTTATTCATCAGAGAATTGCATATGCACCCCTAAATCCATCACTGGCAGGAGCAGTAAGACCAGCATGGTCAACTTGGATCAGTCACATGGTAGATGAAGAGTGGTCACTTGGACACATTTGGGTATCTGGTGTTTTTGTTACCAAAGGGGGATATTGCTAGGCAGGAAGCTATAGGCTCATGACAATTGCTGATGTTTACAAATTGGGAAATTTCACATAAAAATTGAGATTTCTACCTTTGCAATTCTTTCACATGAGAAATTGTGTTGTAGCCTCTTATCAGCTATAGGACTTGAGACTAGTTTCTCTGATTCCACAGATTGACTTTTCATCTTGTTGATCATGTCCTTTGATGCACATAAGTTTTGAAATTTAGTGAAGTCCCATTTATCTTTTTTACTTTTGTTGCCTGTGCTTTAGGAATCCTACAAAAAATTACTAACACATACAATTTTGCTAAGCTTTTCTCCTATGCCTCCTTGTAAGAGCTTTATAGTTTATGTCATATATTTAGGTTTTTGATCTATCTTGATTTATATTTTTAACCTGGTATAAGGGAAATGCACAAATTCTTTTGCATGGGGGCCATCCAGTTTTCATAGCACTGGTTGATGAAGAGACTGTCCTTTCTTCATGGCCTGGTCTTGGCATCTTTGTTGGAAGTCACTGATCATATAGACAAGGGCTTATTTCTGAGCTCTCTTGTCATATTCCATTGGCTTATGTGTCTCTCTTTATGCCAGTACCATACTGTAATGGGCTTTTAACTGGTGGTCAACTTGTTACACACAGCTGAACTGAACCAGCATGGTGCTAGGAGTGGGATGCCCACCTGAGGGTTGTTGCCAGCAGCATAAGAGGCAGAACTGGAGAAGCTATAGAGAGGCTGTTAGGGAAGCTGTTTGGAGAAGCTGTTGGAGCTGTTGGAAGCTCTCTTGAGGTATTCTGCTGTGGGACCTTGTCATGCTGGCTTTCCTGATGAGCTTGGCTGTTCTTGTCAGAGGAGGAAATCTTAACCTTGTTGTCACTGAGAATGGCTACTACTCGTTTTGAGGGAGCTCTAGTCCTCACTTTGAGCATTGCTTCCTGGCTTTGGAGGGAAAGATGGTGCACTGCTCAGCTTCATGGAGAAGCTTGTCACATTGGCTTTCCTGATGAGAACTCAGCTTTCCTTATTGCTGGAGGAGCTCAGGACCTCACTGTTACTGAGGATGGCTGTGGTGCTTTTGGGGGGAGTTCTGGTTCTTACCTTGAGCCTTGCTTCCTGACTCCAGTTCAGATCCCTCAGCCTGCTAGCACAAATCCTTCATCCAGCTGGCATAGGCTTTCTAGCTTCCACCATTGACCTTTGGGCCTTTCCAGCACAGATCTGTGAAGTGGACCTGCATAAAACATTGTTGTGAGCTCTAGGCCTCCAGCTGGACTTGTGAAAGCCATTGTTATGGGCTCTAGGTTTTCAACTGGATTAATGCAGGATATTAGGAACCAGGCCCTCAGCTGTATGGTTTGATTTTTAGTGTGTGGACCAATTTCCTGAACTCTTGTATGTATTTCTTTGAGTGATTATAAAAAATTCTTATAACATGTGTCCTGTACTGTACTTTTTCCCTTTCAAAAACCCCAAGCCACAATACATACCATTTTGATTACTGCAGCTTTCAAAGTTTTGAAATTGGTCCTTGTGAGGCCTCCAGCATTTGTCTTTTTTAAGGTTGTTTCAACTGTTTGGATCCCTTGATTTTCCATTTGAATTTTAGGGGATGTTTTCTATTTCTGTACAAAGTGCTGCTAGGATTTTGATAGGTATTGCATTACATCTGTAGATTGCTCTTGGTAGTATCACCTCGTACTGTGCAGCTTGGTCTCATAGTGATCCTCTAGCCTCAGCCTCCCCAGTGTTGGGATTATAGGTATGCACCCCCAGGTCCTTTTTTGGTGACCTGTTTGGCACCCAAGGCTGGCATGGAATGAAGTACCAGGGATCAAACCTGAGTCCTGGTGCTTGTCAGGCAGGTGCTTAGACCACTGAGCTATTTCCCCAACCCAATGTTTTGTTCTTTTCAGTGTACCAGTCTTTCAGCTCCTTGATTGAATTTATTCTTAAATTTTTCCTAAATACATTCTTTTTGATGCTGCCATACAGAGAGTTGTTTTCATGATTTCCTTTTCTGGTAAGTCATTGCCTGCCTTTGTATTTATGTGTTTATTTATTTATTTCAATCCTTTGAGACAGGGTCTCACTATGTAGTTCAGGCTGGTCTTGAACTCATTATACAGTTCTCTTGTCTCAGCCTGCCTAGTGCTGGGATTATTGGTATGTACCACCACCACTGGCTCCACTTTTGCTTTTTAAAAAGATCTGGCTACACATAGCTTACTTTCCTGCATGGCAATAAACTTCTGAGCTGAATAGCAGCTGCTTCCCGTGGGAAAGATATTTGTTCTCCAGTTTGCCACAGTCCCTATCCAGCCAGCTTCACCCACTTTCCCCACCTGGTCCCTGTCAGCATTTGGGCTTTTGACCCCTCATTTAAATCATCCATAGTGGAGGTGACAGAGTACTGCTGCTTATTATGAAAGGTGTAGAGTGGTCCAGTGCTCTGGAAGAGACAGGATCCCTGGTAACTGGACAAAAACAAATTGAAGCTGATTTTCCACTCTCCTGAAATTTATTTTTAAGCACCCAATTAATTTACTGCAATATTTTAAATAATAAATTAAATAATTTACTGTTTATTTTAAATACAACATTTTCAAAATGTTCTTTTTCCTCTGAAATAAAAGATGTGTGGTATAAATTGTTTTATGTCTTATTTTCACTGTTTAGATTTCTTATTTTTTCATTTTCTTCTATTGATTTTCTTTCTCTATTTCCTCAAATACTTTTTGAATTTAAACTTTCAAGGGCGTAAATATTGTCTCTTCCCTTTCTGGTTACTCCTTTGCCTTTTATTTCATTCTTCCCTTCTGTGTTCTGCAGTGTCCCAAAACTCGGGTTATCATTCTTTGGCTTTCAGCCTTGACTCTATTACGTTTGACCTTCATCACTGTATCCTGTCCCCTACCCATCTTAACACCACTCCACCCTGCACAAAAGGATAGAATTACTCCACTGAGGGGAAAATCACTGCATACAAGTACATGATCTACATGGTACGTAAACATATGCCACATTTGATTTTGTTATATAACTTTAAAGTTTGCTCCTGTGGTTGGAAGTAGCAGATTAGTAGTTACTATAGTTTGTCAGTAGTTAAGCTGTGCTTGAAACTTTTGTTATTACCAACTGTACCAGTTTTTCTCCCCTGTATAATAACACTGTGATTTTATGGGGTCATAATTACCACCACAACCCCAAAACAAAGGATTGGGTCCTTAGCCAAATAGTAACTTTTCATCCTTTACGAATCGGGAAGGTAGGTTCTTGGGATAGCTATAAAAACAAAACAAACAAAAAAACCCTACACCTAGAGGACATCCCTGAAGAACGGACATCTCCTAGGGAAGCCTAAATATTAGTGATAAAGCTATCATAAGAAATCAGCAAGTGGGGGCTGGCCAAATAGCTCAGCGGATTAAAGGGCCTGCAAGTAGGCACAGGGGCCAGGGTTCAATCCCCAGACCTGCTGTGCTGGTTCCACCCTTGGGGCATGCTGAGAATGGCAAGTGAGACTGGGCGTGGTGGCATGCCACGCCTATAATCCCAGCTCTTGGGAGGCTGTAAATAGGGGATTACTAAGAGTTCAATCTAGTAGTGAGATCCTGAACATGCTATAGACCCTTCCCTAAAATTAAAAAAAAAAAAAAAATTTAAAAAAAAACCGACAAGTGCAAGGTCCCGAGTTTGATCCCCCATGCCACAAAAAAAGAAAAAGGAAAAAAAAAAAGAAATTGGCAAGTGTCAACATAGAAAACAAATTATACTAAAAGCAGAAAATAGAAAATGACAGAACACAGGAGTAAAATGCAATCCCAAGCCCTCAGTCCACCTGAAACAAGCCCAAAACACAATGAGATAGATGAAATTGGAAGTCAAATACTAGAACTTTCTGAAATGATAGCAACAAGTGAAAAAGGTCTAGAGAAAGTAATCTCTCAGGTACAAAGATAAATGATGTTTAGAATCAAAGATGTTAAGAGAAGACACAGATAAAAGAATAGATAAGCTTAGAAAAATGATGGAAACAAAACATGCCCAGCCTAGGAAATAAATGGAACTATGAAACAGATTTAAACAGAAATCCAAGTGATTAAAACTTCCATTGAAAATATATACAACAGATTGAATGAAGGAGAAGACAGAATGTCAGTTTTGAAGACAGATTTGCAGCTAGTGATCATGAAAGCAAATATATCTTAAAAATAGTAAGAGACCATGAAAAATCAATCCGACAGCTATATGATGATGCAAAGAATAACTCCCTAAGATTGGGGTCGGTGAGAAAGCTGGAAACACCACCAGGGCCACAGAAACTCTTCACATAAATCATGGCAGAAATTTTCCCAAGTGTGGATGGATAAAGAATTTGATATACAAGTAAATGAAGCGTACAGAACTCCAAATAACTATGACCAAAATAAAGCTACACCAAGACATACTATAATCAAGATTCCAGAAACTCAGCAGATGAAAAAAAAAAAACAGCAAATAAATATGTGAAAAAATGTTCAATATCATTGGTCATCAAGCAAATTGAAACAACACTTGAGATATTCCACTTCACCCCAGAAACAATGTTTGTCACCAAGGAATCAACCAATAACAAATGCTGGAGGGGCTGTGAAGAATAAGGAGCCCTCCTCCATTGTTGGTGGGAGGGCAGACTGGTACAACCACTGTAGAAATCAGTGTGGAGATTCCTCAGAAGAAGTCACATTTGACCCAGCAATACCTTTCTGGGTATTTTCCCAGAAGAACTGAAAACATCATACCACAGTGATTATATATATATATATATATATATATATATATATATATATATATATATCTCCATGTATGTAGCAGCAAAATTTGTAGTAGCCAAATCTTGGAAACAACCCGAAGTGCCCACCAACTGAGAAATGGACAAAAATATGTGGTATTTTTATATAATGGAGTACTACCGAGCTATAAAGAAGGATACACTTCAGACTTTTATAGTAAATGGATATAACTTGAGACCATAGTCATAAGTAAAATAGATTAGTCTTGCATGTGTAAACATCATATTGTCTCCATAGTTTAAGCCCCTGAATGAGTAAGATCCAAAATATAAAATAGATATTGAGAAATGGGAAGATACTGTTCAAAAGGAAAGAAAAACTGGGATGGGGAAGGGAGAAAAGAATGAAGGTAAAAGTAAAAGTAAATATATATTATATAGAGAGAGTATATATTATATATTGTGTATATTGTATATATAAGATAGTTAAGATAGCTATACTAATTTTGGATATTTTATTTAAAAAAAGGTTTGTGCCTATACCATTTAATCAATTTTTATTATATCTTGTAATCTGAGCAATTACTTTGAAGATAAAAAGCAAAGTATTAGCCATTGTTATTTTCCCATCTTGTTTTGAAATTTTATGTCATTGTTTTTTCTCTTTTTTAAAAAAACGAGCTGTGTGCCAGGAATGCCAGGCAACAACCAAATGCATGTTGCTTATTCTATCAAACTATTACAGATGCAGTTCAGGCTACTGCAGCAGAAAGGCCTAAGATGCAGTGACTTCAGTGTTGCCTTCTCCCCTTATGAAAGTTCTCCAGGTCCAGGCCGTGCCTGGGGTGAGCATGGTAGTTGGACGGCCTTAGGGACTCAGACTTCATCTCTCGTGTGGTATGGCTATTGTGGCAACATAGACCAAGGTGGCTTCTCCAGATTCTATTGTCAGGTGAAGGAAGAAGGAAAGTCCTGGACAGTGTGCTCACTACTCCTCAAAGACATGCTTTCTGGGGTCACGTGCATAGCTTCTACCCCCAACCACCACCCAGCACTGAATCACGCCATCATACCTGCAAGGGAGACCAGGAACTGAAGTCCATATTTTGGGTAACCCGTGACCAACTAAAAATGAGACTAGATTATTGAGAGAAGAAAAGAGAAATAGACACCTTTGTGAGTTGACTAAAGGCTGTGTGTGTGTGTGTGTGTGTGTGTGTGTGTGTGGTACTGGGGATTGAACTCAGGACCCTGAGCTTGCCAGGCAAGCACTTATTCTACTGAGCTATCTCCCCAGCCCCTAAAGGCTCCTTTTTAAATGCAGGGCATGGTTTAAAGTTCTTTATTTTTTTATTTTTTTCAAATCAAATTGGTAGGACAGTTTCAATAATTAACACATTGCATACATTCTTCCTAGTGGTTAATTGCTCTACAAGGTACGGACATAATATCCTATTTACAAACACCATTAGAACAAATCATTCTATTCATTAAGAGAATGTAACTATATATCTATCCTAACCACTTTAAAGTTCTTTATTATGGCCTCAGTTGTGATTCATTTAGTGAACTTAATAGTACCTGGTTAAATTAGCAATAGATCCCTCGATGAGGAAAGATTATTTAGTCATTGTACCTACAAGTTGTTTCTTTGTCCTTTTTTAGGTTCAAAACATTTATAACCATACTATTCCTTTAGAATAAAATTTATTTTAACAGTAAGTTTACATTATGTAAGTGAAATTCCATCAGTGATTTAGAATCATCTCTGCTCTCTACTGCCTGGGTAGTTGTGGACACTCACTTCCTTCTCTGAGCCTCCTCTTCCTTTCCATAAAATACTGTAGGAACTGCTTCATCTTCCTCAATGATTACTGTGTAGTGTAAACCAAATAACAAATGAAAGTTCTTAGCATATATTGGAATTACATCTGTATATAGCAAATTATTTGTAACCAGCAAGTTATATCTGTGGGACAACTGCATGTGGAGTATCTCCCCCTGGTTCTTTCCTGTTTAATTCCTGTCACTTCTAGAAATAGTCAAGTAGAATATTTTTATAATATTTTCACTCATCACTTAATTTAGGCTTCACAATGCCTGTGAAGTAGGTAAAGATGATGGTGTTTATCCTTATCTTCTAGATTAGGAAATACAGTTGTCCCGTTACCTGAAGGATACAAGTTCCAGTACTTTCAGCAGATATCTGAAACCGCAGATCATACTGAACTTCCTGCACGTACACACCTGTGATAAAGTTAAATTTATAAATAAGTCACTAAAAGAGACAGGTGTAATCCCAGCACTTGGGAGGCTGAGGCAGGAAGATTGCCATGAGTTCAAGGCCAGCTGGGCTATATAGTGGGCTCAAGAGCAGCCTGGGCTACATAGCAAGACCCTGTCTCAAAAGAGGGGTGGTGATAAATAGAAATAATTATAAAAGAAAAAATGCTAAACAGAAGAGATGAGAGCTAGTTATGCCCCCCACTAAATACCTTACTTTATTCTACTCATCCTTCTGTGGTTGACCATGAGTAACTGGTACCTGAGGAAGCACAGCTGTAGGTGGGCATGTGAGCTGCACAAGCACAGAGGTGGATTTACAACCCAGGGCTGCAACCTCTCCCCTTTGGACTCGATCCTTCCCCTGTGCACTGAAGCCCAGCTGTCTGTCATCTCAGTTCATAAAACAGCCCCCTTCCCTTTCAACTGCTCTCCCTCAATCTCCCCTTCCCGGCCAAGAATTTCACTTCCAGCTTCCTGTCACCCTACCCCATTTGAATTGTGGGAAAGAATATCCCAGTCTTTCCCACAACCTTCTTTTAAAGCAGTGGAACAAAAAAACTTGTGATATCTATCTCAGTTACTTTTATCTCGTTGCTGGGACAAAATACTTGACACCCAGAATTAAGGAAGCGAAGGTTTATTTAGCTCACATTTTGTGGAGGTTTCAGTCCATAATCAGCTGGCTCCAAGACAGGGTGGCATATGGCAGAGGGAAGCTGTTCCTGGTGGTGGAAAACAGCAAAAGAGCAAGAGCAAAAAGGAAGGGGCGGTAGCTGCAGCAGAAGAGAGCAAGCTTCTCTCCCTTCCATCTCACTGACTGTGTGTGTAGCGTTCACACCCATAATCCCAGCAGCACTCACACCCATAATCCCAGCATTGGCTTATGAATTAATCATACTAGAAGCTGCCCCAATGACTGCATGATGCTTTGGGGGGACAACTAGACATAAACCATGATATCAGAGAGGATGAAGGTGAGCTGGTCCCCAATAACTAATAAAATGGGTTGATGTAATCATGGGGGAGCTGGACTGACATTACATTCCCTGCTTTTACTCTTGTGTGAGACAATCTCATGCCTTTCTGCAGCTTCCAATTCTATCCCCAAAGTGCATCCCTGAGGCACTTTCGTGAGCTCCAGGCGTGACTCCCAGGTCAGCGGCTGGGGATGGGTAAGGAAGACCCTTCCATCCAGGGCCATACAAGTGACGAAGAGAATCATGAGCCAGGGTGGGATGATGGCATGTGGGAGGGAAAGATGCTTGGAAGGCTGCCAGGGCCTCGAGAGTGTATGGCCAGGAGTAGGGCAGAGGACACAAACCACAGGCGACTCCTAAAGCTCAGCCACAGTTGGTGCCCTGTAGACCTTCAAGGGGAAGGAGGGATAGAGGGGTGCTGGGAGGCATACGATGGGTGACTTAGGCCTGGATCTGGGGCAATTAAGTCCGAATGGAACATCTAATTGGAAAAGTCAAGCTAGAGAAAACATTTGCTCATAAAAAGGTAAGTAACAGAAATGTATGACTTTAGTCTTTTAGGGGCAAAAACTAAGAACACTTGAAAGCAGAATAGGCCACTCTCGGAGGTTCTTTTTAAACCCCATGATTCTGCAGCTCGCTGAATTCAACAGCCTCTGAAAACAATCTCTTAAGACTTGCCTTTCCCTAGAATTAGGGACAGTAGATGAGACTGTAGTTTACACGTTGTGGCCACACGGGGGCAGCACGCACAAACACATCTCTTGCTCTTAATTTCCCAAGCCGCCACCTTCACGCAGACCCCACAACTCACTGAAGGGCCCATCTGCGTCCGCTCGGGAAGGGGTTGGGCTCCTGCTGCCCGGCGTGCTCAGATGGTTCCCTGCTGCGTGGTCAGTTCCGCACCTCAGCACCCGACACCTTCCTTGCTAACTTCACCTTACTCCTTTGGACTTGCCCTAGAGGCAGTCTGCCTGGCCTCGTGCTGCCTTTGAATGTGTGGAGTCCGGAAGCAGGATGAGCCAAGATGGGTTGGGAGCTGCGTCGTCGGGGCAGGTGGGCCCTGGTTTCACATTCTCCTCTTCCATTATGTAGACTGACATCTGGGCTAAAGCCCACAGCCCACCAGTACACCGTGAGAAACACTGACTTTCTGGCTTTGTTAATGAACCTCAGGCTCCACTTTCTCCTCAGAGATGGGGACAATTAAGAGTAATTGTTTTTTTTTTGTTTTTGTTTTTGTTTTTTTTTTTTTGGTGGTACCAGGGATTGAACTCAGGACCCTGTGCTTGCTAGGCAAGCACTTATTCTACTGAGCTATCTCCCTGGAGTAATCAAGTAAAGTGAGAGGCTTGCCTGTGCTCCTGAGAGGGACTGTTTCAAACTCTCCAGGGTTTGGAGGAAGAAAATGTCATTGACTCGGACACACAGGCCTGGCCCTCAAAGGCGTCAGGCAGCACCGTGCTTCCCAACTCCACCGTGCCCCTTAGAAACCATACTGTAGATGACATCCAGACCCCAGGCCTGGGGAGGACGGACACTAAAGGAGCTGGGAAACGGGCCCTCCTGAGACGCTGAGCCGCCGCCCAGCTCCTCCTCCCACTCAGGAGAAAGTCGGGACTCTTGCCAGCCCTGAGGCAGAAAGGCTGCGAAGTGCCGGTGAGTCCCGCCTCCAATCCCACTCTGGCCGAGTGAGGAAGTGGCCGTTGTTTTTGTCCTGGCAGTGAAGAGCACCAGTGTGAGGCGCAGGCTGGCTCTCCTGTGCCTGCGCTGCCCTCCAACCCGGCCTGGCCCCAGCTGAGGGGCCCGGTCCTGGGGGCTTTGGAACCCGGCTGGATCCGGTGCTCCAAGCGGTCTCCACTAGATGCTCTGCGAGGAGGGCGAGCACCTCAGGAGGTGCAGGCTGGCCTGGGGACCCACCGGGAAGCCAACCTCCGAAGGTGTGGCCTCCAAAGGACTACGGGCACGAGGGTGGGAGTGGGAGGGAGCGTCGCCGCCCTAGGACTTGAGGATCCACCGCTCACAGTGCCCCCACAACATCCGAGGTCCCCTCTGGGGCCGGGAGGACGCAGAGATGGCCCCAGGTCAGCCGGGCAGCTAGGGGAATTGGTGGCAGCGACTATTGCAGAGTTTATGGTAAGAGGCTGGAGCAGGCACACAGAGACAGCACACCCCACCCTTTAAGGAAGTGGGGAGGAGAGCGGCAGGGGTGTGGTTACCGACGAGGAGGAGGAGGGGGAAAACACCAACCTGTCAGCCGGGTTACTCAGCCGCTGCCCGCGCCGCCCTGCGCCGCCCCGCGCCCGTACCTGTGCGGCCCCCGACTCACCTGGCCGAGCACTAGGAGCCGTGGCCGCGCCCGCGCTCCTGCCCTGTGAGTCTCCTCCGGTGACCCGCGGACGCGCCAGGTCAGGACTTGGAGGCTTGCCGAGGTGGAAAGGGTTGGAGGGGGCGATAGTTCCGGCTTTTCGGGGTACCTGGACCCGCCCAGGACTTCCTGGAAAACAAGCAACCGACCCGGAAAATCCAAGCAGAGCTCGCCCTGAGCTCGCTAGCGTCCCACAGGGGGAGGGGGTTCTATTTTTGGAGTTCGTTTGCAGGGAAAGGGTGTTTCCCCCTTTCAGTCCTCCTAATGTATTCGGCCCCTTCGGCCCCGGGAGGCGGGGGCCACACGCGAGGGCACAGAAGGACAGCCAGCCTGTCTCCAGGGGTCAGATCAGAGACCACTAACCCAGCAGGGCTTCGCTCCTGAGTCCAACTTCTGCTCCTGCTCCAGACCTCTGTCCTGCCCCCTTCTCCTTGCCCTGGACACTCCCTGGGGTCCCACTCCCCATCCTGTTCCTCTGCTGTATTTTTGCACCCCCCGGGGGTCATTTTATGAATCCCCAAGCTAGGGAGTTCTGTAAAGGGGTCACAGAAACCCAAGTGGGGTGTTCGTGTGTGTTCGTGTGTGCGTGTGTGTGTGACTGTGTCTGGGTCTGTGTTGGTGTCTGCCCGTGTGTGTTGGGCGTTAAAGTTAGCGCTGCTGTTTGGACGCTGCCTTCCAGAGGCCCGAAGGGGTTAAGTTCTGTGCTGCTCGGCTCCTGCTGCCAGGCTGTGCGTGGGCAAAGCTTTGGGTGGGTGAACGCGGAGCATATGGGTGATGTTCTGAGGCCCATCAGCCCGGGCCACCTGCCCTAACCCTCTGCCATCTGACACAGCAGCTCCCCCACCAACGTGGGAGTGAGACCCTGCGTGCTCTGTAAGGGGCCAGGTTTTGCCCTAGAGGTGGCCTGAGCCGGGACGTGGACGCCAGAGTCAGGAGAGCTTTAAGCAGCCCAGCAGCAAGACGAGCCACTGAGGCAGGGCCTGCGGCATGAACAGGGTAAGGTGTGCTTGGAGGTCAAGCCAAGCACAGGCTGCTTCCTGCTCACCTGAAGAGCCCCTGCTGCACTATATCCCTCCGTTGCTTTCACACCTGCTGGGGTGGGGGAGGGCAGAGAGAGGGAGTCTCGGTGACTGGACTGGGGTGGAAGGGCAGTAGGAAGTAGTGCCCTCCAGAGGACCAACTTTGGCGGGACAGCCCCTGCCCTCTTACCTGCAGCCTGGGGCTAGTGCTCTGCTGGTGTGGGGAGACGGAGTCTGACTCATTTTCTCAGAGGGAGCCCAGTGCTCCAGGAAGGTGGGCAGAGCTGGTCCGGGATGGCTACAAAGCTTTCTGGCAGAAGTGGTTGTAAATGGAAAACCAAAAGCTCAATAGAAATTAGGCAAGGGAAAGAGGGGAGACTGTAGTGGGCCGGTGGAAAGCGCAGAATTCCAGAGGTTGGCTGGGGCAGTGAGGGTGCAGGGCTGCTTAGGGGCCTTGAACACAGTAGTGGGGTGGGGACTGAGGAAAGTGTCAAGTTCCCCAGGGCCTGGGAGTTGTGCTCAGGCCAGCACCACAGCAACTCCTCCAGGAGCAAAGCTTCGATCTGGCACCAGCAGGAGACTCACCTGCCTCAACTTCGGGTTGGAGTTGCCGGACTTGGCAGATCAAATCCTGGGGCACTCAGATTTGAATTTCAAATAAGCATAAGTGAATGTTTTGCTTTCAGTATAAGCATGGCCCTTAAGATCTTGGGGACAGACTTAGATGTTATTTCACTGTTTATCTGAAATCCAAATTTAACGATGTCTCATATGGACCTGGAAGCCCTGCTCTAGAAGGTGGAAGTTGATGATTTGCCCAGAAGGCAAGGCGGGGAACTGTCCTGGTGCCAGTCCTGAGATGTATTTATCTTGTTAAGCAATCCTCTTGCATTCCATCTTTGGGGTTCCTTTGCTGATTTATAATAATAATAAAAATTTAATTCCTCAGTCATCTATACAGCTGGGCAAGGATGATACCTTAGAAATAAATTAGACTTCAGTGCCCAGTGGATCTGAATTCAAATCCATGTAAAGTAGGTAGCTTCTCTGCACCTCAGACCTTACTGACCCAGGTCTCTGGGAGGATCGTGATGATATATGATGCTATGTGTAAATTGCCCGTGAGTGCTGAGGCCAAAGTGGTAGTGCTGCTAGCACACCTTCCCAGAGGGTGATCCAGGCGGCATCCACGCAGTGCTCGGGGTTCAATTAATTCCATCTGCCTTTATGGAGCACTCAGGAAGTCTCAGGGGAAATCTGTGTTGGGGTTGATTTCTGCTTCTAGGGAGAGAATGGAGCGAGCTCCAGGTAGGGTGGGAGGAGGGACCGGCTGCCTGCGAGGGTCCGTACCCTTCCACATGCTGCTGCTGTGTGGAAGGTGGCAGGCGTTTAAAGAGGGAGGGACCCCAGGTCCAATTAACAGGGGAAATGCGAATGAGCGGGCATGAAAGGAGAATCCACATAAAACTCCTAGCGAGGTGCCTGACATGACAAATGTACCATGAAATTAGGCTTTCGTTATTCTGAATTTTATAAGAAGTTCCTCATTAGAAAAATGGAGCTTGGGGAGAGACGAAGAAAGGGCACCTCATGAACCACATTTTGACTTCTGATGGAGAGCCTTTGTGAGGACAAATTAGGGGGCTCTTCAAAGAGAACCTGGGGGCAGTTCAGCAGTGGTTGAGAGAAAGAGGAAATGCAAAGTGTGCTTCCCTTGTAGCAACTGCTGGGCTATAAATGGTCTCTCTTTCCGTGGTGACTCTCACCACCCCCCTCCCCAGTGGTAAGTACTTTGTCCCCAGTTTGCTAGGGTGGCACTTATCGGGGACTGTATGCCTGAGAGAGTTAGAGGTGCCATTGATGAGACGTTCAAATGAACTGTCTGGGTGTGCTTGCATGGTCAGGGTTACGCCAGGTCCTGCACAGAAGGTGAATGTGTCCCTAGTGTTCTCTGCATTTGGTCTTAGGGACCGTTGGGGGTTCTTAAGGGAAACAACATTGGACATACAGTGATTGTAGATGTGGGTGCAGTTGGGGAGCCATGCAGGTCTTTCAGGAGACATTATTCTTACCATGACCCTAGCTGGAGTGCACCTAATTCATCCTGAACTCAGCTACGTCCAGCTAATAGATCTTTAGGGAATGAGCTCTTTTGTGCAGTAGTCAGTCATGACCATTCTTCATGGACAAGACTTCTACCTTCCTGTCAGCCTAGCCCCTCTTCTCAGTCTGTGTCCATGTCCCATTGTTCAGAGACCTTGGGAAAACCCAAGTCCTTGGATGACCTGGCCTGGAAGATCTCTCAGTCCCTGGAGCCTTGAGACCATGTGACCCTGGCCCAGCCAATGGCTGGGATTCTAGGCTGGTCACCTGGAGAGTGATGGGAGCAGAGATGCACCTTGTTCTTCAGAGGAAGAACAATTTGGCTGGCTTGCTCATCAGGTGTTTCTTGTAGTTTGGACCAGTTTCAGGGCACAGGAGCAAGAGCAGGGGAACTGCCAACACTAACATGCATTTTCTGCCCAAGCAGCCAGGTTGCCAAGAGCCCAGCTCACAGTCAGTGTGCCTGGGCTTCAGCCCCAGCCCCAGGTGTCTCCCGAGTGTCCTTGGGCAGCGCCTTAGCCTAGGCTTCCTCGTCTGTAAGATGGGAATGGCAACAGGGCTTTGGTGAGGGGTTGTAAGATGGTGTAGACCGAAGTAAAGTTCAACATATGAACAGAGATGACATTAGCCTTCACCCTGAGCAGGGTGGTGAGGCCCGTGCATGCCCGTGCACACTCACCTCAGTGTGCACTCAGTTGCCAGGAGTGGGGGGCTGGAGGAGGCCAGGGCTCTGTGGCTGTGGTTACCACTGAGTATGGAACTGTTAGTCCAATATTTTAATATCTCAGATAGCTCGATACTTCACTGACCTCTGTGACACAAAATGTAAAACATTCGGTCTGATGACAGCCATAGGGAAGGTTCTGTATAAGGGTCTGTTCTCTGTATTTTGACACTTATACCTGAGCTCTTGGGAAACTGTTTTACTCCTGAAGCTTTAGGCCATTTTCTAAGAGGCAAAGCTACTATCCCGAGGGGTGCTTCATACACATGCACCAAGTATGTTCAGTAGTACCTACTTCTACCCTCTGATTTCCCAGTCCACTATGCCTGGGCACAGTCAGGCCTAAGGAGTGCTTTAGCCCCCTAGGAGGCTGTTAACTGATGCCCACCAGCCCTGGAATCTGAATGATCATGTGAAATGTTCAGAGAGCTGAGAGGAGGGGAGGAAATGGTGGCTACGCTTTCCTGGGCCTCTTCATGCTGTGTGCGCAAAGCTTTGAGCGGGGGCGGGGGGGGGTGTTGGGGGAAGGGACAGCACATTGAGTCACTATTCTGTTTCCCAAGGTATAATTATTACTCATGATGACAGTTTGATTAAGAGAACAGACTCCAGGCTGGGTAGGCAGATGCACTTTCTACCTAGATACAGTGGCAGATTGGTACAGTTGTCGAGATTTGTTTTCTAGAGACCATCCGGGCTGCCTGGGTGGGCACAACTCCAGGTTCTGGGCCCTCCCCAGTTCTTCCTTTTGCTCCATGCTGTGGCAGTGGGCCTCCTCTAAGGCGGCCAGTCAGTGTGGTTGCAACTATAATCATTAGCCACCGACACCCAGGAAAGGATGAGTCTTCTTTTACATCTTGGCTGGGGTTCACTAACATTTTCCCCATCTCGGGTTCTATCCCTTCCCTTTTATGTTCGGAGATGTGCCCACACCGAATCTGGCGTGCTCACTCCGCGAAGGCAAGGCACTCCAGCATGTAGACCTGTGATGGCGAACGTTTCAGAGCTCATGATGACACAGACAGCCTGCCTTGGCATGTGTGCCGTAGGTTCACCACCACTGAGCTAGACCTTGGGAGGGGTTTAATTCTGGTCTCCTGTCCTAGTATCCCTCCAATGTGGGCCATTCTCCCACCAATGCCTAGGGAAGTCCCCCTTGACTGTTCCCTCGCAGGGAGACTTGCATCTGACTCTGTGACTCCCCAAAACAGTGGAAGGAGGGAGGGTCTCCTTTCAGGCCTGCTGGATATTCACCCTGAGTTTGGGTTTGGTTCTTTCAGGGGTTTCCTCTCTCCTCTGTAATTCTGGCCATCTAAAACAACAGCTTGTCTTCATTTCTACTTCAGCATACTTGTCCCCTCCCCACTTCCCTAAGCACCCAAAGCTTCTCTTGGTTCTCTGGGAGGACACAGCGCTTGACCCTTTCTGCTTCAGCCTCTGGGCTCAGCTCAGGCTCCACCCCAGTTCTGCTTCCTGCAGGTTCCCAGGTGCTGACTTTCTGACGCCCTAATCCATTGCTCCACCTTGGCACTAGATGTGGTTCTGGCACACAGAGCTGTCACTTGTGTGCTGTGTCACTTGAGGCATCTGTAAGGGGCTTGCCCCAACCCCTGGTCCCCACACTCCTCCTCAGCACCGTGGCATCCTGGGCTTAGGCATCGATCCAGCCTGGGGAACTGGAGAGAGGGTCCAGGTCCCGGGGTGTGGGTCTTAGATTCTTCCACCTGCCTGCTGTGTGACCTTGAGGAAGTCCCCGCTCTTCCAAGCCTCCCAGTTTGCATCATTTTCAGAAATAGCCCTACTCCTCCGATAGGGTTCTTGAGAAAAAGACTTGCCTTGCCTGACAGAGCCCCATAGCACAGGTGTTGTTCCAGGAAAAGTGAACGAGGTCAGGAAGATACCATCTGAGTGTTGCCTCTGTCCTCTGTACTAAGGGGTGGCCCCTTGCCTAGAGCTCATTTAGGCATTGTGCAGTATTCTTGCACTTCCCCACGTTCTGTGCTGTCAAGGTGCACTCTTTTCCTTCCAAATCCAAAAGACTTTCTGCGACAGCCTTAAAGGCTGCTGGGGACCATAACACATGAAGACGAGTAACTTTTGCTGCCCACGAGTGCTATGAGATTGGAGAGCAGAGAGGTGGATTCTGGGTATTACTTGTGACAGTGCTACCTACAGGAGGTGACATTTGAAAGCTCTGAAAAGCCAGGATCAGCGCGGGAACTTGGGATGGTTCTGTGCTCAGAGTGCGAGTAAAAGCAGAGAGGTGGAAGGCACAGCGTGAGTGCCTCATTCTGGGCAGAGCCCTGGGTGGCACAGGGCCGTAGAAGAGGGGACAGTGCGACAAGGCCTGGATGTCATTGGGAAAGCCGTGGGGCTTCACTGGAAAACTGCTGATCTGCTGAAGGAGCTGTGATCAGACTGGGGCAGCAGGGTGTTGAGTGGACCAGAGAGAAGAGAGAGTGACTATGCCTGGGTAGGAAACTTACACAGGTAGGAAACTTACAAGTTCAGCCCGTGCTTCTGAATGACTTGTGTGATTCGGGATGACTTGGAGGCCCCTATGCCTTGGTGCTGAAATTGGTTCTTCAGCAGATTTGAAAATGATCAGGCCTGGGGGAGCATCAGGCTGTTCGGGTTGTGTCAGTAATTTGCCATTCTCCTCAGCAGCCTGCCCTCCCATGTGCCAGTGCACACATGCATCCCTCTCCACACATGCAGGCCTCGTCTTGGCTAGGTGTGCACTGACTGTCAGTCTGGCTAGAGCTCGCTGTGGCACTCTCTGGGTCAGGAATCTATACCTGGACCTGCCAGCTCTTATCCATCGTCCGGGTTCAGAGGATTCCTGCACCCCTTCTCTTCCTGGCCCACCCTCTTTATTTTAACCTACACTCCCCCAAAGTCTGTAGGACTCGCCTTCCTAAACCCTGCAGCTCTCAAGCTGAGCACTGCCTTCTTTCAACCAACCCATTCCCTTCTGGCAGCCCCGCTCTTCATGCAGCCGTTGCCTGCCCACACACTCGGGTTGGACACTGTGGCCTCCTCTCCCTTCCTCCACATCTTTCCTTTTATTTGTCTTGCTCATCACTAAATCTCTCTGCTTCTTTCTTCCTTCCTCTTATTTCTTCTTTCCCCTCTTACTGATCTCTACTGGAGCCCAGACCTCATTACCTAATATTAAGAGTTCTTAAGGATTTATTGTCTTTTCATCCCTTGGAAGCTCCTCCAGTGCCTATAGGCAATTCCAGAGCCCCTAAATTTATGATTTAGTGCCCTCCTTAATCTGATTATAATCAACTTTTCTAACTTCCAAAAGAAGCCCCCTATACTCCAGCCAGCCTGCTGTGGTGCCTATTAAATCGCTGCTGAGCCCCACATCTTGCTCAGAACACCAGCCCTGTCCCCCTTTGAAACTCCCAGTCCTGCCTACCCCTTCAAGGAGTACCTTACTGTAGCCACTAAAGTTGAATTTCTCCAAAGCAGGTTACTTTTTATTCCACTTTCCTCCCTGGAGCCCTCAAATTCCTAGACTGAGACTACATTTCCCAGAGCCAGAGAAATGTGATCTACCATCCCTGCACACTCATGACTGGCTCACCTGAAGCAGACACAGACAGGCTCTTCCTCATTCCCTGCCCTGCGTCTCATAGACAGCACGTGGCCTACAATGCAAGCCTCTTGAATTCTCCTCCAGGGCCAGGATGACTTCCTAGCCTCACCCAGAGGCAGAGGTTTCCTGCCTAGAAAGGAGTTAGGGATCTAGAGGAGGGGCCCAGGCACACCCAGCAGAGGATGAGATGACACTGGGAACACAGGAGAGAAACTCACAGGTCAGGGCATTGACAGGCTCTAGTAACTTGGACTTCAACCTTGCCATGAGCACAGACATCAGCTGCTGACTCGCTGGACTCTGAGCTTTCTGTGACTTCCTTCCGGCTCAGGAGGTGAGACCTCTTGGTGCGTGTTAGCTCCTCCCACTTCAGAGGGGACCTTCCCTGCTCCCTGTTTATGGTCTCCGGGCCCTGCCAACCTTCTTTATCTGACTCTGGAAAGACACTTCCTGTACCTGTGTGCTGAACACTCAGCTCCAGCAGTGTTTACATCCAGGAGACACCTGAGGACATGAGAGCCCTGCCCTGGGACAGGGAGCCCTGGGGCTGCTCCACTGCCACCACTCTGCACGTTCTTGGGTGAGTCACTAAGCGAGCCTTTCCTAGACTCAGGCTTTGCATTGGTAACATAAAGAGATCTGAGACATTTTAATGGAGGAAAGCATTCTGCAAAGTGCATCTTAAATGGACACACAATATATAAATCAGGTTAATGTAGACCCTTCCAGGGTTGAGATGGAGGAGACAGGTGTCTGCTGGTCCCTTCCCTGTCTCTTCTGGGGCCTTCCAGGACCCTCAAGGTATCTCCAGGGGCCAGATCATCTGAATCCATTCCAAATCTTTGGCCCTTGAGGCGCTCATTCTGTGTGTGTGTGTGTGTGTGTGTGTGCACATGTGCATGTGTGTGCATGTCAAGAAAGCTGGAGAAATGGACAGGTATGAGGAGTTTCAGAGAAACACTATCTTGAAGTAGGGTTTCCAGCCTGGGGCATGGCAGGTTTGTGTTTTGGGGAGTAGCATGTATTGTGGTGGTGGTGTACACACTGTGAGGAGACTGTATACATTGTTGAGAGGCTCCATATATAACCTGGCTAGTACATTCATTTTTCAGGGTTTTATATTTTATTGAAGGGCTGTATAGATTGCTTGAGAGTTGTATATATTGCTAGAAAGCTCGTATACGTTGTTGGAGATGTTGTATACGTTTTGGGCGTTTTGGAGGGTTGTGTACTTTGGGGAGTTTGTTTGGACTGTGGGAGAATCTGTACGTTGAGGGGTGGCTCATACACATCGTTGAGGGTACTGTATCCATTGCTGGGAGGTTGTTTTACCTTGGGGTTCAGTGCATTGTTGAGGCTCAGATACATTGCTGGGGGTCGTATATACACGTTTGGAGGGCTTATATACCTTGTTAAGGTGGTATACATTTTTGGGAGGCTTTTATATCTTAGTGAGGGTTATATACATTGTTGGAAGGCATTTTGGGAGACTGTGTACGTGAACTCTCTGAAAGCAAGTGCTTCCTTTTCACCTCTGAGCACCTGCATATATTTATGGGAAGAAAGTCCACAGCATTCATCCGGCTCCCCAAGGAATCTGTGACTGCAAAAGATTAAGACTCTTCACGGATGCTGTTATCAGCTTCACAGACTGTTTGTAAACATGATCGGAAACTTGAGCTCCTCTTTGGCTCACACTGATGAGGCTAGAGGTCTGCAGAGACCAGGACCGTAGAGTTCCGAGAGTTGTGTCTCATCCCAAGGGCGCAGCCTGGTGCCTCTCACACCTGGCAGTCGCTGTGCACAATGTGTGCCTGAGCAGACGGCATCCCCATCTCCCAGTGAGGAGAGCCTTTTGAAAAGGCTAATTTGAATATGTGAACTTTTAAGGATAATATGCAATACATTATTTTAGTGGCACACATTTTAAGTCATATGCTACATAAAATAATACATTAACTCAAAAATACTGCATTGTCCTACTTCTCTCTGTTAGGAGCCATTGGAATAGTTCACCCACCTTGCACTCAGTGCCTGTGCCTAGTGTCACGTGGACCCTCCCACCAGCGTTTCTCTTGGACCTGCCTGTAACATCACCCAGTTGGCTGCTTCTTATCACCTCAGAAGAGGTTTATCTTCTAGTATCATCTTTCTTGGGATATTATTCACATACCACAAAGTTTTCCCTTTCAAAATGTACAATTCAGTGTTTTTTACTATATTCCCGGAGTGGTGCAACCATCACCACCACTAACCACGACCTAATGCATCATTCCAAAAAAAAAAAAAACAAAACAAAACAAAAAAAACCCCATAGCATTAGCAGTCACTCCCTTTTTTCTCCTCCCTCTGTCCTCTGGCAACACTGGTCTGCTTTCTATTTTTATGAATATGCCTTTTCCTGACATTCCACATAAGTGGAGTCATATAATATTATGATCTCTCATGAGTGGCTTCTTTCACTCAGCATGTATTCAAGTTTCCTCCATGTCATAGCATCTAACTGTACTTCATTCCTTTTTGACTGATGATTAATATCCTACCTTATGGATGTGCCACGTTCCATGTATCTGTTCCCTAGTCGATAAACATTGTGTTGGCTCCAGTTTTAAACCATTGCAAAAAATACTGTGCACATTCGTGTGCAAATTTTTGTGCAGGCATATTTTCATTTCCTCTAGCTAGAAGTTTCAGAAAGACATGTAAGGGCCAGCCTGATAGCTCAGCGGACTAAAGCACCTGCTTAGGTAGAGTGTGGTGGCTGGGGTTTGATCCCTGGTGTGCCGTGCCGGCCCCGCCTCCAGGGCACACTGAGAGGCAATGGAGACTGGGCGTGGTGGCACGCACCTGTAATCCCAGCACTTGGGAGGCTGCAAACAGGAGGATCACTACGAATCTGATCTACGTGGTGAGACCCTGTAGACCCTGTTCTAAAAACAGAAGAAAAAAAGAATCATGTGTAGTAACTCTACATTTAACATTTAGAGCATTACCAAATTGCTTCCCATAACATTTGCATCACTCCACGTGCAAGCAGCAGTGTAGCAGTGTGTGCTGGCCCCAGGTCTCCAGGCTCTGGTCAAGACTTGCCACAGCCTGTAATTGTGATTTTAGCCACGTGAGTGGAGATGAATCGGTACCTCATTGTGGTTTTCGCTTGCATTTCTCTGATGACCAGTGATCCTGAGTAGCCTTTCACGTGCACATTTGAAGCTTATATTTCTGTTTTAAGGAATCATCTCTTCAAATCCTTTAGAAAGTATTCATTTTTTATCTCTGCACTATACCCACTTAATTCATTACTTTAAAAAATGATCTAAAGATTTAGTCACAATATTCAATACTTGGTTTTGGTCTGGGGACGCGATTCAATGACAGTGTGCTTCCCAGCGGGCGTGAGGCCCTGGGGTTAGTTCTCAGTCTTGCACACACACACACACACACACACACACACACACACACACACACACAGAGACAGACAGACAGGCAGACAGACACACACACACACACACACAAACACTTAGTTTTGTGAGGCTGTGTCTTTAATAAATTTGTATCATAGTACCCTTCTTGCTTTTCACAAAGCCCAGTTCAAGTAACTTTTGTACATATACAAAACTAAGAAGACTACTCAAGCAATTTCAGGCTAATATTTCTCCCAAACTGTTGGTTTTCATTTGAAATGAGGTAATTAAAAGAGTAAATTGGGGCTGGGGAGATAGCTCAGTGGTCTAAGTGCCTGCCTGGCAAGCAAAAGGACCCAGGTTTGAACCCCAATACTGCATGCCATGCCAGATGTGCTGGCCACCAGAACCGATGGTGGCACACATCGTAATCCCAGCCCTCAGGAGGCTGAGAGAGGAGGATCACTATGAGTCTGAGCTGCATAGCGAGACCTTGTACCAAATAAATACATAAAAAATTGTAAAAATTTTTTTAAAAGAGTAAATCGAAATATGAAAGGTGTTTAAGGACTTACCTACATAGCTTTTTTTTTTTTTTTTGAGGCAGGATCTCAGTATGTAGTTCAGGTTGGTTTTAAACTCGTTACGTAGCCTAGGCTAGGCTTGAATGTACAGCAATCCTCCTGCTTCAGCTGCCTGATGCTGGGATTGTAGGGGAGTGTCATGATGCCTGCCGAAGTTCTTCCTTTCAGAGAGATGATTGAGGAGGCAGAGACCTTCACCTCGTACTTCAGCTGTGTGACATTTTGAAATAAGTAGGTGGGTGGGTGATGGGCTGGCTAGAAGAACGGACCATGAACTAGTGAATGAATGAGTAATAAGAGAATCAGTGCAAGCCAGTAAGCTAAGTAGCCACACCAGTGTTTCCTTTTCTACTCAGGATTTTCTAATTCCTGCTTAGAAAACTGGCATCGGTCTTTAATTTACATTCATAAAGTCATATATAAAACAATTTGAAACCCAGGTTTGTGGTTACAGATCAGAAAGATGACCATCTTCTGTTGTCTGCTGTATCTTTATCATATTCCTTTAAATTGAGAGGGAGCCTAAGGATGTCCACTCTCTGCATGTGGTTGAGAAGCTCAGAGATCAATACCATGACTCTGGATTCTATGTCTCCAGGGCAGAACTTTTAAAGATGTGACACAACACAAGGATGTCCTGGGGTTCAAGCCCTGTCCTCTACTGTCCTCATGAGCATAAGGATTCTTGGTTCCTGCTGTCCTAAGTGCTTTTTCCTTCTCCCCTCTCTGGTGGGGTCGCCTGGTCATCTCTGAGAACTCACTTGCCATGATTCACCACCAGATTTCACAGAGAGAGACTCCCTCCCCATTCTTCCCCTTTGGTCCTCCTCCAAGGAGACATCTGTGAGCTAGCAAATGGAACCGCAGAGTCTGGGGCAAGAGTGAGCAAAGGAAAGAGGAAGAACATCAGGCAAGAAGATAAGAAAGGAAGTTGTGGGCAGACACAGAAGTGACAGACATGCACCAGTACTTGAGAGATGGCTTTTAAAGATTTATCCTAGAGGAGGAAGAGGTGCTGGTCACCCTTACTCTTTGACAACCTTCATGGCAGTGAGAGAAAGGTGGGTTCCTATGGCTAGGGATCAAGTGCAGCAGAGGGCACTAGGGACAGGGGCAGGACTCCTTCCTTTCTGAATGATGCCCGGTGCATCTGGAATTAGGGGTTCAGGTCTGTGTGAATCAGAAGAGCACCCAGATCACTTCCATAGAGTTTTAATCCACTTCCTTTGTGCTGTGTTATGATCGAGTCTTACTCTGTCCTCTAGGTGGGTGCTTCGCCTAGCTTTAAACATCTGCATGGAAAGATTTCCTATTCTTCCCTGATGTAATGCTTCCTTCTTCAAGAGTATGGTGTTGGCGGCTTTGATATGGTGAATCTGACACCAACTCCATGTCATAGTGAATCCTCTGTCTCTGCCAGTTCTGCGTTTGCCAGTTTAATCAACAGCAGATACAGCTGGGCTGATGGTGGTTGCATTATACTGAACATGTACAGGCTTTGTTTTCTCTTGTCTTTGTTCCTTTAACAATGCAGTATGATGACTATTTACATGGCAGTTACATTGTATGAGGTATTATAAGTAATCCAGAGATGACTTAAGGTACAAGGGCTGATCAAACACTACATTGCATGTTTAAATTTTAAAAAATAATAGTAAAAGACACATTGCCATTAATGCCCCTAAAAGAATTTCCCCTCACTTTGAGAACACTTATTCCATTGTTCTTGTGGCTTTCTGAAGCAGTTCTGTAAGTCCTCTTTTGTGAGTGTCTCAGTTACTTTTCTCTCATTGCTGGGACAAATGCCTGACACTCAAAATGAGGGAAGAAAAAGTTTATTTAGCTCATGGTCACTGGAGGTTTCATAGTGTAAAACAGCCTGAATTATATAGCAAGACCTTGGAGGCTTGTTTGCTCAGGAGAGAGGGTCAGTGCCTCTGTCTTCTCCAAACATCTCCTGTCTGCCTGAGGTGGTTTCAATCACAGACACCACTGCCCCATGCTACAGGGTGTAAAGGATGGGTTTGGGGCGCTGCCCTGTTCAAGATGATCCTCTCCACACCTTCAGAGAGACCACCACCTGGGGGGGAGCACAAGATGCCAGTTTATGGGTTCGCACTACTCTGGCACCGCCCTGGTCCTCTGCCCACCCCTCAAGCCACGCCCTGTTCCTCCAGCCCTGTCTGCCCCATAACTTACATGAGGCTTTGGAAGGACAACTAGACACAAACCATAACAGTGTCTTTATATGATGTGATTAAAAGGGAAGTGAATGCTGCTACCTAATGCCAGCCATTGGAAAAGCAGGCTTGTGGAAATGTGGCAGTGTGGCTGCATCCACCTTATCCACTAGATCTAGCCCCCAGCAAGTTCCAACTCTTCCCCTAAGCGACAATGACCATGAAGGGTAAACATTTTGAATGAATTCAGGGCTTTGAGACAGCCAGGACAATGGAACTAAAGACATTCACAGACAAGGACCTCCAGAACTGTTTCAGAAAGTGGCAAGCGTGATGGGCTAAGTGTGTTTGAAGAGATTTTTGAGGCAGATTCATGGCAGTCTCTTTCACTGTAATAATTTTATAAAGTACACTTTCAACACGTTTTTCAATCCTGCCTTGCACACAGGAGGATGTATATGGGCAAGCAAATGTGCAGATCCTCTGCCATTTCAGATAAGCGACTGCGGCATTTGTGGAGTGCATCATCCACTGCCGTGGAGCAAATGCCCTGTGGATGCCCATGGCTGACTGAGTGCACTGCGGGCCAGGTGCTGTGCTAAGCGAGCACTGGGGATCCAGAGGTGAACAAGGAGCTGTCTTGAGCTGCAACAGCACTGTGTGCAATCACAGGAAAGCCAACTGTGCTGCCCGAGAGTGGTGCCACTGCCACCAAGGCCACGCCGCAACATTGTCAAAGGAAATTTAGAAGTGTGACTTTGGTTTCACACATGATGCAATGATGGCAGGAGATCTGAAGACTGGATAGCAGCGCACAAGGCGGGAAAGGGGGTCGTGAGGTGCTTTCCAGCATGCGTAAGATAGGAAGGCCCTGGAGACTGCCGTCCATTTGGGAGGCTGCGCCTGGCAGGACCATGGTGGGCTTCACACTGCAGGATGCAGAGAGGCCTTCACTCTGAGGACTTGGCACTAGACATTATTTTCAAGCAGCTGGAAGCTATGGGATATGTGGGAGTAGGACATACAGCGATGCGAGTTTTTAACAGGGAAGAGAGATTTTTGTTTTTGGAGATGAGGAGATGCTGGCCCCAGGCCAGGGGAGCTCTTGTGCCAAGCACAGAGAAGCTCTGGGTGGGAGATTTGCAGACGGGCATTCTGGGGCATGGCCAGGGGCTGTCAGCGTGGCCCTGTCAGTGCCCAGCAGTAGGAAGTGCAACCTTCAGGGACACAGACTAAGTGCCTGCTGCTAGCTTGGGCATTGTACCTACCTGCACTTCTAGCTACTAGAGAGGTGATGGCAACAGCTGGCCCCAGGGCTGGTCCAAGGAAGAGCCCGCTTCCTGCTTTCTTTTCCCATACTTGAGTTGGGGGAGGGGCAGAGACAGCTGAGGACTTGGCCAGGTGAGCAAGAAGCAACCTGCCTCTGGTGGGAGGGGTGGAAGGTGCTTGCTCTACAGGAGTGGGGAGCCACAGAGAGGACACTACCTGGAAAGCAGGGGGCGGCTGAGCATCTGGTTTTGCCCAACAGTTGGCACGGGCAATTGGACTGGAATGCTGGAGCAGATAGGATATGCAGGAAGAGAAGATGGTGGTGGAAGCAGAGCGATTGGGCAAGGATGAGGCTTCCTCCCATCCCACCTTCCCCCAGAGCCCCCGCCCACAGCACTTGGCCGTTCCATCCAGTTATGCCTGGCACATGTTTTCTTGAGATAAAATTATTTTTCACAAGAACATGCCTTGCTAAATGGAATGATGGGACGGCAGGGCCTAGCGCCGTGCCCTTTGTCTCCTGTGCTAGCCCAGCAAATGTCAGCATTCACAGCTCGTACTCAGGAAGCAGATCTGGGAAGGTGTCAGGGGAAGGATCTAAAGAAAGATCTGGAGGTAGTCTCCAGGCCCAGTGGGAATGCAGGCCATTTGGGTGATTAAGACAAGGAGCAGAGGATCTCATCAGTTGCTGAAAAATGTACAGGTGCAGAGGACCCCAGGGATGTGGCCGCTCGGCTGGAGAACGGCCAAGGGAAGCCCGTGTGACAAGCCCCAGCAGTGGCAGCCACTTCCCTGACTGCACGCTGCCCGCAGACCTGCCAGCATAGCATGGAGTTGCACTTCTTAAGTTGTCAGAACCAGATCTCCTGGAGGTTCGTTGAAACTTCAATCTGGCAAGAGGAGCAGAGAGTTGTCCTTCCAAAAGGTTCCAAGGGACCCAGGGACCACACTTGGAGAAATGCTAATCAGAGGGCCTGCAGGATGGCTCCCAAATGCCTTTCCGGTTCCGTTTCTTAGTAGTAGGTATTGGGACCCTCCTCCTAGAGCTTTACACATGTTCCTGTACCCAACTGCAGGTGGATCTGGGCAGCCATTGCTTCCACTTCTTTGGTTTTCCTCCAACAGTGGCTCTGTTGTCCATCCTGGTCACCTTGGGCTTTGCCATCGTGCACACCTCTGTCTTCCTATAGTGCCCTAATCCCTGGGGCAGCTTCCTTAGCCTTTGTTTTGTTTCCCAATGTTGTCTCTGTTCAGATCGGCTTTCCTGCACCTGGTAATTCTCACCTTGCACCTGAACAGGTTCGTCTCTCCACCCTGTGTGTCACCACCTTTCCCGGATTCTGTCGGTACTTATGTCTCCTTGTATCCTTTGTTATATTCCCAATTCTGTGGGTCCTGAGGACAGAGTCTGGGTGCTTGTGCCCATTTGGTGGGTACTACAGGGATGGCATTTCATCATTATCTGCCAGACCACAGTGAGGTAGTCAGACAAATCAGGACCAGTGTGGAGTGCACAGTTGTCCCTCTAGCCTGTTCTGAAACTATACGTACTGAGGCCTGGGGGTGGGGAAGAGGCGGCATCTGCCCATTGAGATCATGCAGCCAGGAGACAGAGTCGGCGGGCTCCCCAGCCACCCAGGTGACTACTAATCTCTTCACTCAGGGAACTGCCACCCCCAGAGCTGTATTAGGAATGTTTTCCTCAGGCAAGAAACGTGTGCCTTAGGCACGCAAGTCGGTCTCAGGAATTTCACTTTATGATTGATCCTTCTTTTTTTAGTTTTTGATTCCCCCCCTCATTCTTGGGCTCTTCCCGGAACTCTTGCTTCCAGCTCTCTCCGTGGACGCGCAGCCAAGTCTTCCCTGCTCCCCTCAGCACTCAGCACTCACAGATGTAGCTCTTCTTCCTCAACTCTGCCTTCATGTCTTACTTCTCACCTTGTTCCCCTCTTAACAAAGTCACTAGTGTCCCCCAAGCTGATGAGATCCCCTGGCCTGTGGACCTCACATGAGCCCCAGAAGCCCTGGAGGCTTCCAGAAACATCTCCAAGAATGACCACCCTTCACTGTGGGGTAGGTGGGCAGTGGTTGGGAGTTGAACCTACTGCCTTTGCACTGGGTCACTGCTCTTGGCTCCCTTTGCTGGTTATTTACACCTGTCTGATGGCAGCAGCATGGAAAGGACTCAGTTTGGAAAATGTGCTCTCAGCTCGGCTTCTCACTGAGGCATTCTTGAGAATGCCCTTCAACTACTACCTAACTCAGTAACCATTACCACTGTCCTCTGCTTCTGGCCTTTACCTTTGGAAACAATTTCCCCCTCTGAGTGTTGTGGGAAAGCTGGAGGAAGAATGCTCAGGCTCGGTTCCCGACCCCACCTTTCACTTCAGGACCACAGCGAGCGCCTCTGCTGTCTTTCCTTGGGGCCCTCTCCCTGTGTTTCCCCCAGACCACCCTCCCCAGCACCAGCTGGGAGCTGGCATTCTTCGTCTTTTATATGTGGAACAGTGAATTTCTTGGTGCAAAGGAAGAGCGTTGATCTGTTGGTCCACTGTGATTCTTCACAGTTGGTCAGGGAGCCAGATCGTAAGGGTTGGGACCAAAGGCTCAGGCTGAAGGGCTGGCCGCTCTCCTTCCCAGCCGTGGGGCCTCACACACTTGTCCTCCTCTCCTCCTCGGTCTTCCTACATGAAAACTGATGGTAATAATGGTTCCTTAAGGATTTTGCAGGGACTCAGAGGAGATGAGTGGTTCGTGCAGAGGAAGCCCTTGGCACATACTAAATGCTCAGTCCACTTGGGTGTTCTGTGTACTGTGCGACATTATTAGACCACAGAAGTGTATGTGACTGAGTGCAGCTGGGCCCCACCCCTCCTCTGTCTTCCAGTCTCACAGCCCAGGTACCTCCAGGGCCTCACCATGACCTCGGCTGCTTCTAGACTCCCTGCCCACCCTCTCCTGTCACTTCTTGGTTGGCCCCATCACTGTAATGCATGAGTCTTGGTCCCTTTATCCGTGACCCCAAGAAGTCACAGACCAGACAGAACACTGATTATTTGTGCTCTGCTCTGGAGAGAGGGAGGGGGGAAGAAGAGGGTTAGCACGGAGCGTGTTGCCTTCGCTGCTTCTCTGGCTTCCTTCCTCGCTGTCTCCTGTTTTGCAGAATAACAAATATGTTCTACGTGCCCAGGCCCCTTGAGTTGCATCTTCTCACTGCAGTGATGTAATGGAGTAAATTTCTATACAAATCGTTTTTTTCCCAGGAAGACTTTTCTATCCCCCTCCCCTGTTTTTGTGCTGGGGGGTTGATCCCACGGCTTCACATAGAGCTATATCTGCAGTCTTTTAATTTTTTTTTTTAATTTTGAGGCAGAGTCTCATTAGGTTGCTAAGTAGCCCAGGCTGGCATCACTGGCATACACCACCACACCTGGTTTCTTCTTCGTTTCTTACATGCATTTGAACAAAGGTGCCACCTCCTTGAGATAGACCTGCCTGTGCTGACAGGCAGACAAGCCTCACAGGCAAGGGGCTGTCCCTCACTGGGATGGAGTGTCCCTTCTGAGGAGAGTACGGTGGCCAAAACAGCTCTGTTGAGACCTGATTCCCTTGAGAGGGCACACGGGGCCTGAGGTGGCTGTGGGTGGCTCCTGCTGTTCATCAAGGGCAGTGGTTGCTTTCCCCACATTGTGGACCTCACATTCTGACCACTGGGTAACCTGTTTGTATATAATCTCTATACTAACCTTCTGGTCAAATCCAGAGACAGGCAGGGGGCAGAAGATTCTATGACACAGAGGTGACTTCTAGCCTCGAAGATGAAGGAGCTTATGACAGGCCTGACACATTCACAGGAGGGTGCATCTTGCAGATAAGGGAGCTTCTGTTCATGGAGGGACCAGGTGCCCACAGCCCCAGAGGCCACAGTGAAGAAGCAAGGGAGGCATGTACCAATATCAGGGACATCTTGGTCCCCCAAGTGGTAGTCATGTATCATGCCTTTGCTAGGAGAGCTGTTTCTTCTACTCAACTATTGCTCATTCTCTCTTGCTTCCTGTGTCTTCTTTTCTGCTTAGATTTCAGCCACAACACCTGGGTCAGGATCAGGGACCTGTACTGCCTCACAGTGACCACTCCACCCTGAGGGACAGCAGGTGCCCTCCTCCCTTGCTTTCCAAGGGAACCCTCAGACGGACTTGCCTATTTTCAAATCTGTCTTCAGTCCCGTCTAGTGACTTGGGCAGTGTCTGGTATATAAAGAATTCACATCGCCTTTAAACTGCCCACTTAACATGTAATTAGGGGCAGTTCCCTCTGATTCTGAAGTTAAAGTGAGCCTGATGTAGCCGCAAGCCTGGGTGCTCTGGACTAAGGTGTGTGTCCGAGGCACTTTGCCACTGGGCACTCCAGCTTCCATTTACGGAAATGGAAATCCATTTCTCATCCAAGAAAAAGAACAATAACAGTGACCAGAAATGTCCCCCCTGGACAAAAAGATTGGGTGCAGTAGGGTGGGCTGCCCAAAGGCATCTACTGCGAGCACTTTTGCATGAAGAAGGTGCCCTTTCCTTGAGCACCTGTTGGAAATGCCCCACAAGGCCTTCCATGGCTGGATGCCTCTTCGTGCTGGAAGGGTCTTCTGCTTGCAGAGCTACCTGAGCTCTCCCATTCCATGAACTCCCCAGGGCAGTGAGAGCTTTTCCAGAACACAGCATGAGTGCACTCTTCGATGGCTCAGCTGGTAGAGCGGAGGACTGTAGACATCACACATAGCACAGCATGAAAGAGAGCTGAACCTCATACTGTGTTCTCCACCGTGTTCCCTTTCTGTCAAAACTTAGCCAAAAAGCAAAATCAATTGGCAGACCCTACTTTCCACCACACTCCCCTTCCAACCCTTCTTAGCAGACACACCTCCTAGGACTTCAGCCTCCTGCATCATCTCAGTGCTGTCGCCTAGTAACAATATGCTTAGCAACCAGTAAGAAAAGTGTGATCACAACTCCCAGCATCGTACATGGAACACTGCAGATAATACAAACCGTTCCCTGGTTTCTCTCTGTAGCTAGAGGAAGGTAGCTGTCAGAGGTGGCCAGCATTATGCTCCAGAGATAGTGTTCACCATCCAGTGGCCCAAATTGGTTGTTGTTTGGCTTTTTCTTGGCATTGGGTAATATCTTTGTGGGGGCGGTTGGGTAGGTGGTTCTTGAAGGGCCGGATCTTTCTGCTTGCTCTTGTTCTCAGGATGCCTGTGATGCAGGCAGGGCAGCTTGCAGAATCCTCGGCTCCCACGCGGTCCTGCCCTGCATTCCCCATTGCCTCTTCCATTTGGAGGTGGTTCTCCTGGGTTCTGGCACTGCCCTGGCCTCCACCTGGCAGCTTCCTGTGTTAAGGTCTCTGCTTTCTGGATGCTGCTTTGCGCTGCTGGACAGCTCTGAGTCCCCCAATGAGCACATTCCCTATTCCTGTGCCTCCATTCATGGGTATCCCCACCTCCAACCTTTGGGCCAGACACCATACAAAGGAGGCTGGGGTCCTCTTCGTTCTCTGTCCGTGGTCAGAAACTGGATTGTTGCAACTTCACTGAGAATTTCTGGATGTCCCGGATGTTGTGTCATGTAAGTCAATAAAAAAGGCCAGATGCACATGTACACATCTCAGCTCTTTTTTCTTTCTTTTTTAAAAAATCTTACCTGTGAGACTTCGGTCAAGTGTGTTTAACCTAAACCTTAGTTTTCATACTTGCCTCACAAAGCTGTGAGGACAATATATGAACAAGTAGAAAGAACCAAGCACAATACATGGCATACAACTGAAGAACTTCTACTGTATTTCCTTCCTCCTCCTACTGTCTCTCCCTCTTTGTTCTTCCTTGCACATCTGTTCTTCCTTAAGCCAAAACCAGGCTCTGGTTGGATTCTCAGGAGGCTCTCCATGCAGTGACACAGAGCTCAGCTCTAGCGTCTCCTCTCCATGCCTCTGACCTAAGGCCTGCACTCAGCAGTCCTAAGGTTCTTTCTTTCTGTTCACCTGTGAGATAGTGCCATGGGCTCTTGGTCTGTTGAGTGCGCATAGTTGGCCTAATGGAGATCATGTGCACCAATGTCCAATAAGTTTTTATACATCGTAGAAAAATTCCCTTGGACAAACCTGATCCTACCTTTACAGCTGTAAAACCTAGAGAAATTCTAAAAATGTCTAATGCTCCCTTAAATCCTAAAACAGTAGCAAACTGAAACTGGAAGATGTTAGTCCCTGAGAGATGACAGTCTCAGTGGAAAAACCAAAAGACCTCAGTGGGAAAACCAAATTCTCCCTCACAGGCAGAGTTGTCTTGTAGCTGTCGGGACAGATGGAGCTATCCTTCCGTGCTGCTCTCTGTGTTCCCATGACCAAGGTAGCTGCTTATTACCTAGATAAAACTTTATTTTATTTATTTATTTATTTAAATTTATTTATTTACTTATTGCGGAACCAGAGATTGAACTCAGGCCCTTGCACTTGTCAGGCAAGCACTTATTCTACTGAGCCATCTCCCCGGCCCCTAGTTAAAACTTTAGCTCAGGAGCAGTCTAGAGGCATTTACTGGCTTGGGCACGATGTCATTGTTTTGTCCTTTCAGTAAGGATAACAAATGAGTCAGAACATGCCCAAGGCATCAAGACATAGGGGAAGCTACTGCTGGGGCTAGTGTTTGGGGCTTATGTCATGGATATCGTTCCACAGGGTGGTTCTGTGTTTAGTAGTGGCCTGGAGGAATGCTGAATTTGCAAATGGAGAATACCTGAAGCCAGAGGTATGAATGCACAGGACCTAAGTAACTTCTAGCAAGTCAAACAAAAGTGTGGGAAAGAAATAGACTTTGGCTGTTATTGAATCATGAGTGTTGGGAGTCTGGCCAAGGATGAACAAACAATCCAGAGGCATTCTCGTTCTCTTCTGGGAGGCTTCCCCCAGGCAACAGTAGGGTCTTCTAGCAAAGGATCCCAGTGGGTAAGATGGGAACCTCAAGAGCTCTGAAAGCTCTGCTTGAAAGATCCACGTCAAAAATCTTGAAAAGAGAGGTGCAGTTTTCTCACCGAGGGACTTAGCTGGCAGCTACCCTCCAAGCCCATGATGAGAAGAGATAACAGAACTTCCAGTTAAAAAGCTGGTAGCTCTTTATTTTCATTGAGGTTGGAAGAGGTTAGATATATACATGGGTCAACTGTTAACCATGTAAGAAATAAAGACCCTGGTTCAGCAGCCATCGGGAGACAGATTTGACCTGTGTTCTGCCTGGACAGATAGAACATCCAGTGATAAAATCAAGGAGTGTCAAGCTGGAAGAAACCATGCAGTGACCCAGCCCTTTCCCTTTCTTCACAGGTGAGAAAACAGTCCCCAGAATGTCAGCAGTGGTTGACTTAGGCTCATAGAAGCATTTCTTTTACTTTTCAAATAAAAATGCAAAAGTAAGACACCAAGAAAGTGACTTCCAATGGGAGCCAGAGATGGTCCCAACCCCAACTCTGATGGCTTCCGATTCTCTGCTTGTGTTCACAGGGTTCTGAGACCACAACTAGTTCTCCAAAGAGATCTTTTACAATAATGGTGACATCCTGCCACCAACTAGGCTTCACCATGTAAAACTTCAAGTATCACCACTTCACAATTCCCAGCATAATTTCAGGAACAGTATCTTTTGAATAAAAGACAGACTTGTTCCGTGGGGCGCAGTTAACCACAAAGCGTCACTAGCAAGCCAGTCTCTCAAAACACACCTGGTGCCACGGGGTTAAAGCCACCCGCAAGCGCTAATGTACGTGCAAGAGGAGCTTGTGTTTGGTTCTCCTAAGCCACGGCATCCCACGTAGCCCAGGCACTGAGGCAGGGAAACTGCTAATGGAGTGCTAAAAGCGGTTGGCACACGTCCCCCGCACAGGCTCCTGTCTACAGCTTTTGTTCCCAGGGTCTCTTCAATAATTATGACTCAGTCTGCAGTTCGAGCTCCACTTCCTCTGGGCAGAGAGCTGAAGCTGACAGCAGCACCCGTCCCGGGTGACTCAGGGCCCCCAGGCCAGCGGGGCTGCCTCTCCCCTGTGCCAGCTGACCAAGCTCTTGTCTGCTTTGCAGAGCCGCTGTCCTTGGCTCTTCCGGCTTCCAGCGTGCTCACCAATTAGTAAGGTGCTGTCTCCTCCACCCGTTACACGCAGATCCGGGCTCGCTGCCAAAGCACTTTTCCACCCGCCCACTCCTCTATGCAATTTGTAGTCTCCAGCACATGCGCGGTGTATAGAAGGCCAAGGAAAGGTCACAATATATTCCCCTGAAAAAACAAAACAAAAGACCGGAAAGGCCTCCTGGCCTCTCTCTCCCCTTTTCTAAATGTGTGTGGGAGCAAAAGCGAGGAATGCTTCCCTTTTCAGGGGTGGAGTGGGGGTCGCTGGGCCGGCCCACACTTGGGAACCTGTTTTTGCTCTAAGAGTCAGCCGAGCTAGGTGCTTTTGCTGATTTGAATGCACAGTGCTAAAAACTGGAAGGCTTGGTTTCTATAATAGGAATAGCAACATTTTCTACAAAAACAATCAAAGGCCAGGTCTGGTGCCATGGGTCTGTAATCCCAGCACTCTGGGAGGCTGAAGCTGAGAGGTTGGTTGTGAGTCTCAGCCCAGCCTGGACAATCTGGAGATTTAGCAAGACCCTATCTCTAGATAAAAAATGAAGAGGCCTGGGATGTAACTCAGTGCAAAGGCCCTGACTCAATCCATGGTACCACAAAAATAAACTTAGCCATGAAGGGAAAGTATGGGGTCCTCTTCCAGTAAGCCAGCTGAGCTCGGTCACCTCAAAAGACAGACAAGCGGAGCTCTGCATGTTCCTCTGGCTGCCTGCTGGTCTAGTCTTGGGATTAGAGGGAATTTCATTTGAAAAATGTTTATTTAGTAAAATAAACATTTTTACTAAATCAATCCAAACTTGCTCCACAAATATTTGTTCAGCATCCGAGATCGGGGAGGCTCAGAGTCCTGTCGGTTGCACGTTGCCGGGGATGTCGAGGCCAGTGTTAAATCAGATACCCAAGATAAGGTTTGGAGGGCAGATGGAGGCCACAGGCAGGCCTGAGAGGCACTGTTAGCTTTGGGGGTGGCATGCCCTGTTTGCAGGGTGAAATTAAGGTGTTTGCATGGGCCATGAGATGCAGTAGCCTTTGTTTGACAACCTGTTGTGGATTTTTTTTCTCCCTCTCTTCCCATGGAATAGGAAGGGCCCGCCGGCTTGCCTGCTTGTACTCTTTTACACTGATCTGTGGTTTGAGTACGCAGCACCCTTGACTCATTTGTTCACTCATGTTCTCTGTCTTACACAACCACTTGTTGGTTACTCTGTCCACAAAGCAATGCAGACCCAGATGGTGCTTGACCAAACATGACACTTTCGCAGTCTGCTTACCAGCAAGACTTCTCACTCCTTGGCTGCTTGAAGGTGAGTGGCTGGAGAGCACCAGCTCATTAAAACCTTAGAGATCGCATAGATCTGGCTGCGGGTGGCTTAGTAAGAGCAGGGGAAAGCAGTGTCAGAGGAGGGCCTATTATGGAAGAGGAAGCAAGGAAAGAAAAGTGTCATACATGCTTATTGCCAAGTACTCTTGCGGTGGTAGAGGACAAAAACCCAGATGGTGGGATTTGCTGGCACTTACTAAGACTAAGGAAGATGCAGAAGCACCTGAGCTCAAAGAAGGTGAGGAACAGGGACCCAGGCATGCCAGCATCTGAGTCTGCCCTGCTATATGTTGGCTTTATGCTTACCTAACAGTATCGGGATGCAAATGACAGGAGCTTGGCTGCTAGTTGTTCCCAAACATAGCGTCAGCACCATCACTCACATAGAGAAAGATTCTTTCCTAAGATAAAGTTTAAAATATGCTGAAGAATAGCCCTAAAGGGGTTGACTAAGATCACACATCCAATTCTGGACCAGTCCCCATGGGCAAATGGGAGAGGTAACTATGTTTGCTTCAGCTCGATTAATACATCCCTTCTGTGTCCAGACCAGGATGAGGAAGTAGAAGAGTTTGTCTGCATGATGGGCAGCCTTCACTGGAGGTACCGGGTGGGCATGAGTGGAAGGGAGCTCCCCCTAAGAAAGTGAGTGAAATTCTTTGATGAAGAGGTAGGAGGCACTCCAGGCACATGAAACAACTGGGTCCCCCACAATGCATTTGCGTGCTCCTCCGGGTTATGTAGC
The DNA here is from genome assembly GCF_000260255.1 of Octodon degus. Classification (NCBI taxonomy): domain Eukaryota; kingdom Metazoa; phylum Chordata; class Mammalia; order Rodentia; family Octodontidae; genus Octodon; species Octodon degus. Next base: position 13,315,647 of record NW_004524612.1, read on the forward strand.
CATTTATGATTCACAATTGCAGGTATATGTGACTACTAAACTAGGCGAATGGAGAAAAAATAGTGACTTGGAAATTGGCAGTGTTATGTTATTGCCGCGAATGGAATAAAGCTTCAGAGAAAGTATGGGTAGCAAGGTGGTGAAGTCTAAGTTATTTACATACTTGGTACCACGGGATGTATCACGCCACTATTTGACACCAATGATTCTGGGAAACACATAGCTAGCTGGGATTTCACAGATCAGTGGTGTATTTGCTTGTTTGCTGTCTTTCCTGGGTTCGAACCCAGTGTGAATATTAGTGAGGATCTGCTCACAGAATCATCCCTAACTGTCAAGGGCAATATGTTGTTACTCAGATTTTGTCTGAAATTGAGAAACTACCATGTTGCTCCATTTTGCATGAGGGATGTTCTTTGGGCTATTTTTATTTCTGCCTGTGGACTTTCCAGACTGGCTCAAGTGCTAAGGTTTGAACTCGTGGCCTTCACACAGCACAACACCCACAGCACCCCCCAACCCCCACCACCCTTTTTATTTTTGAGGCAGGCTCTCCCTAGGTCTCTAAATGGCCCAAGCTGGGCTCAAATGTGCAGTTTTCCTGCACAAGCCTTCCAGAATGCTGGGGCTTCAGGCATGTCCTGAGAGGATACCTACTGTTTCACACTTTTACTCTGCCACTGGGGTGGCGTAATGGCCTCCCTGAGATGTCCACATCCTAATGCCAGAACTTCTGATGTGCTGTCTTACCTGGCAGAAGAGATTGTAGTAATTTGTTGCAACCATGGAAAATAAATTTATCTGCCTTTATGAATGCCTTTAAAAAAAAATTTTTTTTTTGTACCACCGGGGACTGAACCCAGAACCTTTGCACTGACATCCCAAGCGTTATGTGTAAGTTTTAAAATTTATTTTGCGATGAGATCTTACTAATTTGTCCAGAACTCAAACGTGTGAGCCTCATTTACCTAAGTAGCTGGGATCAGAGGCACGCGTGACCACATCTAGCTATGTCTTTTGATTCAGTAATTCTACCTATAAGTGAAAATGTTCATTGTGTTATCTATACCAGCCACTCCAGGACCCCACTGGTGCCGTTCTCTCCATTGTGGTATGGTTCAAGCAAGAAGACAGAAATTATCTGACAGCCATCCTTTGATGTTGTTGCCTCCAAACCAATGTTGTGATCACAGGTGGAGATGGAAGCCTTAGAGCAATTGAGGTGACAACTTTGCTGTTGATCTGCTGGGCTGTGACTTATAATCCAGATGTTCCCCCAAAGCCTCATGAGCTTTCGGGAGGTAGCTGGTCAACATGTGCAATACTGGCTTAGGAATGTGATAACTAGATCAGTGTGTTGTTGGGTTTAACATAGTTATGGGCAATGGATTTACTGAAGAGGGAAAGCTCCACCTTGGGTGCAAGTGGCACCAACTACTAGACTTATAACCTGGATAGAATGCAAGGCAAAGAAGGCAGGCAAGGCCGCTGCTTCCTGCCTCCTGCCTTCCCTGCCATGGGATGTTTCTCTCTCTGCCTGCCTTCAAACCAATTGACTATGGATTGAAAACCCCTATGAACTCTGAGCCAAAATAAACCCTTCCTCCTTTAATTTATGGGTATCAGATATTTTGTCCCAGCAATGAAAAAATAATCGAGACACACACTGATTCAACAAATGCTTGTTGACCATGGTACATAGTAGACCAGAGCCAGAGGCAAGCAAAAGACATATGGGATTATGGGTAGCTGTGCAAGCCTGGTTACAGAATTAGTTGCCAACAGAAAAGCTTCTCAAAAAACTGATATTCCACTTGAAACTTGAAGGGACAGTACGAATGAACCATAGTTGGGAAGCCAATTCATAGAGTACACCCTTTCTACATTCTGTATACATGTACTACCAAAAGTGGAGAGCAGTCCTGGATGCCCCTGGTAATTACGAGGCTCTGTGCCACGAAACAGGACCAGGTCACTTATTGACAGGCTGCAGTCAACAACAAATTTGAATAATGCAAACAACACACATGCCCTTTAATGGATGCCTGGCATAGCCATACACTGAAGTACTACTCATTAGCAAGAAAAGATCGAATCATTGATACATGCCAACCTGGATGGTTCTCAAGGGCATTATATTGAATGCAGAATAAGTCTACCTCATGCTATATGATTTCCTTTAAAATGTTCTCTAAAAAACAATATTGTAGAGATGGAGGACAAATTCATAGGTGCAGAAATGAGGTTGAGTGTGACTACAGAAAGGTCTATAGGAAAGAGAGAGCCCTTGCAGGGTGAGGAAACAGCTGTGCCTTTACTCTGGTTGTGGTTACATGAACATATACATGGAGTGAAGTTGCATAGGACTCCACACAGGAGGCATACACAGATAAGCACACAAAGCAGCCCTGTGAAAATGGAATGAAGCCTGCAGTCTAGTCATAGTATTATGTCCCTGTCAGTGTCCTAGATTTGATATTGTACTCTGTGATGTCACCATCGGGAGAAGATAGGTCAGGAGTACACAGGACTCGGTGTGCTATTTGTGTAACTTCCTGTGAGTCTATAATTATTTCAAAATTAAAAAGTAGGAACAAAATAGCTACAAGCTAAGAATCCTCTGATTTTAAAAGTCCTCTGATCCATTTTTCTGTCCTGGAGAATTTTCTCACCACCCCAATGACTCGTGTCATTGATTGGTATATAACTACTTCATGGGGCTCCTGTCACTTGCAGAGGTCTATTCGTGGCCCTGTGGCATAGGTAGGGGACACAGGTGACCCACAAGCAGATGGAAATGAATGCTTCTTTCCCGCTAGATCTCCCAGACACCGGGCCCCTGCAGAGAGCCTGCCTGCTCCCTCGCCAGCTCTCTGGGCAGTCTTTCCCAGCCACTACCCCTAAGGAGATGGGCTGGTCTACAAGACATTGTTGATACTGCCTCATAGGTCGTAAGACTGGCTTTCTGTCTCTTTTGCCAACTCAGGAGAGAGAGGGGGGACATAGTATTGCAGCTTGTATCTACTATTCCCACCAAAGCCTCTTACACTCACAGGTGGGGCTTTTTGGAGCTGGCTGAATCTAGGGCATGTGATGGGAGGATTAAGGGGTGTGGTACTAAATCAGTCCACTGTTTGGAATTAGCATAGTACTGAATGTGGTTAATAGGCGGGCCCACCCTGGGTGTGGCTAGCACCATCCAAAAGGTTTGTAGCCTGGATGAGATAAAGGGGAAGTGAGGCTTGCTTTGCTGCTGCAGCTTGCTGTGCATTGCCTTCTGCTTGCCCCACCATGAACCTTTCTCCTGTGCGATGCCACTCTGCTTTTGAAGCAGCTGATAGTTCACCCCTATCAACTGTGAGCTAACATAATTCTTGGCTCCTTTAAGTTCAAGTGACTGTTATTTTGTCTCAGCAATAAAATGTGTGATCAGGACAGCCAGTCAGTGAGGTAGCTAGATCTAAATGGGCTAACAAAACAGGTGCTCTGGTATGAAGGGAAATGTGTGCGTTCAGAGTTGTATCTGAATTCACGCATCCATTCATTCACTTACGTATCCATCCATTTCATGCACTGGGTGGGTATGGCTTGCTTGTGGATAGCTTGCCAGCTGCCACAGGATGGTGAGAAGGTCACTAGAGGGTGGTGCTTGGGCCCTGGCTTCCAGCTTGTAGAAAAGGGGGAATCCACTTACGTTCTTCGTGAGCTACCCAGCCTCTGGTGTTATGGTATAGCTGCACAAGACAGATGATGACAACTTCCCATATTTTAGTGCATTTCTGTTGTGTTGTATTGGTCATGCCCTGCCTTTGCCTTTTCCCTCACGTTTGTCCGACACTAGGCTGTTTTTTCATTATTTCCCCCTCTCTCCCCCACGTCTATTATTTTAACACATAAAGTCTAACAGTGGGCTTCGTGACCCTATGACCCTAATCTTTCTGCTCTCATTGCCTATGAGTGATACTGTGAGCTTCTTTTTAATATTGTCACTCCTCCACTAGGATTACATGAGTTGCTATTTGGCCTCACTTATGCGAGGCGAATTCTTTTTCTTTTTCTTTTTTTTTTTTTTTTTTTTTTTTTTTTTTTTTTTGTATCTTAGGGAAGGGTCTACAGGATGTTCAGAGTCTCACTACTCAGACTGGACTCATAGTGATCCACCTGCTTACAGCCTTCCAAGAGCTGGGATTACAGGCACGTGCCACCACACCCAGTCTTAATTGCCCTCTCAGGGCACCCTAGGGGGCGGGGCTAGCAGGCAGGCCCAGGGATCGAACCCCTGACCCCTGGCCCCTGGCCCGGTTTGTGGGTGCTTTAATCTGCTGAGCTATTTGGCCAGCCCTCATGAGGCAAATTCTAAACCATTCTATTAACTCCAGCTCTTGGCTTCCTAGTCCAGGGGCCGGCTACCCCTTGCTCAGGGCTGGCTGCGGCTGTGTGAGCTGTCGCTGTGAGCGGGGCGCAGGGTGCGCTCCTCATGTGCTTTTGACTGTGGAAATGCCCTCCAGACTTCTGCCTCTTTCTGACTGAACCATACGTCACCATTTCCTACTACTTAGGAGTAGAGTGGCCCAGGATTGGCCTTTTAATTTTTCTCTTTCTTTTCATAGCTGGGCCCAGCTAGAAGTCAAGTTTCTTCATGTCCTGAGGGTACATCTTGTGCGCATCTCTGATTAGGCAGCTGTTCATTCTCAGCACTGCATCCCTGTCTCACGAGGCCTTGATGGCTGATAACACCACTCTTCATGAACATCTGTTCCCTGGTTCCTGAGCTGATCTGTGACACCGTGTGGCCTCCCCATTCACCTCTTTGAACTTGAGTCATTGTAGTGCTGTCCCTTGTTGCCTTGCTCCCACTTGGGTGTGGTGAAGTAGCAGGTGGTCAGGCATCAAGGAGATTAGACCTTAAGGGATGGCGAGAGCTGGCAGGACTTCCCCTGGCCTGATGCCCCCAAACACTGAGCTACCCAGCACTACCACGTATGCTGGGACTGAAAACAAGAAGGATGTGAAAGACCTCTCCGCGGAACATTGAACCTGGTGTGTTTTGATGCGTAGGATGGGTGTGGGGCCCCAGCACTGCATCTGTCTTGCCCTCTGGGTTTAGATGTACAGATTTCTTCTTCTAGGTAATAGCAAGAGGAAGGACCCTCAGTTACTTTTTTTTTTTTTTTTTTTTGGCAGTACCGGGGAGCACACTGGCAGGAGCTTATGCCGCTGAGCTATATCCCCAGCCCGCCTCAGTTACTTTTTAAATGAAATTTTTTGACCTGGTACACTCGCCCCAGGAGGATGGGGACGAACCCCTCCACACTGAGCTACACCCTCAAACCCCATTTGGGAAGGGGGTGGCAAAAGGAAGGGTGCCTGGGATTTGGCTTTTTCAAGGTAAAAGGATCCAGGGATGGGAGAAGTACAGCACAACTGTATCTGATTCAGGCTGGAACCAGGGGTGGATGGGTCAGGCTTATGGCCACCCGACTTGGTGGAATTGGGAGGTTGTACTCAGGGAGTCCAAAGGGCCCTTCTATCTCTGGTATCTGAAGAGCCCCTAGGGGTGTTGGGTGCTACCGAGTTCAGCCCCTATATGCCCAGTGGTGCTGTCCCTGGGTCTCTGGGCCCAGATGGACCTGGCTGGGTCCTCTTAGCTCCCTGCTTATCCCCCCCTCCCTTGGGAATTTTTCTTGTCTTTAAATTCATCTCTGTGGTACCCCTGGCCAGGGCAGCCCACAGTGATGCGATGTAGGGAGCCACTGAGTGCTCATGTTCTGCTGTCCTGGCTGGAAGATCTGCGTGATGGGAAGGGCAGTCTGGGTCCTACCAAGAGCGATGGGTATGAATGGCTGACTAGTCCCCCAATGGCCTTCCTAATCCAGGTCTGGATCCAAACCTGGATTATTTTGCCCGAGTCCCAGGCAAAGCCAGGAGCCTGCACTTCGGGCATCTCCCTCTCCCCTCCCTTCTCCCACTCTCCCTGGGGCCAAGCTGCTGCGCTCTCCTCTTCCAAGGTGTGACTCACAGGGCACTCCCTGTCAGCATGGCAGGTACGTGTCATTTCTGCACTCTGGGGAGATCCAGACAAGAGCATCCACCCTGCCTGCCCTACTCCCCCAGCCTGACTGGAAACGGATGGACCGTTGCATGTGCTTAGCAATCAGGTGTGGGTGACACCTGGCAGAGTCTCCTGTGTGCTTGATGAGAAGCGCAGGAGGGATGGAGACCAGGACAGGCCACCTCATCCTGCTTTCTGCACGCTGTCCCTGTTGCCCTTCTTTTCCTGCCACTGCGCACCCTGTGGCAAGCCAACACCCCCTTCTCCCTCCCCCAGCAGTGTTCATTCCTCCACTGACGCTTCTCTGGCACCCTCTGACCTTGCCCTAAGCCCCTTTGCAGCAGCCTGCCCCTACTGGAGAGCAAGGGGACCCCACGCCCCCAATCCATGCTGGCCCTCTCTTAGTGGAACTTGGGCCAAAGCAGGGTGAGACAGCATCAGTGTGCCTCAGAAAGACATCCTATAGGAGCTCTTGAGCCCCTGGGTGGAAGTGAGGTCCATTAAGCGCAGCAGTGTCTCCGTTCTGTGGGACCACAGACACCCAAGAGTGGGTGGGAGCTTCTATGACCCCAGTGCCATAGGCAGGTCCTCCTGAGACTGCATTGACTCCTTCCCCGCTCACCTTGGAAAATGCAAAAGGCTTGATAAGTGTCACTGGCCAAATGTCCTTATTAGGGTAGGGTCTAGGACTTGGGCCAGCTCCTTCTGTCCAACCCCAAACCACTACTGTAGTCTTGGGCCAGCTCCCACCAGACACAAAGGCTTAGGAGAGGTGCTGATGAGGGTGAGGGCCCTGAAGACAGTCTCGCAAGAACTCTTGGAAGGCAGAGTCTGTAGACGGAAAAACCCTGGAAGAGCAATTGAGATATTTTTTAACACAAAAGTCAGGAGGTAGCAGTAAATTGTGTCTCACCACATGTGCGTCTCCCAGGCCAACTCCAGATGTCACAGAAAAGTGCCTCTGGACTGACTACAAAGGGAGGCTTTGTAATTATTAGAGCTCAGAGCAGGCTGTAAAACGGTGAGGTAGTGAGTCCCTTGTCACTAAACGAATACAAGCAGAAAGTAGCCAAGTGGGAAAGGCTGCACAGGCTGAAGTGTGGTCCACGTGACCTCTGACAGCTCTGATTGGAGCCTGCAGGTGTCTAGCCTGGCCCTTTCTTAGAACTACACATGCAATTTTTCCCACCACAGGCAAGGCCAAGCCCAAGTGCCACGCAACCTGTGTCTAGGGTGGCCCATGTGACCATGTTTGCCTAAAGCCCCAGAAATGTCTGCCCTGTGCTGGGCTGGTACAGCCACTTGGCATTTCAAGATGTGTATGTGAATTCTCACTGGTCCTTTCACCGCCCACAGGCCTGTGGGTCACAGTGACTCTCCCTTGTGCTGCAGCAGAGGAGGAAGTAAAGACACAACCACTGCAGGGCTAAGATTAGAGAGCCAGGTCACCTGCTCCCAGCATACTTGAGCACACAGAACAGCCACTGCCTGGGCTCTGTGTGCTGCCAAAGAGTCCTGGAGCCTGGTGTTCTGCCTGTGTCCCGCGAATCTCCAGCCTGGTATTAAGTCCTCACTACAGCTCCAAAACAGCTACATTAGCATCCTCCATGTACAAGGGAGGGAACCAGGCCAGAACAGTTGGCCGCACGCTTGTGCCATGGCTGGAAATTGACAGGTGTGTGACCAACCCCCGGGGCTGTCTGTCCATACTGCCCACGCACCTGAAGAGCATATCCCAGGGGCTTGTCGCTCTGGGTGAATGATGGCTGCTTCTAAATAGTACAGGCCTTGTGCTAAGTGCAATGGGGGAAAAACTGTCTCATCCTATTCTCAGTTTCCAAGAAACCTGTATTCTCCAAAAGTAGAGACAGGTTAAGATGTACCACAAAGAGAGAAAGAGCTTGGCTTACCGTGGGGCAAGAGGCAAAGCTTCAGGACAGAGGTGGCGGTGGAGGTGGGCTGCAGGCAGTGGCCGTGGGCAAGCCAAGATGGAGCATGGGGCAGGCAGATGCCGCATTCAGTCCTGGAGGGACCAAGCATAACTGAGCCACGAATTTACCAGCTATTAGGAAGCAGGCATTGTTGCCATTCCTGCTTTTCCCCACCCTCCCATAAATGGCCCCAGCCCCAAACAGAACCCTGCAGCCCAGCCTCCTTACCCACTGGAATGATTCCTCCCTTTGGCTACACAAGATTGTAGGCAGCATCTGCTCTTCCAATTGGCTGTTGATCCCATGGATCCACCTTGGGACATCTCCCTTCATCTGTCCCTCCTTTTTCCTTAGTGTTGCTTCCTGGGCCAGACTGTTTTTGCCATCATTTATGTGTTTGCCCCCCAGGGTCTTCTCCTGCATAGCCACCCCATGCCTGGAGTCACCTTTATAATCCAGCACTTGTGGCTGAGTGCCTCCTCTGCCCTGGCCTTTCCAGTCATCTTATCTATGCCCACTCAGAGTCCCACTGGCAGTCCTTCCTCCTCTGCACAGACCTGTCCATCCTCAAAGGCTTTGTCACTTGTGTGGCTCCCGTGTGCGATTTCCTTTGTCCCCCTCCTACCTTCACTTCGCTGTGTTATGTGCTATCATGTGGTGAGATGTCCTCCCACTCACTCCACAGAAGTTTCTGGATCATCTCTTCCTGGCCTTTGCATTCTCTGTCTTGTCTGCCCACTGGGCAGGTACTCTGGGCTGTCACTGTAGTGAGCATCTCAGCCTCAGGACAGCTCAGGGACAAAGCAAGCACCGCTTTCACGCTAGCGTCCTGTTCTTCTCTACCTGTGAAGAAGTCCTATAGGTTTCCTTGAGAGACGCTACAGTGTAGGGGTTAAAGGCAGAGCCATTTCCTGGCTCTGTGATATTGAAAAAGTTAATCTCCCTTGCCTCCATTTCCCTATATATAACATAGCAGAAGAATAATAGTACCAACCTCTGTGCTTTGCTTTTAGAAGTTGATGTGTTAATATTTGTCACTGGCACATTAAAAGTACCCCAGGGTGGCAAGCACAAGGGCCTGAGTTCAATCCCTGGTTCCGCCAAAATAAAGTAAAAAAATATGAGCTTCTCAAAAAAGTACCCCAGGGCCGGAGGATGGCTCAGTGGAATAAGCACTTCCTGGCAAACAAAAGGGCCTGAGTTCAATCACCAGTTCCACAAAAAAAAAAAGTACCCCATAAATATTTATTATCTGAAGGTTACCATTACTAATAGCCTGTGGCCCTCCTAGAAGCCAAAAGCATCACCTAATAAGAAGGCTTGTGATGACCCTGGTGATGGAGACCACCAAGGCAGCCTTGGTAATTTATCTTCTTGCTACAAAGCTGATCCTCAGAAGATACAGATGGGAGATAAGACAGTGAGTGACTGGTTACTCCCATGGCAGTCCCAAGTGTCTTTTTCCCTCTGCCAAACCATGGTCCCGTTGGGTTTCTATATTAAGTAGGTCAATGACTGGCCCAATATTCTAATTCCTGAGATCCACCATGATCCATAGGAATTCTGAAGCCCAAAGAGGCAAATCATGGTCCTTTAGTTGGACTGAGACAGTCACAGCCTAGATGATCTCAGGAGCCTCCACCCCATGCCTGATCCATGAATTAGCTGAGTTTCCCTCCCGCCCACTCTCAACACCTTCCACTGCCTGGCTCTCTCACCCTGTGTTGGTCCGGGCTTCCCCTTAGATCAGGCCTTTTGACAATTTGCCAGTTCCCAGATAGTTATGTTTTCTGATATTCTAGTTTATCCCTCAACTTGTAGACCTGGGTGCTCATGGTCTTTACCCAAATCGAGTTGAGAAAGTCTTTCCACCGGCCTGATCCTGGTCTGTTTCAGTTTTACAGGACCCCAGGCCATGGTGAGAGTGGGCATTGGGGTACGGCAATTACTTCTAACTCCCTGAGTTCTCCCTTGCTGCCTAACCTCTCATATGAAGACAGGTATTTCCTGAGTAGGCTCTGGGGCCGGGTTAGTCTTTGCAATATGCAAATTTCTTATGACCAAGCCTTATCACCCAGAGGGCAGGAAGTCTCTGAGCAACTTCCGAGAACGCAGAATAGAGGCTGGGAGAGGGCCGGTCCTGAGCCTCTGGTTCCAGGTATGTCCTGGGTCATCTGCCACAGTGCTTCTGTGTCTCCGTGGTGAGAAGGTGGCTCTGCTGAGTGGGGGAGAGGTGTGAACAGCAGGGAACAGTGAGCCCAGGAAACAGAACGGGGAGGAGCGATCCGACGGGCCGTGGCAGGCTGCCCCCAGCCTTGCCTGGCGTGTGCACCCTGTGTGGAGAGGCAGCGAGAGCTGAAAACAAGGTTTGTAAAGTTCTAGCAAGCTCTGGGGCTCTTCCATTTCCGAAGGTTCTCTGGATTAAAAAAGAAGAAAAAGAAATGCCAAAAGAGGGCAGCAAATATTGAGATGTATTTTAGCTGAGTGCAGGAATGGACTTATTTGGAAGCAGCGCCAGGGGCCATCTGTCCTGGGAGGCATGAGCCTCAGGCTCTCTGGCTCTGAGAGTGGCCCAGCCTTGCCCGAGAGACTCTCTAGTTGGCATAGGAGGCAGCTGGAGGCCAGGCCTTCTGGGAAGGTTGATAAGAAGTTTAGAACAGAGCATACTATTCAGGGAGGCCCTTTGGGCCTGCCCCAGGACTGAGCAGCTAGGTATGCAGGTGTCTGGGCCTGCCCCGCTGTCCCCTTTGGCCACATACCTGTCTCAGCAGAAAGATAGATAGGCCGCAGGTCCCAGGAAGAAGACTGCCCCTCTGAGTCACCTGGAGTCAGTGCCCTGTAAGTCCTTGTCCCTGAGGAAGCTCCTGCCAGTGGTTCTTTGGCTCCTCTTGGGGCCCTGCAGTATAGCGTGCTGTGGCATCAGGCCCAGCCAAGCCTTCTCTGGGTATGGGATTGGCCTCTCTAGGGACTGGTTCCCAGCTGCAAGGAGCCTGAGACCCTCCTTTCCCTGTGCTGGGGGTGAGGAAGGAGGATGTAGGGTGCAGGAAGGGACAGCTGTGTCCCTAGACACACCATTTTCTGCTTCTCTTCAATGGACAAGGACTCCCATCTGATCAAACTTCAATCAGCCCCAACCCCAAGCCTCTTCAGGCCCAGGTCCATTCACCCCCGGCCCACCCATTGTTGCCTCACCAAAGGTCTCCTAGTTGCCATCCCTTCTCCAATTCCCTCTCCCTGCCCTAGGCTGTGAATCCCAGCTATGACTTGTACCTGGAGTTGAGTCCGGTCTCTTCCCCCCACTGCAGAACTCTTGGCTCCTTGGCAGTAAGTCATTCAGAAAAGAATCCTGCCTGTTTAATGCCACCTGACCTCTCTCTGGGCACCTACACTGTGCCACATGCCCATGCACTATCAGCCCAGATGCACAGCATGCCCTCTGGTTCCATTGGGTCATCTCTTAACTCTGCTTTTTCGTGGTAACGCTGTTCAGAAAGGACACCAAGGTCCAGGAAGAAGGAAGCCACCCATCCCATGGGAAGGACAGAGGGCCATACTCTGCTCCCTGGAGCCCTGGAAAGAGGGCGCCATGACTTCCTTGGGCTGGAGGGAAGAGGAGGGGCAGCAGGCAGGAAGGGAAAGCCCCGAGAGGGTCCCCTTCTCCGGCCACTTAGTGCTCCCACTCTGGGAATGGCTGTTCCAAGCTTGGCTTGTTCTCTGTCATTAGAGGCGTTTCTGAGCACAGCTATTTTGGAGCTGCAGCTGGTTGCTTCTTAGAATAAACAGAGCTGTGGCATGGGGATAAAAGAGGAAAGGCGCCTCATCTCTGCTTTCGCTTGTCCCCATGCTTGCCAACCCCTACTTCCTCTCCTGCAGGGCCTTGCGCTAAGACCACTTCTTCACAGCCTGTGGCCCATAGCGCTGCTCCCTCCACCCTGGAGTCACACAGGGCTTTCCCAGAGGCCTGTAGGGGCTCCTCTGTGGCCAGGCCCTGTGCTGAGCCAGGAGGAGCTCCGGCATTCTGACCTTAAAAAGCTCAATGTCAAGTAATACAACCCTTATCTGAAATGCTTAGGGTCACAAGTTTGGAGGCATGTACATTTGCAGGCATATAATGTGATACTTTGAGACTGAGACCCTGGTGTGAAATTGAAGCTTCTTTATGTTTCATACACACATTATACACACAACCTGAAATGATTGCATGCACTATTTCTAGTGTGTCTGCGTTTTCAGTGGCCTCTCGTGCCGGGCCAGAAGTGAAGCGTCCTACTTGTGGTCTTGTGTCAGTGATCCAGACGTTTCAGATTTTAGAGCATTTCAGATTTTGGAGTTTTGGATTAGGGATGCTTGACTGTATTACAGATTTAAGTCAAGGAAGGTAAGAGTGGATCCCCCTCTTCCAGCTTAGATGGGACCACTAAGAGCCTCACTGATGACCTGCTCCATCCGGGCTCTCGGGGCTCTTGGGAGGGTCGTGCCCACTTCCACTCATGCCAGTCCTGTGTCCGCTGCCTCCTCCTAACTTGACCATGGGGATGCAGTGCAGAGCAGAGTGCAAAGAAGTTGGGCACAGTGCCTGAAAACCTTCCTACCCAGGTCAGCAGCTGTTAGCGTCATCTTACTTGCCCTGTGGTCTCGCTTCTCAGTCAGGTATCAGACCTGCAGGACTCCTCTGATACCTAAAAACAATTCTGAGAAAAGAAGGCGATCTGGGCCTCCTGTGGTGGATTTCCCCACTTGGTTTTGTCTTATTTATAAAGGTGAAACCATGGTTAGGCTCCCAAATTAGTCTTTAGAAACCTCAGTAGACAGCTCAGCTTCAGAGCTGTCAGTCCAGGGCTGGGCTGGGCCTTGCTGCACTGTGAAGGGGTGGCATTTGGGGCATTCCCAATGGCCCAGACAGTTGGAGCCATGAATGTCTGGGTCACACCTCAGAGGAGGACCTGGCCCTTCTGTGCTCACCGGGAGGGGACTTAGGGTAAAGTGTGAGTTTGGCCCTGAACTGGACCCTGCGGTGTGTCTTGGTTCTGTTAGCTCATAGCCCTGTGACCTTGGGCTCCGTCTGCAATGTGAGGTCAACAGCACGGCTCTCAGAGAACAGCTCGTTCCTCTAGTCGTGTCTTGTGGGTTGGGCATTTTTGAACACCGAGTACTGTCCAGGAGCGGGCTCCCTGCCTGGGAAGGGCCAACCCTGTCCCTGTCTCACATACGCAAGCATCCCAAGATGCACAGGTGTCCTCCTGAGGGGCAGCATGCTATGAAAATATCCACATGCAGTGTGTGTAACACCACACTGGTCACGTAGAAGTGTCCCATAAATGCCACGTTTCCTTGAAAATAAGACCTAACTGGACAATGATCAGCTTTGCAAAGTAGGGGCCACCAATGCCAGCCCCAGTTGGCTAGGTCTTATTTTGGGGGGAAAGAGGGTGGTAGTTATTATTACATTCCACACTAGTGATATGGTGTGAGTGAACAAGAGATTCAGAAAAAGAAGTTTTCATCTGATAAAAATCTTCAACTTCTTTCTTAGCTCTTTTGCTTCAGAGAAATGTAGTATTTAAATTTTCCCTGAGGACCAATGGGATGTGTAAAGAGATTTATTGTAAAGAATTGTACCGTGATTGTAAAAGCAGCTACATCCCCAGATTCACAACTAGCAAGCTGGAGCCCCAGGAGACCTGATGGCATAAACTCTACTCTGAAAACTGATGGGCTTATGAGCCAGGGAGAACGAATGATTGTTTGCTTTTTTTTTTTTTTTTAAAGAAAAACAATTTCAAAACAAGTACTAGAATAATAATAGTTAACATATTGTATATTGGTATCTTCAGTAGTTACTCAGAGTCCAAGATATAGGTATGAAATACTGTACAAACAGTTTGCTACTGAAAAGAGGAAAAAAAAAACCCAAGTGTCCCATTTGGAGGGCTCTGAGGCAGGGGAACCATCTCTTGCCCTTCAGTCTTCGCATCTTCAGCGGATGAGACGAGCCCCCCCTCCACTGGCAAAGGCAGTATACTTTCCTTGTTCTAGCACATGTTGCAGATGTCATCCAGACACCCCTTCAGAGAGACGTAAAGTTTGACTAAACGTCTGGGCTGTGCATCGTCCAGCCAAGTAGTCATAATCATTATGGGAAACAATGGCCAGAGCTGCTGTAGCTGACGAGGCCTGTAGAGAACAACTGAAGCTGCTGTTGGGCAGGGGAAGCAACCTATCCTAGAGAAAAGTGACCCTGACTATGCCGGGGACAGGGGGCACAAACCACTGGGGCTTGATCCAGTCCAAAGACCCGTTTACTGTGAGTCTATGTCATGCTTTGTAAACTTGCGCCAACATTTACAAATTCAAGGGTTCATATGAAAAGTCTGAATTTCCAGCTTCTTAAGCAAGACTGGAAGTCGTCGTGTGAGCACAGGCGTCACCGCCAGCTATACTGAGCCTGGGCTGCCCCCTTCCACAGTGCTTCCCTGCTCTCAGCAGAGCCTGGGCTGTCACAGCAAAGGGGCAGTGAGGCAAGTGGCCCCTCTTAGCTTGCCGTGTTCTGTGCCATTTAAAAACTAGAGTGATCAAGGAGACTAGGAGTAGTAGTAGACTAGAGTGATCATGAGACTAGTAGTTAGTCTTATGCAAGGTGGCTGTCTTTCCCTCTCCTTCAGGCTTAAAGCAGGAGAGACCCTGAAAAATGGGCCTAGGAATGGAATCTTCCAGAGCCACAGAATTGTGAAAATCACCCTGCACCCATTCTGAGCACAGTGAGAGAACTAGGAGTGTAGGTGGGAGAAGAAAAACCTCCAGGGAACCCAGAGCTGCTGCCTTGAAAGGGCTGAAGGGATGTCACATGAGAAGCGATGGTGCCCCTTGTGCAGGGCCCCTGAGGGGGACGTCCACCAGAGACCACCAGCCAGGAGCAGGCAGGCTTGAGGAGAGCTCCTGGCAGGTAGAGAGGCCTGGGGGCTGAGGCCGAGGAGCAGTAAGGGTGGAGGCTGCTCAGTCAGGGCTTCTAGACCTCTCTCACTCGTACATAGACCCTGGCAATTGTGCCCAGCACGAAGAGATAGGCAGAAAAGGATCTGGACTGCCCCCTTTAAGCTAAGAGGTTCAGAACATGGTAGTGTTGAGCACGCCTGGGATTTGCTTTAGCCAGATGCATTAGACACCCACAATGGGAAAGGAGTTTATACTCACAGATCCCTAGAAATAGGAGCCCCTCTGGCCATGTGGGCCACATAGGGAAGCAGCCAGCACATGAAGCCTTTATGTAGTTTCTATGGGAAGGGACAGGGGAGGTAGGGTAAGTAGGTGTAGGACTGGCTGATGTGAATAATTCCAGCAGGTTCTGTGAGCCGGGGCTCTCTAGGGTCTGGAGCCTGGCCCTGGGGTGCTTCGAGCAGGTAGATGGTGGCCCAGAGTATGACAAAATCCCGTAGGAGGTGGTAGGGAGTATAGGGTCTGGATTGGCTGGTTTGCATAAAAAGGCAAGATATTAGGAATTGCGTGACTCCAAAATAGTGTCCTCTCCAGGGTTGGAAAGGGCCAGGTGTCAAAGCACCAAATACAAAATTAGAAACGTGGTTATTATAAGACCTCACCTATGCGCTGTTTCGCTGGGCACCCAGGGAGTGGGGCAGTGCTGGGCTAGGGTTTGTCCATGTTTTCCTCTAAGCCTGAGGTACTATCAGTGATCCAGAAGCCTCCTGAGAGTCCAGCTTTTCTCTTGCTTTGAAGATGGGAACCAGAATTGAGCCACTTTGAACCAAGTTAATGGTTAATGGAAGAGAAGAAGCTTGGTGGTTTCTTACCACTCTGCGAGGGTGGAAGGTGCAGGATGGAATAGGCATGCTGTCCATGAGCACTCAGAAGGCGTGGACTCAGCAGTGCCCCCTGCCTACAGCATCCATGGCTCCCTGGCGCAGGACGAAGATGAGGACAGTGGTCCAATCCCGACCAGACCCGAGAGACTGTCCTGATTCAAGCCCAGCCCATCCTGGGCACACAGGGAACTCACAGAACCCAAGTTCTTAGAACCGGGATGTAGCGTGGGATGAGGAGACCCCATCCAGTCCCAGCCTTGCCCTAACCTAGATGTTGAGCAGCAGGCTTTCCCTTCATCAGCCTTCCAGTTGTCGTCCATTCAGTCACACTGAGCTGTGTCATCTCTCTTGTTAAAGATCCTGTGTCCCATCACTCATTCCAATGGAAGGTCTAAGGTAGCCATATGTTTCTAATAGGATCCCTAAAGATCCCAAGTTCTGGACACCATCAAACTGGATGATCTCTGGGACTACTTCCAACCCTAAATCCTATATGTTCTGAATTCTTCCAGCCAGGTGTATGTGAGTAAATTATTATCATCCGCCCACAAAGTCAGTAGAGGTGCACTAGCACCTGAACCTCATGGGCCTCTAGGTAGGGCAGGGCAGAGCCCAAGCCTGTGGGCTGTGAGTGGCCCCCACCCACTGGCATTCCCCTCAGTGGGCCCTTCTTCTCCAGTGATGCACTGGTGAACCCCAATGTACATTTAAGAAGTAAGTACACTGTGTCTGCTCGCATCTGGCTCTATGTTCTATCCACATGACCTGTGTGCTCCCAGAAGGGCTGTGAGCTGCCGTGGTGAGCAGGGCAGCCTGTGTTCTGGGTTCCTCTGTCCCCTCACCTGGCACACAGCCATGCAATCAGACACTTGACAAATGACGGCAGCGTTGACAGCTGAGAATAGAACCAGTGGGAGGTTAGTCTGCTTAGCCAATGTAGTGGGGCTGCAGGGGGTTGTGGCTGCATCTGGGCTCAAGGATGAGCAGGGGCCAGAGTTCATAGTGACTGAGTATCAGACATCATCCATGTGTGTGGGCCGCAAGGCCGCAGAGAAGGTACAGGGGCCTGTGACCTTCAGTGCTTTTTGCACCCTTAAATTTAAAAACACCAGGCCTACACTTAGGGCAGAGGGCCTTTAGGACATGGTCAGGCTGGGCAGATCTGGGCAGGACCACCAGGCTTGGCTGTTCTTTGCTCCTCCTTAAAGTAGCTTTCTGAAGCTTCTGCCTACCATTGCTCGTGTCAGCAGATTTCATCCTGATTCTTAGGGGCTTCTAAAATGTGTGAGCAGCGGATGATCCCGGCATGGAATAATCTGCAAACCTCCCCAAGCCCTCACATGACACAGCCGCTGACACAGCTCACTGGGAATGAGTGGGTGACCCTTGGTAGGCTGATCCAGAGAGAGAAAATCCACTGCCCAACATCTGGTTCAAGCGAGGCTGGACCTGTGTTCAGAACAGAGACTGGTTGTGCAAAACCAACGTGAAGAGTGTGAAACTCTCCTCTGGTGGCTCCAGTGGCAGAACTGGCACTTGTGAGCAGAAGTTGTAGAAAACTTAACTCACAGTGGTGCAGAAAATGATCCAGAAATACACGGACGCGTTGTTGACAGTAAGATGAATTCCTGTGACCAAAACGTTTATGCACATCTTGAAAGAACCTAAAGAAGTCAAAGGATCCGTGCTCAGGATCTATACGCAGTGTAAACTAGAGTATTTATAGTTTACAAATATGTGCCTTATATACCTTACTTTGTTCATCTTAGCAGTGGTGGGCAAGCGTACTTGTTCAGGAGGAGCCCGGGTTTGTCCCAGTGTTCTCACGTGGCCAGCTCAAACCTGAGGTGTGCTTATTCCAAGGTCAAAACGGTGGCAACTTTGCTTTCTCCTCTGGCTGAGCTTGCCAGGACTCCTGTAGCCCAGCTTCAGCTTCTCACTGGGTGTAGGTCTTAACCCATTGTAGGCCAGCGCCTTCTGCCTGAACAGGGTCCAACATCACCTCCAGTGAGAAGAGAAGGAGGAGGAGGAGGAGGAGGAGGAGGAGGAGGAGGAGCAAGTGCTCTGTGAACTGTCCTATGTGCTGTACATGAGGGGACAGTGTTTCTACCCATGCTTCCATTAAGATGGACAGCTGTGTATGGACAGGAGGGTCCACTGACTCATTCCAGAAGGAGACTTTCCCATGGTAGGCACGGCCAGATCAGAGAGATGCTGAGTGCTAGTGGAGGATATTCTGGAAAACACAGATGTTGTCCTCTTACTTTTATGTCTGTGATTATCCACATAGTCAGCCCTGAGGGGTGACCTGGACCCCAGAAGCCAGCACAGGATTTATTCAGGAAGTGAGTCTCCTGAAGTTCCCAGGACCTGCGGTCACACTTCAACAGAGGGTCCCCCGGCAATGAAGAGCTCAATTTTGTGTCTTTGGAAGTCACTTAGCATCTCGGGCTTCAGTTTCCTCATCCATAAAACAAAGGAGTAAAAACAAATCATATGGAACCCTAGTAGCTCTGGTGCATAGCACAGGGAGTTTATAATCATAATTATTATTTCCCTGTACCAACATCCCCAGCATCTTATCTTGTATCTTTTTCTTTGCTTCACAACTGCTTCCTATCTATTTCCTCAGCTCTCTGAGCTCTCCCTCCACAAGCAAGGACTATCCCTGTGGCCTATGGTCTCAGCTCCCAGGGGACACTTTGGGGACGCATCGAACCTGCCTGAGTGGCTTCTCCCTGGGCTATTGGAAGCCAGGGCCCTTGAAGGGTGTTTGGGCCTTCTGCAAATGCTGAAGAATTTTGGATCAAACAATGATGCAGTAAGCACTTCAGCAACCTGCCTATCATTTTTTTTTTTTTTTTTAGAATATTCACTCTCTAAATGCCAACAGAAAAGTGCTTCTTCCTACCTGATCCCCTCACTTTTTAGATGGGAAAAACTGAGGTCCAGAAGGATGCAGTGTTTCACCCAAGTTACCTGAGTATGGTTCTGGGCTGTCAGTTGGATGTGATTAGAAAGAATGCAAATCTTATTGCTGTTATGACTGTGTGTGTGTGGGGGGTGTTTGTATGTGTTGTGCACACTGTGTGTGTGTATGTGTGTGTGGTGTATGTGTTGTGCAGTGTGTGTGTGTGTGTGTGTGTGTGTGTGTTTGACCCAACCCCACCGTGCCGTGGTCTCCGCTCTGTTCTTTCTCCCTCCAACCTCAAACCTGCCATGAGCTGTGGAGAAGTGGGTTTCTGGTATCCTTTCTGACTTCCTGTGTTCTTTGGAAACCTTAGTGAAAGAGAGCTGGAGGAAGAGAGCGCTTGGGGCCTTTGTACCACACAGAGGCCTCCAGCCGACATGCGAGCAGCCAGACTCAGACAAAGCACAGGATTCTGACCACCTCCTCCCAGTGTGCTCATAGAGAATGGAAGGTTTGGGGGCTGGAAGCAGAGTGAGGGACCTACCTTATTTTCAGGTTTTGGTCAAATGTATCTAAAAACATGGCCAAAGTGATCCTTTAAAATGTCATCTCTGAACATAAGCCAAGAGTAAAAGACAAAACCGTTTCCTCTACTGTTGCATTCTTAATGCCTCTTTTTTTTTTTTTTGTTTCTGCTCATTATATGACTCAGTTATAACCCTGGTAACACGTTTGTATAGCACTATGTGTATTATCTGTGGAGCTTTCATATTACTTTAATTGAATATGCCTCAGTAGTCTGACTATTAATTACTTTTTAGGACAGATAAGACTTAATTTATTGAGTGTGAGGCTGCTCCCCAGCACAGAGATGAACAGTCTTGCGCTGTCGGTCGATGTGCTTGCTCGCTGGTTTTCAAGGGTGCACTGCTGAGCCTTTTGACCCCCAAACTCCCATTCGCAGGTCCTTGCCCCTGCGGCTCTGGCCACGGGGACGCTGTGGGTCTGTATTTTGCTGCCCTGTTCTAAGTCCAGATCCATGCCCTTCTACAAGCCTAAGTGTCACTTTGCTGCTGTTCGCACCAGGACATTCCCAATGGGTTTTTCCAGGGTCTTTCATTGCAGTTTCTAACCAGGAAGAAAACGCTTGCTGCCACATGTGCTATGTTCAGGGGCTTCCTGGTCAGGAGAAGGGCTGCACGGTGGGAATTTCTGGGTCTTCAGCCAGCCTCTCCTCACATTGATCTCTCATAACTAGGGGTTTAGAAGGCCAGAGTTCCCCTAAATTTCCTGAGCTTTCACTATTTGAAACCACCCATTTTCTTCTCTTCCTGCTCATTTCCCAATAGAGGGCTTGGGTAACCAGAAATCACTCAAATAGGAACCGCCATAGTACTCTAAAAATAAGGTGCCCAGAAAAGGCCTGCCTTTGAGAATTGTAACCCGCCGGGGTCTTTCACAATGCCAGGCACCGGGGGCAGATGCCCTCCCAGGAGGCCTGTGCCTGGGATGGGGGCACCCTGGTTGCAACTGAGAGGCCGTGACCTTTCTTCTCTCAGTCAGTTCTCAGAGTGAGCTGAGGGCCAAGCTGGTGGCTCCTCGCCTTGCCTGGCCAGGCGGCAGAGTCACCTAGGAGGTCAGGGTAGGAAATGGGGAGATGTGTTAGCCAAAGGAGACAAAGCCTTAGGGATCGAATGTGCTGTGACTAACCATACTGTAGTGCATGCTTGATATTTGCAGAGACTGGATCTCTTGTGTTCTCCCCACATACAAATGGTAACTGTGTGAAGATATGACTATGTTAATGAGCTTCACTGTAATTATCAGATCAACATATAATATCCACGTCAAGATATTATGCTATATACTTATAAGTATATACAGTTCAGATCAGAGTTAAAAACAGTTGAAGTCGGGCATGGTGGTACACACCTGTAGTCCTAGCTACTTGGGAGGCTGAGGCAGGAAGGCTTATCCCAGGACCTGAAGTCAGCTAGGGAGCATAGCAAAACTTCAACTAATGTGCAGTACATTAACTGGGGTACTGTTTAAAAGTACAGATGGCTAGGCCGCAGCCCTCAGTTCTGGGCAGGGATAGAACTGAAACACAGGGGGTTCATACCCAACTTCCCAGAATGTAGATATGGAAAGAGTGAAGAACCCATGGTTATTTGAGGTTATGTTTCATTGAACAGGAACTTCTCTCCCCATTAGAATCCAGGCCCCAGAGGCTGCTACCCCGGTGTGTCTCTGGGCCAAGGCCCAGCCTTTGACCTTCTGCCAGGCTGGCCATTACTGCAGGGTGTGGTGGCAAAGAGCACAGCCTGAGGTCCCCTCTGAGTCCTTTCCAATCATAGTTCTGCCCTCAGCTTGCCCTGTGACCTTTGGGAGTCACTTGTCCCATGCATGAGATGAAGAGGACAGTCCCCGGCTTTGAGGTTGTTATCAGGAGAGAAGCAAGTGCCAGTCCCGTGTGAGGCTTGTATTCCTTTGCAAAACTGAGATCTCAGTCATGTGGAGGGCTGGAGGAGGGGAAGGGTGGCTGCTCAGGGTATCAGGCTAGGGTGGGAGCTAAAGCCACCGAGTGCCACAGAACTGCATGGCCCTGCCACACACACTGCACTCCAGGAAGCTGTTTTGAGGGAGGCTCCTGTGGCGCAGGGATATTTTTGTGAGGTTTTTTTTTTTTTTTTTTTTTTTTTTTTACCAGATTTCACTGACATGCCTCTATACATGTTCAGCGCGGAGCCTGACTGTGAATAGGATCCAGAAATTTAAGTGAAAGGCTCCTACTTGTTCTCTAGCCTAGCTTTGTGGTAAGTGTGGCCTCTCTCTGTGGGCTCCACGGGGGATGCAAAGAATCACATTGTAAAGAAAAGGAACTAGAGGCAGATGCATAGGAAGAGGGGCCAGCTTTGAACTGTGGGACAGATTGTACCCATTTTTAAGTATATTTAACCGTATAACAGTAAACCGTATAACTTGAGCTCTTTTAACTGAACGCAATTCTAAATATAGATGTATTTTTATGTATAGTTATAATCAGTATGTAAATTCTATTCTCTGTCGGTTAACATTTTATAAAATCATTTCATGCACTACTAGCAATCTTTTTTTTTTTTTTTTAGTTCTTATATTTTGATCGCCGTTTATCCTTACCAGTATTGCTTAATTTGGCTCTGAGCTCGTCTGTCATCATTTTATTCAGACTTTAATTATTTCACTATGATAAGCAGTACAGTTGTGAACATCTTCGGGCAAAGATCCGTGTCTCTCACCTTAGATGTTTGGAATGTTTCCCTCAGTGGGGGGACTGGGCCAGTGCTGTTCCATATTTAACTGGCTTGCTCTTCAGAAAACCAGTTCTGGGGCAGGGAGATGGCTCAGTAGAATAAGCGCTTGCTCGGCAAGCGCCAGGGCCTGAGTTTAATCCCCAGTTCCACCAAAAAAAATGAAAGGAAAACCAGTTGTGAGTCCATTGGCAACTGTGCCAGTTTCATCACCAGCCCACGAACATACAATTTGATTCTTTCGCTCTCTGTCTCGTGCCTTGTGCAGTGGGTTTGTGGTGTTTCCTTAAAGTTGTTTTTTCTTCTTCTTTTTTTTTTTTTTTTGTATTTTAGGGAAGGGTGTACAGGATGTTCGGGGCTTCCCTACCAGATCAGACTCCTAGTGATCCGCCTGTTTACAGCCTCCCAAGAGCTGGGATTACAGCCGCACACGCCCAGTCTCAATTGCCATCTCAGTGCACCCCGGGGGCAGGGCCAGCATGGCAGGTCTGGAGATCAAACCCCGGCCCCAGCACCCACTTGCAGGCGCTTTAATCTGTTGAGCTATTTGGCCTTCCCATTAGCATTTTTTAACTGATGTTTTTCTGCGTATTTCTGATTTTTGTGTTTGCTCGATAGAAACTCTAAGGTGTAGTTTTTTCCCAGTTCTCGCCAAGACGAAGGTTGAAGCCTCCCAAGTACAGACGGGGAGGCATTGCCGCACTCAGTGGTTTTGGTATCTGTTTGCACACAGCAAATTTTGAGTGCATACTTTGCAGAGAGTGGCAGATCGGAAGGCTGGCAGGTGGAAAAGCCTGTTCAGGGGGACTTTTTGTTGTTGTTATTTCTAAGCTGGAGTTGGATGAGGAAGAGGACACCTGTGCTGTTAGAACTGTGTTTGTATTTTCTAGATTTAAAAAAGCCGCTTGAGTTTTCCTCAGTTGCCACTTTATGGTGTTCATTAAGTGTGTTGTGTGAGACACATGAAAAATCCCCTCTATTGATCACTGTTACACTTGTTACAGTGTAGAAAGCCCATATTCCTTTCAGGGCTGCATTCCTAGACACTGACCACCTCAGATCAGTCAAGTTTGTGTCCAAGCAGGATTCCAGCACCGTGTTGGACAGCAGCCTCTATGTGAGCTGGCCCTGGCAGAGATGAAGCCCACAGGGATGGGCTCACCGACAGGACTTAGGCTGCGTGTGGGTTGTGGTTATTGGGTTAAGATGAGAAATCTGAGTTCTGGTCCTGCCTCTGTCACTTAAGCAATGGCACCCTGAGTGAGCTGGCTCTGTCACTTTTCATCATTTTCAAACTGGGAGGGAGTCTGCCTTGGGTGGCATTGGCAAGCCATCAGTCCTGCAAAGACCAGATACTGATCCCATAAGTAGTACATTCAGCCTTTTCTGTGTGTGGGCTCTTTGTTCCTGGATTCAACTATGGATTGTAAATATTTGAAAAAGAATTGTGCCTATAGTGAGCCATAAGTAGAGACATTTCTTCTTTGTCTTGCTGTTATTTCCTAGGTAATAGAATAAAATACATATTTATAGAACACTAATTGTATAGGTGTAAACCATCTCAAGGCTATGCAAAGTATTTGGGAGGTGCAAGGTTTGGTGGCCCACATATGTAATCACAGCTCTCAGGAGGCTGAAGCAGGAAGATTGCTGTAAATTCAAGGCCAGTGTGGATTGCATAATGAGTTCAAGCCCCACTTGAATTACAGAGTGAGAGTCTCTCTCTCTCTTACTCTCTCTCTCTCCCTCCCTCCCTCCCTCCCTCCCTCCACCGTCTCTCTCTTTTTGCTATACAGGGATCAGACTTGGGACCTTGCGCTTGGCAGGCAGGTACTTATGCTGCTGAGCTATCTCTCCAGTCCAAGACCCTATCAGTACATGGGAGGATGTGCTTAGGTTAGATGCAAATACTGTGCCATTTTAATATAGGGTCGCTTCCTTGGATTCTGGTATCAATTCCCTGCGAGTATCAAGGAACCACAAAGATCCACATTCCTCTGCCTGTTGCATTTTTTTTTAAATCTTAACTTGAATAAGGAATTGGATTCTACTTTACATGGAAGCCCTGTAACTGCTTGAAACCAGGATCCATCCTGCATCCCCAAGGCCCCACCTCTCCCTTTGATTTTAGGGTTCTTCCCCCTGGGTCAGTGTCCCCAGTTTCCAGGCTTTAACTCCCTCACCCTGGAGCCCAGACTCTTAAGCTTGGTCCCCCAACTGAGCAGTGCTAGGTTGTGATCCCATGTACACAGGGCCCGGGTGAATTGCTGCTCTTCTTTTAGAGGTTTTTCTAGAAACTTCAACATTGTATTGATGTTTTACAGGAACCATAGCAAAGTGGCTAACAGTTTACAGTTAGCTTTAACCCTAGTTTTAAATCCACGTTGTTTCTAAACCACATCTTCCTCACCTCAGACTGGGGAAGGCTTATTTCTGATCTTTAAGAAGAATATCACGTTATTCCTATTTCACAAATTGCATTTTGTTAAACTTGATTGTCTCATTAGTGTGTGAGGAATTTAGGACTTCTTTTGGATATCCTGTTAACGTCCTATGCTCTCCCAATCCAGTGCTCAACTGGTTGCTTGTGTTTGGTGACCACGAATTCCTTGATACCAAATTAAGATGTGGACACGCAACAATTAAAGCAACAGTCTGCCCTCTAGGTTAATATAGACATTTGGTCAGAGTCTTTGGGAGAAATCATCTGACAGCTATAAATTATCCTGCATATCCTGCTCGTTATACTCTCAAGAAAATGGGGAAGAATTCAGAGCCCCAACGAAGCATTGATTCATCACGGTACTAAATTTCCCTACCCAAAAACCAACTTTGCATCCCACCCAGACAGCGAACTGAGAAGTGCAGGGCTTGGAGATTAGCACGGAAGACTAAGACAGGGTTAAAGTGGAGAAAGCCCAAGAGAGTTTCCTTTGGAGTTAGAGATGACAAAGAATGTGATTTTGAAAGAGACAGCTTTCCTCCCCAAAGGAGGCCAGAGAGTGCTAAGAACCTGTTGGAGAAGGGACCGTCCAAAGAGTCCATGCTTGTTTCAGCTTGTACCTGGGAGTCTTGCAGTGCTGGGACACTGCAGGCACCGGGTGGGCATCAGAGCTCAGAGGCTGGCCAGTGGCCAGTGATCCTAAATTCTGCCTTCTGCACAGGGTCTTTCATTGTCCCAGCAGTGACAGACTGGAACCCACTGTCATGAGTGGATGGCACCCATTTCTCCCTAACTCTGTTTTCAGTGACGTTGCACTGGTGACTTTAAAACAGCCTCGGTGAAAGTACTTATGCCAGAGAAATTGGCAAATGCTACAAAGCAAGGCATTTCCTCTCAGGATGCCCAGTGGCTAAATATGTACAAGTCTTCATCCTAAGCACTCCTGCTGCCTCCTAGCTCATGTCTGCGCTTCATCCTCTCACCAGATTTATATTTTTAAAATGAAAATCTGCTTTTACACAGGGTGAAGTTTGAATTCCTTATCATGTTCCCACCTTCTAGTTTTGTTACCAGAGATCCTTCACCCACTGTGTTGCCCAGCTTTCCTCGTTTGGTTGGGTCTGTCTTCCTGAGGTCCCAAAGCCCAGCAGACAAGTCCTGCCCTGTGGTCTTCTGGTGCCAAGCTCCCAGCCCTGTTAGAGCTCATGTCATGCTGTGGCTGCATGTGTGTGCGCAGCTATGTTTTATCTCTCTCCTCTGTTCAGAACTACAAGTGTCTGTTGAAGAGGGCCTCTCTTTGCTTTTCTGCGTGGCTTTCTATCTCTAAACCCTGCCTTCTGAGACACACAGTGAGGGAAAGTGAAAGGGAAGAAAGGAGAGATGGCGGGGTAAGGAAAGGGGAGGGGAGACGGAAAGAAGAGGAAGGGGAAAGGAGGAAAGGGAACAAAAATAAGAGAAGGAAGGAGGGTAGGAAGAGGAGAGAAAAACAGTTCAGGCAAAATTGTTCATGAACTGGCAAATAAGGAGCAAAGCATTGTGATTTTTTTGAAGAGCCAGGGAAGCAATGGGAATCAGAGATCAAGCGGGAGAAGAGAGGAATCCAGTTAGCTGCAGGGATCCAAGCCTTGAGCCAGGGAGGAGCAGTGGTCGCCTTTACAAGGAAGGATGGCTGCACCGGTTGCTGCCTTCCTGCTGTTCTAAGAAGCAGCTGGCCTCGGGGTGGGCAGCTGCTGGCAGCAGAGAGGCTCCTGGTGGGTAATGGGTGTGGGGGTGAGAAACTGTACATGTGCTAGGGCCTCAGCAAATGCTTTTAGAATTACGCTGATTAGAGCTGGTGGTAATCACAGCCTTGCTGGCTCCTTCCTTTGCAGGGTATCGGGGAGGGATGCTTGGAGACAACAGAAGGTTTAGGTGGAGGATGGCCCAGCAGCCTGGAGCTGCAGAACGGAGGGCCCCAAAGGGCTTGAACCAGGGAAGGGCAGCATGAGGCTGGCAGGGCCTGGCCTTGTCCAGGCACACAGGAAAGGCTCAGATCACCACGGGGTCCTGGCAGTAAGTGAAGGGGCTGGGTGCGGCAGTCCCCTGTGATAGGAAAGGACTGCGCTCTCCATGTTGTTGTGGAAATGGTGAGGGGAAGTGACTCAGGGATGGAGTAGAAATAAAGTATGCCTCTCGCGACATCCTGACTTCTGCTAGGCCCCAGGGGCTGCCTATTGGACTGTCTCTCATGAGGCTTCCTTCCATGGAACATGCTTCTGTGGGTTCACAGGCCAGACAGGAGCCTCGCATGGGCAGGGCCGGAAGGGTCTTGCCATAGAGGCAGCCTTGGAGCCCTGGAGACAAGGCGTTACTGTACCTCCTCCTGCTCCTCTTCCTCCTCCACTTCTGAGGCCAGGTCAGCTTTTAAAGAGTATACTGGCCATAGACTTGCAGTTCTTTTTTTTGCCAATTCACGGGCATTGAAAAAGTTCATGTGCCAGGGGGTTTATAGAAGTAGCTAACTATTCTCCACAAAATTCTTTAGCAAGGTGATCTTAGCCTTGTGAAAAGAAAAAGAGGCTGTGGAGGTCACCTCATCCAGCATACAGAGCTTAGAGGCCTCAGAGACTTTGGACCAAAATTGTCAAAGCCATTGTTGCAGCATACACTAATAAAAACTTTTAGAAAGCATGTTCAATTGGATTCCATGCTATACAAACAGAACCATGGCACAGTAGCCTCCTAATATCTCCAAAGCAACTACTGTTGTCATTTCAGAAATAAATGAACATTGTAAATCCGGAAAAAAGACTGTCCTTCAAATTCAACACACTGAGCTTTATGATGCCTTCTTTGCCTTGTGCTTCCGTGTGTTGTTTTGCCGTGGACTCCCACAAACATCATCAAGGCCACCCTCAAGGTGCGAGGCACTGTTTGGGAGCTCCAACCTATCCAAACTCGGGTTTCCAGGCATCTGACCTGTCAATGGTAGAGCTAAGGTTGATCCCTAAGCATGCTGGCAGGATATAGCCCAGTCACCTGTGTGTGGTAAACAGCACTAGGCAGGAGGGCAGTATGATGTCACCAAGGTGGCCGCCACAGTTGACTCATGCATCCCTGGGTTAAGAAACCCTGTCTCCGAGGCTGCCACACTGCACCACTAGAACATTGCTCACCGTTGACTTTGGAGTTGGCAACATGGTGGTCTGAAGTCTGTCACTTACGGCAGGGTGCTCTGGACAAGGTGACCCCACTAGGCTTCAACATCCTGTCTTAGAGCACAAAGCTAATATTATCTGTAGAGTTCTTCTGAAAGGCTGGAGATTATTTATCTAAACTCCCTGGCAAATAGTACAAGTTCAGTAAGACATAACATCACCCTGAAATGTCTTCCAAGGCAGGAATTAAGTTTTCCTGCGATGTTTGTCCCCACTGCCCTAAGCTTTACCTGGGCCAGGACACAGTACTAGGTACCATGACAACCTGGGGCATCGGGAAGGGACTTATATCCTGCTGCAGTTGCCTCTTTCCTCAGGCAGATAAATGTCTTGCTGCTCCAGAAGAACAGTTGTTCATTTTCTTCCAGAAGATTCTGAGGCACTTGGAGACAGACTCGCCTCCTGGAGTACTCTTTTCGGGTTTGGGCCAAGAAGTTCTTACAGCCAATCAAAATGTTTCCTGTTTTAATTTGGACCCATTTCCTTATGTTTGTTATTCTTTGACTGGGACTTCAGCAGATCTGGGTCTAGGAGGTGAGCTGGAGCAGCCCAGGGATGGCTCAGGGCCAGGGTGCTCACTAGTGCTACAGCATGCAGATGCCTCCAAGCCAAAGGGTCTGGCTGGGGTAGCCCAGGACACGGGGATGGGCAGTGGCAGAAGAGCAAGGAAGGTAGTGAGGAGAAAGTCACAGCGCTTTGGATTCCCAAGTGAAAGGTCAGGCACTTCCTGCTCATCCGAAGCAGACACCAAGTATTGGTGAGAAAACTCAAACAATCAAGCAGAACTTGGAGGAACAGGCAAATTTCCCGAAGAATCTGGAGGAACAGAAATTGGAGACTCCCAGGGTGTTGTTCTCAGCCCTTCCTGACTGAGCTTTTAATGATGTACATGAGCAGCCTGAACTCAGCCTCGGTGCGGATATTTATACCGTAAAAATTGGCAAAAACAGAAAGTCAGTACTTTTCTTTCCCCCTACAGAACTACTGGTAAGTGGAACAAAAACAAAGAGACAAACAAAAACCAGAAATATAGGTAGTCACACAAGTAAAATCCCAAATCAAATAATAGCTATGGTGGGAAAGACTTCCTCTGGGCCATGCTTCACTGGTCGTAGTAAGCGTTCTGTGTTCTCTCCCTTCTCAGGACACTTCTATAAGGAAATCAGGCTGAGCAGCCCTGTCGCCACCCACGGATGGGGAAAAGGAGGCTGGAGAGGTTCAGCCATTTGTGCAAGGTCTTAACGCCAGCTGAACAATGAGCTACAGCCAGAGGGCAGGCAGAAGACAGTGCAAGGGGTGAGAGGTGACCACGAGGACAGGTAGCTGGGGCTCCTGAGGAGACTGCCTTCAGTGCCTCTGCTCAGAGAGAGCTCACTAAGGTCTGTGTGAGCTGATGGAGTCGGGATGCCCTTCAGGAAGCTGCAGCCTATCGGCAGGGACGTGTGCACTACCTTTTTTGGCTGTGTTTGTGAGCAAATACCTGTTTCAGCCCCAGGTCCTTCCAGGATGTATGGAAACAAAGCTCCAGCACTAGAAGGGTAGTGCTGTCGAGGCGAAGAGGGGCTCAGGATTCTCTGCGGGCTGGGGCATTCAGTGCTGGGCGGGCATGCTGGACCTTGCGTGCAGTCCGTGCCACCCTCAGTACCCTCTTCTGCCTGCACTGCTCCTTCCAAGGCAGCTGAACGGTGGGAAGAAATCAGGACTTGGCTTTCCGACCTGCTTGGAGATGCAGTTTGCTTCTTAGCAGGCGTGAGTCCTTGAGCAGATGCCTCAGTCCTTGAGCATCTTCCTCCATCTGTACAGCAAACCTCCTTATTCCTGCCCACCTCCTGGCATCGTTGTGCAGAACATTTGTGTTTCTTCTTGAGATTTTAAGTAATACTTTTTTTTTTTTTTTTTTTTTTTAATAATAGCCATGTCAGAGGTGGTGGCTACAAGAGGCTAAAACAGACCTGAGAGCTTACGTTGGGCTGGAGGCACAGGAGATGCTGGGTGGCTGGAATGACTTTGCCCAAACATTTCCACTGAAGTTCCATGGGCCACGGTGACTGATAGAACTGGAAGAGGCTCCTGGACAGAGGACAGGGGCGTCCTCCAGCAACCTGGTGACTCCAGGCAGGTCCGTCTGTGTGGGCTGCTTTGAGCCAGATGGAGGCTGTCGGGGTCCAGTCATGGCCAGGTCAGGCCTGGCTCCTGGCTGGACCAGCCCCTGCTCAGTCAGGCTGGGAGCCAGCATCCACTCTTAGGTTGGGCTTTCTCAGGGTCACACTGTTGTCTTTATAGATTGTAATTTTTAGAGCAGTTTTAAGTTCACAGCAAAATTGTGGGTTTCTTTGTGTCACATCTCCCAGCAGAGTTCAGCAAGTGCTACAGTGGGCAAAGGGCCATTGACCCATCCTTGTCACCCAGTGTGTGGTTTACACAAGAGCTTGTTTTCAGGGTTGGGCCTTACGTGAGTGTGGACAAATGTGTGAAGTCCTGCATCCACCGTGACGCCTCAGAGTGAATTGCTTTAGTGCCCTAAAACCTCTGTGCTTTCTCTTTGCCCCTGTCTCTCCCCCAACCTTGGCAACCATTGAACTGTTTCTTACTACCTTCATACCTTTGCCTTTCCCAGAAGGCACACAGGTTGGAATCGCCAGTGTTTAGATTTTTGAGGTTGGCTTCTTTTACGTAATACACATATAGGGTCCTTTCACGTATCACATGGCTTGACAACTCACTTCTCTTCAGTGCTGTTGAGTAGTACTTTATGATGGGGATGTACCAGTGTACCGCCGATGCGGTCAACACTGGAGGACATTGTAGTGCTTCCATATTCTCACAGTTGTGAACAAAGATGCCACAAGCATATCAAGATTCTGTGTGGGCATAAGCTGTCCACTCTCGGGTAACTACCACGGGGTGCAATTGCTGGGCCGTCTGGTGAGAATGTGTTTACTTTTGGAAGGAGCTGTGGGGCCCGTGCGTAAGAGTTCCTACTGCGCACGTTCATGTTGCATGTCTGCATCCTCTGGGCTTCTCAAGTTCAAAAGCAGGGCCTTTCACTCAACTGCTGGCCCAGCAGCTCAGGCTCAGAAGTACCTGAACGTCTGATCCCACCCGCTTCCCCGTCCCAGCGTGGGCTTCCCAACCCCTTTGCCCTATCTCTGCTCCTACTTTTCATCTGTCAGACAAGGTTTTTCTCCTCCTGCTCTTCTGGTGACACACAGGACATGTGCACCTGGAGCACACCAGCCAGATCCCTGGAATTTTACTGGCGCACCTTCTCCACATACGTGTCCTCTCTGACATTTCCCAGGACATTTCACGGAGTGGTTGTGGTATCTTGCCTGTGCTCCCGGGAGCCGCCAGTCCTTGGGTGAGAATGCTGGCTGGGTTGCGGGGATACCTTGTGGGGCCCCCGAGCTGCGGCTGCACCCATCCTCCCACTGTGTATGCTCCGGAGGCCTGTGGTGCAAACTGCACCTGTGGATGCAGTGCTCTTCCTTGCCACTGGTGTGACTTGCCAGCGCTACTCGTGACCAGGTTTTTCGTGGCTGTGGGAGGCAGGCTTGGGCTTTCATGGATGGCGCCTAGGATTTCTGTCTTGGTTGGTTCAGGCTGCTTTTACAAAGCACCATGGGCATGTCACCCTGGAGGATGACATCCAAGGTGCCAGCACACAGTAGGGCTCTGTCAAGCATGGCTGATTCCTTGTTCTGTCCTCAGATGGCAAAAAAAAAAAAAAGGCTAACAAAACCTTCTTGAGGCCTTATCAAAGGATGCTAATCCCATTCATGAGAGATACAGCCTGTAACATAATCACCTTCCCAAATCCCCGCCTCCTAATCCCATCTCCTTGGGCGTGAGGATCATACTTGAATAGGTATGTGTACATCTGGGTAAGCAGCATTTTATCCCTGGAACAGACAGCACAGTCCACTCCACTCCCTTCCTCCAGCATATGTGTCTTACTGTCCTCCTCCTGAAGGTGTTGTCTGTATATTAACTCACACAAATAGGTGCCCAGGGGCCCTGCCCCAAACGGCATGCCACATCCTGAAGCTGGAACCAGCCGTGTGGGTGGCGCTCACCCAGATGTATCTAGTTTCTTGCACACAGCTTCAAACCCTCAACTACTGAGTGTCCTCTTCAGGGACGAAATCCCTTCTCGCATCTCTACCTCCTCCATGTTCTTCCTTAGCTCCCAGCAGCCACTCTAGATCTTTGTCCCCAAGGGCCTTCTTCACTCTCTTCTATGCAGGAAAACCTGGGGCCAGTGGCTCTAAAAGGCAGACCATAAATGCCAGACCCTCACTCTGGGTGGGAAGGTGCTCTCTCCAGGATGGTGTGTCCCCTGCAGGATGAAGCAGGGGTTTCCAAGAGATTCCTTCAACAGAGAGCTCTTTTTTATCTCTCCCCTCCCTGGTACACATTCCACCCTCTCCTAGTGGCATTTCCTGAGGTCACCTCTCAAATGAATCCCCCTGGATTCCTGGTTGTCATAAATAAGGTTAAAGGGGACTGCAATACCTCTATCCTACCATGCACAACACTGACCTAAGTACTGAGCCCTCTCTTTCCTTCCATGGGTGCATCTCTTTTGCAGCTTCCTAATATCCTCATCATATACATTTGCATTTTTTAAGCAGTGACTCCTGAAAGCGAGCAACCATCTGCGCCTTCTTTTCCTAGTGCCCAGCACAGTATGAATAAGAGAACGTAGGCTGTGCATCCATTTTACAAATATTTGATTTCATGTTTTGATTTTAAGATCGTCAGCTCCATCATTTTGTCCCCAGTTCCTGTCCTCTACAATTTGACCTCTAAAACTACAGTCTGTTGTGAAAAGTGAGCTCTTTTTTCCACACAGGTGTGTTTTAGGGTAAGAGCTGAGCTCATTCTAGAGCGGCAATCCCTGGCCCAGGCTGAGTATTAGTAAGATTCTGGGAGCTTCGTTACACACCAATGTCTGGGCCTCATCTCACACCTACTCAGTGGCAGCTCTAGGAACAGGACCTGGAGTTAAATGTCCCTTAACGTTCCCTGGTAACCTTTCTGGAGACTTGGGTGTCACCACCACTGCAGAGCTAGACCTTTCACTGCTTGCTTTGTCCACTTCTTGTTTCATGCCCCAGGGGGTAAACCTCATGGATCTTGATGGACCCAGAGGCCCTGACCAGTGTTGCTGAGGTTCAGGGTGAACTGTGAATTCCTAGGCTTCTGCCAGGCTGCAGCTGCAGCAAGCCAGGCTCCCGTCACACCTGGCTTGAGTCTTAGAGGCCCAACTCTGCACCTTCGCACCCTGCCAAGCCATCTTCCACACAGGGCAGTGGGGACGGCAGCACCTGTCCTAGTGCAGGACTGATGCTCTGTATGATGAGCTCCTGCGGAACCCAAGCCCCCTACCCTGAAAGCTCTGACTACAACAGAGGCCGCTAGGCCCCCTCCTGGGCCTTTTCTTGCCTTCTCTCTTCTAGTTCCCTCAGGGCCACTTACTCTCTACTCTTCATCTCCTTGGCTTTTCCCCTTGTCCCTCTTTCTCTTCCGCTGCTTTCCTGTCTCATCCCTTACCTTTTCTGCTCTGCTGTCCCTTGGAACCTCACTACAGCCACCTGTTCTCAGAGCCCAGGGTCCCTTGCTTGGAAGCCAGTGGGGGGTGATGCCAGGGATTCCAGAAGAGACAGCTTGCATGCTGGGGGCTCCAAGTATGCATTTTATACCCAGATGTCTATGCAACCTGCTTCAATGCACTGTAGCCTCTCAGGCAAGAAATCCAGAAGCCTTTAAGGGAGGCTGAAAAATTTGTTATTTGCATCTCTGGGGCAGGTAGAAAATCATTTCACAGCTGTCCCTCTTTTGTCTCTGCAGGACTGAGATGTTCTGGCCCTAGTTGGGGTCTGAGAGGATGTCCGGGGTGTCCGAGCCCCTGAGCCGAGTAAAGGTGGGCACATTACGCCGGCCCGAGGCGCCCCCGGAGCCCATGGTGGTGGTCCCAGTTGATGTGGAGAAGGAGGACGTTCGCATCCTCAAGGTCTGCTTCTATAGCAACAGCTTCAACCCCGGGAAGAACTTCAAACTGGTCAAATGCACTGTCCAGACAGAGATCCAGGTAGGTGTGACAGCCTCTGTTGTCTCCCTTCGTCCCTCCTGTCCTTCCTGGGCAGAAGAACAGCCTTCTGGAGCCTGTTGGGCTCTCCTGCACCACCCTGGGGCAGGGGCAAGGTTGGCAGAGGGAGCGATGCTGCTCACGCTGCGCCACAGCCTACTTTCCGGGCACACTCCCCTGCATCTCAGAAACCTGAGAGATGTATTACAGCCGTCACTTGAGCCCCAGCTTGCTCGCTTGGTCTTTAACCCCATTCATTTCAACTCAGTAAATATTTGTGACATTTGAGGCTCTGTAAGACTTAAACTCTGGAATCAGAGACACATGCAAGTGGTAACAAGTAGAACAACAGTGCCATAAGACTCACGCTGGTCACCTGGAGGGAGCCGGGGGCATTCAGAGGATGCTAATGCCTAGAGCTGCAGCAGGTAGGCAGGTGGTTGCCAGGCCTTTCCTGAAGGCCACTTTCATTGGCACATGCCCACCATGAGTCACAGAATCTATTCTGCGGATACAGGTATCCACCTTCATCAAGGCACCAAGATCCCAGAAAGCCAGTCCACCTTCACCAGTCTGTTCAAAGTTATCACTAGAAACAGAGCTCCTCAATTTACTGACTGATTTTAATCATCTACAAAATTTTTGCCAGCTCTTCCTTGGCAGAGGACTGATGTTTAGAATGTACAAAGAACTCAAAAACATTAGACATCCCCCCAAAAAAATTATTGAGCAATTACTATATGGAGCCTAAACGAGCCACTCTGTCTGCACGTGTGATAAATCTTCTGACAGTCCACGAGCTGGACGCTGTGAGGGTCCAGGCGTCCTCTGCCTTGAACTTCTCTGGGAGCAGAAGTGCTAACAGAGAGAAAGTGAATTTTATTGTTAGAAGGCTGCTTGGAGGGTTTGTGATTTGAACAAAAGGTGCAGGGAACTTTGAAGCAAACTGCCCAGGTCTGAGAAGGCTGGAGTAGTTATTGCCATGTCACCACCAGCCCTTCTGTGACTCACAGAGCCAGGGTCCCCGCATGCTGCGAGGGGCTCCAGGACACTCTGCACCTCCACACAGACAAGATGACTGCTTCACTCACTGTCGTGATCAGAGGCCAGCATGGATTACGGCTTGGGTGCCACCTTCTTCCTGTGGCTGATTTGATCAGGGGCTTGGTTATCCATGCTGTGGTTTCTGATGCGAGAGCATGGGTTGGCCTGGAAAGGAGCCCCCACCTCCTCCTTCCAAGAGCTCTGCACTTCTGGAGTCCTCCTCGAGTGCTGGTGCCACTGGCTGTGACCTTCACTAGCTGATCTTCCAGAAGTTAACCTGATTTCCATGTCCAGGAGTCACCTTATTGCCCTTCTGTGCTGGAGATCAGAGAACGTCTGGCTGGTTCTTCTTAGATGTGTTCTGTGGCATTAGTGGAAAGATGGGCCTGGAAGGATAGGGAAGATCCAAGGCAGCAGCACGGGAGAAGGGCTTCCCAAGGCCACGAGGAAACCGCACAGACAGAGGCTGCGAGGCTGCTTAGCACTGCACACTGTGGCTTGCCTGGAGCAGGACATGCTAGAAAAGGGTCTGAGGTCAGATCAGCATGGAAAGTGGACAACGGACAGTGGGGGGCCCAGGACACTGGGTTGGCGGACTTGAAGTTGGCCAGGCCCTGGGGAACAAAGCATAGTTTTGAATCGGGCAGAGATTTCCTGGAGCTGCACAATGCCTGCTGAGTGCTTAAGGGTGAGATTACCCCAGGCCTCCCGTAAGGACAGTGAGAGGAAGGCTCAGGAAAACTGGTTACCGAGCTCCTGAGAAGAGGTGCAGGATAGAGGTGAAGGACAAGAGGAAGGAATTTGCACCCAAACCTTGAGTTTCCAGCTTTTGATATCTCCTGCAGATGGACTGTCCTAATGTCACCTGTACCACCAGCCTGCCTTCTGGTGTGCACCCCCTGGTGGGTTAGTTTTGCAGGCTATCCCACCTGCTTGCAGAACAACCTTGGCTTCCACTGAATGCTGCTGTATCCTTAGGGGCTGTGTGACCTCAGACCTAGCCTCTTTACCCACCTGGGTTCCAGCCTCATCCCATGGGGACCAGGCCCACCTGTAGCCTTGCTGTGAGGATCGGAGATGATAGCCAAGTAGTACACAGCACATAGTAGGGTCTCAATAACAAACTGGACATTCTTGATTAGGAATCTCCAAGGATTACTAAGTGCAGGGAGAATGAAGTGTTTAGCCCCTCATCTGTCTTATTTCCAAAGTGAGAAGTAAAAGGATCACATTTGTGTTCTAAGCTAGCACATAGTGTTCTGCAAGATGTTAAGAAATGTGCCCTGTAAATGAATTTTATCCTCAAAGAGGTTTGGGAAGTGCTTTTACAGCAGACCTTATCAGGACCTTAAGTAGGCAGCT
This sequence comes from Octodon degus, assembly GCF_000260255.1. Classification (NCBI taxonomy): domain Eukaryota; kingdom Metazoa; phylum Chordata; class Mammalia; order Rodentia; family Octodontidae; genus Octodon; species Octodon degus. The sequence goes on from NW_004524612.1 coordinate 13,351,785, forward strand.
CTGCCTGGTGGCTTGGTGACTCTAAGACAGCTGCAGGGATCTCTTTAACTTTTTTCTTTCTTCCCTTTCTTTTTCTTTCTTCTTTCTCCTTTTTCTCTTTTCTCTCTTTCCTTCCCTGTCTTCCAAGCCCCTCCCACCTTCCCTTCCTTCCTTCTTCACTGCCTTGCTTCTGTCATCATTAGGTAGTGGTGCCAAGGATGAACCTAGAGCCTTGCACGTGCTAGGCAAATGTTCTACTGCTGAGCTACAGCGCAACCCTAGCATAAGCCTACTTCTAAAGGATCCCTTAGTTCTTTGCCCCCTAAACATTCCAGCAGGGCAGAAAAGACAGGAAAGAAAAAAACTGGTGAGTGGAAGATGGGTTAGAAACTGTGGCCATCCTACAGGAGAGAACTGGTGAGGATCTTAAGTAAGTAGTGTCATTGAGAACAAAGATACAATTCAAAAGATGTGAATCTATCTAAGGATACAGAATCAATAGAATTTAATGATTAACTGGATGTAGGAAGGAGAATAAATGCAGAAGACAGGCTGACTCAGGCTTTTGTTTGGGCATCCGAATGGGTGCTGGCCTCACTTGTTGACAGAGGAAGGGCCCCTTTGGGCTTTCCATGGAGGAATGGGGGCTCAAAGCTTAGAGGAGCAAAGGACATAAGGCTGAGGATCCAGGTACCATTCTGCAGTGAATGTCATGCAAGATTCATAATATAGTGAGTAGAGAGGAGAAGGAGACCTGGGGAAACCAACTTCCACAGGGCTGATGGAGAAAGGTGGCAAATGAAGTGAAAAAGAATCGCAGAAAGATGGAGAGGACCAAGGGAACAGAGTTGGGGCAGCCCCCAGCAGAGGGCCCCAAGGACAAGGCCATCAGCATGGCATGCTCAGAGAGTCGAGGCATGCGAGGCCTGGGTGCACGGCCTTCAGCGACAGGGACATCTCAGCGGAGGGAGGGCACGGAAGCCAGCGTACAGTGGGTGGGCACAGTGAGAGTAACAAACACTGCTCACAAGTCTTCAGCACAATGGGACAGAAAGAAGAGGGAAGAGGAGACTGTCACCAGCAGACATAAATCATAGATGAAAGTCCTCAAGTAGGAAGGCACATGGTAGGTTTGAGGCTTGGATTTCTCCAGGACTGATTCCTCCAGCCACTGGAGTAATGTTGGCCTTTCCTCTGGGAAACCACAGATATAATGAAATATGTGAGTGATGCAAGACTCTGTTTTAAAAAAAAAAAAATTTAGATTACATAGTGGAAAATAAACTAAAGGGAAGCAAGGGTGGATGTGGGCTGATGTTAGGTGGCTGTTGTGCCACCAGATGAGAAATGGCAATTGGAGTCGTGCATGGAGATGGTTATGGGGTCATGGTAGGAGCGAAGGTGATGGCGGTGTTGGTGACGATTAAGGTGGTGGCGGTGGTGACAATGGCTGCAGTGACAACCACGGTAGTGTCGATGGCTGCAGTGATGGTGACAGTGTTCTTGATGTTGACAGAGGTGGCAGGGGTGATGGGGATGTGCTGGTAGCTGCTGGTGCATCCAAAAGCACCTCGTATGTGTGACCTCACGAACTTGGTGGAAGTTTTCTGTGATGCGCGTAATGTTATCATCTCCACTTTTTGTGTGGAGGAGTTCAGCACATTGCTGGAAAGTGGCAGGTTTTGTCTGGGAATGCCGGCGGGATCTGCACGCGTACCTGCTTTGCTTTATGAAGAAAAGTGACTGTAATCCCGAGAACGTAGGCAATGGAAGTGTAAAGCATTGGTGATGAATGGGAAGCCCAGGAAGAAGGAAGAGAAGGGCCAGAGAACGGCAGCTCCGGCAAGGAGGACAGGGCCCCATTCCCCAGGACGAAAGACCCGAAGGAGAAAGGAGACAGTCAGAATTCACACGTGCGGCTTTGGATCCTGTCTGCAGTTCAGGTGCTTTATCATTTTCACATGGAAAATCTGAGTAAATGGTTGGATCCATGACTCTCAGGGAGAGAACAGTCTGGGCACAGGCATCTGAGTGTGCTCCGCCTCTAGGTGGTGGTTGGAGTCATGGCTGTGGCTGAGGTCCCTGAGGAAACACACTTAAATCATTCTTTCTTCTATTCCACAAATATTGGTTTGGGTGCCCCTGTGGCTGGCACCCTGCTGGCTATGGCCAGGAGGTATCAGCGTTTTCCCCCAAAACACAGGTGAGCACCCTCCTTCCACGGGGCTTCCTCATCAAGGGGGACAACTAATAGCGATTCACACCAATGAATGAAACTTCATGCATGGAGGCTGGTGATCTGACAGGAAGTAATCCGGAGAAAGCCTTCACACAGATGAGGATGATCCATATCTTTCATGAGAACATTCCTGAAATCCTGACCCCTTGCCCCAGGTGGCACTACCACCTTGCCCTGACAGAGGCCCTGGGGCAGCATTCTTCCAAAATGTAGTGACGCTGGGCTTACTGCTGAGCTCCTGTCTTCAACTTTATTCTCAACTTCGTTCTATGCAGACACACTATTGTCATGATGCACCTTGTCTAGCTGTGAAAAGCTATGGACGAGCTCAATATGTGATGCCCAGGGCCCAGCAGAAGCAGGCAAGCGGCGAAGAGATTTGAGCAACGTGCTGAATGAGAGATGCACTTTGCTGTTCTTGAGTTTCCGCTCCCATTTGTTGGATATTCATAGGAAGCTGTGTTTGTTTGAGAGCTCTGAAGCTCTGTAGCGAGCAGGAACTCATGTTCCTGCATTGTATTTGCCTCTAACATGCTAATTTACTTGTCAGGGAAATGGGTTAAGTTGACACTTTCAAAACCACTGGCATTGCATCACCACACAAGGTGTCTCCTTCATGCTTTCTTCTGTCTCTGTCCCCCTCGCTCCCTCCTCTCCTCTTTGTTTTTTTCTCTCACTCTTTTGGATAGAGTAATCATATGTCCCAGTTTGGCCCGGTCCTATTGTCTAGTGCCCTGCCAACCCCCTAAGTAACATGGTCACCTCCACACTCTGTGCTCTCTCCTCTCCCTGCCTGGCACACTGGCCAGCTGGCCTGCCTCTAGCTGACCTGTACTCTGCAGGTGCCTGTCTCTGCCCATCCTTGGACTGTCCACTTCTCACACAGGAGGATATGAAGCAAAGCGTTGGCATTTTTTCTGTGATATGGTGAGGTCAGCACTGCCAGCGGGAGTCCACATCCTCACCCCTCTCCTTCAGCTACTTTCTGCTCTCTTCAGAACTCATCCCTGTTTGGTCCTCAAGCACCACCACACTCAGAACTCATCCTCACCTGGCCAGGAGAGGCAGGAGCTGCAGCTGTCCTGTGCCTTCTGCACGCTGTTCCTGTGCTTCTGTCTGCCCACAGCACAGTTTCCGGGCTACCTAGTGACCCTGGGGGCACACGAGGGAGGCAGAGTCCAGTGCCCAAAGGCAGTGGCCATGCATTGAATACCTGGAGAGACAAGGTGCAGATGTGACCCGCTGGTCCCGAACTTCCCCACGCCACTGGACATTCACTCCAGGGAGCTTACTAACCAGACACAGGATGTTACAGACTAAATATTTATGAGCCCCCATTTATTTGTTGAAACCCTCACTTCTAATGTAATGGAATCTGCATATGGGGCCTTTGAAAGGTACTGTGGAATGGATGTGGTTGTCCCCCAAAACACTGGAATCTAGTACCCAGTGTGACAGTGCTGAAAATTGATTAAGCACAAGAGCTGTATCTCATGAATGAGGTGAGGGCCTTTGGGGGAGGCTCTTCCCTCCTGCCCTGTGAAGACACCCCAAGAGTTATCATCTTGAAACCCTAATCTGCTGGTACCTTGACCTTGGGTCTCTCAGCCTCTAGAACCATGAGCAGTACATTTCTAATGTCTATAATTACCTAGCCTGAGACATTTTGTAAGAACAGACTAGAACAGGAAGTAATGAGGTTCAAAGGAGGCGATGAGGATAGGGCCCATGTAATGGGATTAGTGCTCTTATAAGAGAAAGAAGAGCCAGAGTACGTTCTTCTCTCTTGGCTGTGTGAAGATGTAGCGAGGAGGTCCTATCTATGAGCCAGAAAGCGGACCCTCACTGGGAGTGACAGCTTGACCTTAGCCTTCCCAGTATCCTAAAGAAGAGATGGTTGTGCTGCCCCATCTATGAGGTGCAATCTAAGAATACAGTGAAAAAATTGTAAAAGCTTATTACAGTAAAAGATGCATTTCTATTACTCCCCTTCTGGAAATACACCTTCTTACTTGGACACGTTTAGCCCAGTGTGCATCCCATTTTTCCAAGGCATCTCAGGAATTCTTCTTTTGTGAATGTATTTTTGTGGCTGCTTTGATGTCCTGAATTAATTCAAAATATTTACAGTGATTGCTGCCAGATAAAAATATGCTAGTGTGTCCTCGTCTACTTTATTCCCTGAATCCGACACCGTGCAACTTCTGGCTCTTCCCCAAACTAAAATGGCCATGAAAGAGAAATGTTTTGAATCAATTCAGGATGTAGAGGCAGCCATAGCAGCACAACGGAAGATACTTATAAAAAAGGATTTACAGAACTGCTGCAGAAGTGGCAAGAACAGTGGGATGTGTTCAAAGAGAAGGGGAGTACTCTGGGGGGAGGGGTTCCTGGCAGTGTGTCTTTTTACTGTAATATATTTTTAAAGTTAAGCATTCGCCGGATTTTGGCTCCCCACCCCACATGGTAACATGGTATATTAGCCCCGCTGTCCGGGACCTGAGCCCCTGCTCGCTGCGGTCTCTGGCCCTCAAGCCACAAGCTCAGCTGCTGTTTCCAGAGCAGGTCCCGCTGCCCTCTTCAGATCTGCTGTGTCAAGGCCTCCAGGTTGGGGTGCATGAGGATGGATGGGAGGAACTTGTCACTGCTGAAAGAAAGCTTGTACAATGAGGATAGATAGAATCAAACAAATACGCGAACAGCCCCTGAAGCAGGAGAGCAAAAGGCCCAGACAGGCACCCATGGTGATATAAGGAGAGGCGCACTCACAAGGCCGCCTCCTCTCCACACCCCTCCCCACTTCCTGTGCGTGCTCCCAGCCACCCACCCACACAGGCACCACGAGGCGAGGCGCAGCTCCCGGCCTCTCTTTATTTATCTGTACACTTAGATTCATGACATCGACAAATTAGTAGTCAGGTGTCTGTACTTTTGCTTCTATTTTTAATCTGGTGGTTGCTTTGCTGAATGTCCTTGTTAGAGGCTTTTATCACCTCAAATTGAATGCTTTCAGAGTTTTTAAAGTTATGCTAACTTTTATCACTTTGTTCTTCAGTCGCTTTTTTAAAAACATCTTACGTGTGCTGAGGACTCCAACTTGTATAGCCATTCTGTCAGTTTCCTGTTGCCGCCATGACAAAGAACTGCCACTCAGGTGGCTTAAATCCACAAAATGGTTCTCTCACAGGTCTAGAAACGAGAAGCCCACAGTGCAGGTGTTAGCAGGGTAAAGGTCCCTCCAGTGGCTGTCGGGCACACCCTTCTCTGCCTCTTCTGGCTTCCGCTGTCCCTTTTGCTGTGGTAGCATCACCTGAATCTCTGTCTGTGTCTTCATGTGGCTCTTTTCCTTCTCTTTGTCCTTTTTTTCTGCTATTTTGAGACAGGATCTTGATGCATAGTTCAGGCTGCCCCTGAATGCATTATGTAGCCAAGGCTGGCCTCAAACTTGCAGCAGTTCTCCTGCCTCAGCCTCCCAAGGGCTGGGATAACAAGCGTGCACCACCTTGTCTGACTGTGGGTCCTTGATGAGAACATTTGTCATGGGCTTAGGAGCCGCCCAAACATCAAGGACGACTTCATCTTGAGATTCCTAGTTACATCCTCATCAACGCTTTTTCCAGGTCAGGTCAGCTTGACAGGTTGTGGGAGGTAGGCCATGGGCAAACTTTTTAGGGCTCCCTCTTCAGTGCTCCCCAGCCATCTGTTAGGATTGCAGCGTTTGGTCCTGTGGATTCAGGTACACACAGAGCAGGGCACAAGGCCCGGAGGCAAACGCGAGCACTTTGCACACATTGTATACGTCCACCTCAACGCACATTTGGTGTTATGGAACTGTCGCTGAGACCACTGATACATGCCTGCTGCTTCTTCCTTCTACTGGGTATTTTCAACTGCTGGCCAGCCAGTGCGGTGTGTGCCCTGGTGTAAAGTTTCCTGTGTTGCTGTGTGACACCTTCTGCTGGTGCCTTGTCACTCCTCAGGTGACCTCATCTAGTCCTCCAATTTATGATTTTCTTTAGTGAAGCTCAAAATAGTGATGCTGACCCTGCCTCTTTCCCCAGGTGCCCATGACTCCAACTCTCTTACCCACATGCCTGCTTACCATGACCATTGGATGTCCAACTCCTAGGTTAATGAAACTTATCACCATCTCCTCAAAGTCTACTTTTTGTTCAACTTCTTCCATTAACTTCAGCTCCATTCCCTCTCTGAATCATGTCCCAGGCCTTGGGGTCATCCCCAGAGTCCTTCTTTTTCCTACTCCATCCAGTTCATTGAGAAATCACATCAACAACAGGCAGGCTCTGCCTCCCTCCTCACCACCTCAATTACCTTTCCCTTGATCTGAGCTGTCAGCTCACAGTTCTGGGGAATTCAGTCTGTGGTCAGCTGGTTGCAAGTCAGAAACATCACAGCAGAGGGATATAGCAGAGGAAGGATACTTAGCTCATGCTTGCCAGGAAGCAGTGTGGGGACAAGCAGAGAGGAAAGGACAAGGAACCAGATATAGACCCCAGGGCTGTGCCTCCATGTACACTCCGTAGCATGCCTTACTAATTTCCTAGGTGGCTCCCAAGCCAAAAAGTTGACATTTTTAGGCCTAACCATCACAGTCCATCCAAACGCATCTTCTTAAACCATATGTAATCTCCAAATAAACACAAGTTAATAATTCTACCTAATGTTACAGCTATTCTGCATACAACTGAGAATGTAATAATCCCTTCCCCAAGTTCTCAGTATTTTTCCAAAGCCTGAGTTAAAGTCTCCTCTGAGACTCAAGGGAAACTCTTAACTATGAAGCTCTATAAAAATAAAAATAAAATCAAATTATATAGGCCCAGTTGCAATGGAACAGGGTAAATATTGCCAGTCTAAAAGGAAGCAAGAGAAGATAGAAAATAATCAAAGCAAATCAAGACAAACCCAGAAAGGCAAATAATAAATCCTGTAGCTTCGTGTTCAGCAACCAAGGAACATAGTGGTGTGATATGAGTTCCAGAAGGCTTGCTGTTTGCAAATGCGATGGCCTTTCTGTTGGACAGGCTCTACTCATGGCCTGCACCACTCTTTGGTAGACATTTCATTGCCCCTCATCCAACTTTCTGGAATCTCCATGGGCATGTATGGCAGCATTCCCAAAGCTTCATGCTCTGTCCTCTTGGATGATCTTTGCCTAGCCTCCCAGGCCTTCCTTTGAAATTTGGGTGAAATCCTTCCTGATCCCACAGATCTTCCATTTTGCACACTGGTAAAACTGGTATCATGTGAGCGGTGCCAAGGATTTCTGTCAACAGAAACAATAATGAGACTCCCTTGGACTATGGCTGCAGAGGCCTCTGAGTGCCTGGATGGTTGAGCACAGTAAAACAAATCCTGGAGAACACTTACCTAGGAGACCTTTCTGAAACAGGAGCCCAAGGGACACTCATTTCAAATGAAAGGCTTACATTTTTTCACTCATGAGCTTCTGATAAGTGGGGTCTTCCTGACTTCTGAGATACCCTCAAGACATCTTTCTTCTTGTCCCTGTACCAAATACTTGGCTTCTTTTCTATGGGAATAATTCCTTGAGCACCCACATCTCCTTTGGCCACAATTTTGTATGTGATTCTTTTAGGGCTAAAGTCTAAGTTGTCTCCATTGTTCCAATCTGCACTTTCTCTACATCCTCACTATAATATGGCTAAAAGCAGCCAAAAATATTCATGCCACAGCCTGAGCATTGGATTACCTTGAAATTTCCTCTACCAGATGAATTAGTCTACTGCTACCTTTAAACTTAACCTTATACAAAGTCTTAGGACATTGGCAAAATTAAGACAAATTTCTTGCAAGAGCGTAACATGCATGACCTCTATTCTCCCTGTCAATACAGTTCTTGTTTCCCACTGAAAAGTCTGGAATCTGGCCTTTGTTGTCTTCATTCCTATCAGCATTCCCAACTCTTAGCTCCTACTAGAACTGCCTGTCAGGCTCCATTTACACCATTCTAGGGCTTTTCTAGCCTGCATACCAAACCTTTCCAAACTTCTCCTACAAACCAGTTACAACAACTTTTAAACCATGTGGTAAGGTATAACCACAGCAACAATTTCATTTCTTGGGCTAATTTTATTTATTTATATATTTTTATTTTAGGGAAGGGTCTACAGGGTGTTCACAGTCTCACTACTAGATCTGACTCATAGTGATCCACCTGTTTACAGCCTCCCAAGAGCTGGGATTACAGGCATATGCCACCATACCCAGTCTCAATTGCTGTCTCAGCGCACCCCTGGGAGCAGGGGCAGCACTGCAGGCCCCAGGGATCAAACCCCCAGCCCCTGCACCTGCTTGCAGGTGCTTTAATCCACTGAGCTGTTTGGCTGGCCCCTAATTTTTTGTACTAGTCAGATTTTCAATTGCTGAAACACAGCACCCTCAACTCAAAAAAAAGGCTTAATTTGATACCTAATTTTAAAGGATTCAGTTCAGCTGAATCCTGTTGGCTGGTTGCAAAACAGAAACATCATGGCTGAAGAATATGACAGACCAGAGATACTTAGTTCATGGCAGCCAGAAAGCAGAGCAGGAGAATAGTACCAAACAGAAAAGATGGGGGGCCAGATACAAGGCCCAAGGCCAAGTGTCCATGACCTACCCAGCCATATCCACAGATGTGTTCTCCCAATCCTTTGGGCATCTCCAAGGCCAAATAGTTAACACAGGCCTAATAGGCACACTTTCTACCATGACAACAGTGACAATAGCTACCATTTATTGAACTGCCACTTAATGTATTTACCATTGGACTAACCACTTTACACATCTGTGCCCCACATAAACTTTGCAGTCTCAGTAGAGTGTCACACTCCAAAAAAATATTAGTCTGACAACTAAAACATTTAGAAATAAATTTAAGTACTTATAATCATTTCTTGAAGGAATATTAGTGGGATGTCTCCACTAAGATCAGTAACAAAATTTCTTAAAGTTCTATAAACACACAGCAATTAGAACCAAAGCAACTGCCCATGCCTATCTAATGCAAGGTTAGACATGTACTGTTGTTTTAATTTCTATTGGAAAATGTCTGTCTTAGTTTCCCAGGGCTGCTGTAATGAAGCATAGCAAACAGTATGGCTTAGAACAATAGAAATGGATCATCTCACAGTTCTGGAGGTCAACCCCAATATCCGGGTGTCAGCAGGGTCAAGCACCCTAGGGCCCCCACAGGGATCCTCCTCTGCCGTCATAGCAGTGGCTTTGCCAGCACTTTGGTGTTCTTTGATCTGCAAATGCATCACTCGAATCTTGTTTATTCACAGGCTATTTTTCCTTGTGTGTGCTTCTCTCTGAATCCAAGTTTCCATCTCTACAAAGGACATCAATGATACTGGATTAGAGGCCCCCCTAAAGACCTCATTTTAACCTGATTTCTAAATAAGATCACACTCTAAAGCATTATAGGTTGGGACCCCAACCTGTGTTTATCAGGGAGATCTTGCTGTATATATGTGCACATTTCTTGGGGATCCAGGAGAGGAGACAAAAGCTTTGGGAATCAGGAACAGCTTCACAAAGTACCTGGTGGTGCTGACTGAGCCTTAAGGATTATCTGGGATGCCTGTGAGCTCCCCAGGAGGAGACAGGAGAGAGGAGAGGGGAGAGAGGAAAGGGGAGAGGGGAGAGGGGAGAGGGGAGAGGAAAGAGGAAAGCGGGGGAGAGACAGACAGAGACAGAGACAGAGACAGAGACAGAGACAGAGACCGAGGCCCAGGCTCCCCCTAGGGGAAGAGTGGAATGTGCCCAGGCACAGAGAAACGTAAGAGTTTACTGTGTTGAGGGAGGAAAGAGCCCCTGAGTCCAGGGGACAACACACATTATGGATAAAGCAGGGGAGGCAGGACTGGAAGGAGTATGTGGATGGAAATCCCAGCGAGCCTTTCATGTCTGTACTATGCAAGTTGGGTCTTGTGGAAGCTGAATTTTCACATGGTGTCTCCCGTGTGGGGAACTCAAAATATAAATATATCAAAGAACAAAATGAAGGGAAAGTGGTAGGAAACAGGGAGACAGACTTCAGACAGATGTAGAAATGGTCAGGGAAAGCGGAACAGGAGAGGATGGGGGAAGGGTGTCAAATATGATCAAGATACAATATGCGTACCTAGCAAGTTCTGAAATTGAATGTAATTATTGCATATCACCAACATGTGCCAATTAAAAAAAAAAAAAAGAAAGAAAGAAATGGGCTGTGGTATTTTCCCCAGGGGAGATTGTTTCAAAGTGTGGGTTTTATCCTAGCATATAAAATGTGAATATAAATATAAAATTAGGCAGTTTGGTCCTGTTTTACATCAGAGAGTGGACTTTGCAAAGACAGCTCTGATGTTCCTAGGCGGTATGATTTCATTGGCCCTGCCTCCTGCTTTTGTCCACGGTTGACTGGAAGATCCTTCTGTGATGCATGGCTGTAAGTTATCCTGGGCCTGGGGACAAGCAACCCAGCATATTCTTTCTTTGTCTCTGACCTATGAGAAGAAAATCTCGACAACAGGGCAAGAGAAGACTTTGGGTTTTCATGCTACTTGATAAAAAGCAAGCAAGCCAGCATTAGCAAACAGGAAGAGAAGCCCTGGATGTGAGGATGTGTATAAGAAGGCATGAAAAGGCCTTTCCCGTCCGAGATGCAAGCCATGGGCACCTGAGTGTGTGGAAGGCCTCCTCAGGGAAGAAGGCAGCATCTTCCTGTAGCAAAAAGGAATCCTGGACTCACCTCGGGGATCAAATTAATTAAGAAAGTTTTTAAAAATAATGTTATCTATCACAACCCAGTGAGTAAGCGTCTTGTGCTGTCATTTCTAAGGAATGATTTATTTATAGAGAAAAAAATATTGACTCATTGATGACAATTGATGAGCTTGGAGAGAGCCCCGATGCCACTGCTCTCGCTGTTTGCGTAAGAAGCTGCGTGAATGCCAGAGGAAGAGCCAAGGAGGCAGGCGGATATGGAAGCTGGCAGGAGGGAGATGACTGCAAACCTCTGAGCTTATCCTTCCTGGCCCCTGAATTTCAGCCAGGGACTTCCTCCAAACCTATGAAATGTAGGTTCTTCTACTGCACTGGAGCCCCTACCTGTACCTGCATGTTGGTCATTTGTGGTCTAAATGGAAAAACCATTCTGCAGCAAGATAGGATCAGAGCTCCAGGGAGGAGACTGTGGCCCAGAGCACTGTTATCCTGCTAGAAGGGGAGAGCAGAATTGGATTCATCTCCTAGTTCCTGTGACTCAGATGTCAGTGCCCCACATCACTTGTGGTCATCAGCTTTGCTCTTCCCCAGCTGTGCCTGATGGATGGACACGCCATGCACAGGTGGGATGCAGTTCCAGAGTTGACACAGGTTCCTAAGGCTGAGCCCTGTCCCCAAGACAGCCTTCCTTGCACACCTGGCGGTAAGCTCCAGGATTCCCAGAGTGTGCACCCTTCTGACCAACTAGCTCAGAATTTGGAAGTTCCCGCTACACTCTTGGATTGGATTCTTCACTAGAACAACTCACGGGACTTGGGAAGGTGCTGCACTTATCGTAGTGTGGTTACAAAGAGCACAGATCTGAGCCAGCCAGATGAAGACATGCGCAGGACAGGCTGTGGAGGATCGCACACATGACGCTTCCGTGTCCCTGTGGCGCACATGCCTCAGTGTGCGGCACCGACCAGGACACTTCTCTGAGCTCGGGTTCTAGAATTTTATGAGAGTTTATTATGTAGGCATGATGGGTTCATTGGTGGAATCGTTGTCCACATCATCGGATTTGCTCTCCAACTTCCTCTATCCCTCAAGGTCTGACTGTCAAGTAGCTGAAGCTCCAGTCTTCTCATCACAGAGTTGGTCTCTCCAGCCTGAAAACCTGGCCAGCTCTCAGCTGCCCAGCCCTCTCCCATGTGCATGAGCACAGAGTTGTTCATGAAACAGCACAGAGACTCCGAGTATCATGGGACGACAGCTGGGCTGTAGCAAAGGTCAAATGTGGATAGAATTTAAAGGTGACCTGTACGGCACTGGAGAGTGAACACACAAAACAGACACTAGGAGGACACCTGTGAAAGATAAACTGTGATTAGTGAGATTTGCAGTCTGGCTTTTCTCCTGAGGGTGCATTCCCATTGGCAGGGACACGGGCGGGCAGCAGCCTTGCGAGCTTGAGGTGTCAGAGCTATCTTGGGGCTTCAGGGTAACAGAAATTAGGAGGAAATGACAGAGACTGAGCCCCAAATTTTTAAAAATTAATTTTAAAAAATTATGGGCTGGGGAGATAGCTCAGCAGTCTAAGCACCTGCCTGGCAAGCATAAGGACCCGGGTTTGATATCTGGTACCACATGCCATGCTGGCCACTGAAACTGGGTGTGGTGGTGCATGCCCATAATCCCAGCACTGAGGAGGCTGCGTAGTGAGATCCTGTACCAAATAAATAAAATATAAACATTTTTAAGATTTAAATTTTTTTTAATTCTTAATTTGTAAATACACTAACATATGCAATCTATTTAGGACTTAAATTTTTACACTGAAAGCTACAAACATTGTTAGCAATTAAAGATCCTAAAGAACAGTGGTGTACTGTGTTCAAGGATTGGAAAACTCAGTGCTGTTAAGACACAAGGTCTCCCCCATCACACCATAGATTTAACACAAACCCCACTGCATATTTTTGAAATAGAAAGTGAACAGCTGATTTTAAAATTTACATGAGCATGCATGTAAAGACCTCCAATATCCCAATAGTCTAGGGGAAAGTGCTAGAAGACTTACTGTGCTTGACTTCAAGTTCTTTCCTAAAGCTACAGCAATGCTGACAGCACTGTGAGCTCCATAGAACAGAATGATAATTTAGAAATAGACCCAAGCTCGGTGGCCAGCTGAATTTTTACAAAGACAGAAGAACAGTTTACTTGGGAAAAAAAAAGTCAACAACTGATACTGAACAACTGTACATCTACTCCTGCATTACACCATACATGTTATTAAGGCAAGATGAATCAAGACCTAGAAGTAAATGCTGAAGTTGAGAAGCTTATAAGATAGTCCCCAAGTCATGACTTGTTAGGATGCAGGCAACACTAGCCATAAAAGAAAAGCTAAGTAGATTAAGCCCTCTCAAAGGACTAGAATAAAAAATAAAGATACCATGGACCTGAAGGAAATGTTCATAAAATATATTGTAGAATATAGGCTTTTCTAGAATGTATAATGACTTCCTGAAACTCGATGGTAAAAATATAACAGGAAAAAAATAAGCAAAAGATCTGAACAAGCATTTGCTTCGCAAAGGAAAGACTATGGATGGCCACAAAAATATTTTAGCACAATGTCATTAGCAAAGTGCAGATTAAAAGTAAATTGAGATATTACTACATATAGCTACTAGAATGGCTAACATTAAAAAAGAATGACAACATTAAATATCAAGGGAAATATGGTATAATGGGAGTGTTGTGTCATTGTGGAAGGATAAGATAGAATAATCTTGGCCATTTCTTAGGAAGCCAACACTTAAAACCTTTCTCATGAAGGCCCAGTAATCCTCCTCAACATTTATTCCAAGATAATATATACACAAAGTACTTGAATTTAATTCACAATAGAAAAAAATGAGTAGTCCCTGTTGCCATGAGGGAACATAGTGGTTTGTATGTGGAGCATTATCCATGTGTAGAAGGAAACCATTTACTGTCATAAGAAGCAATATGGATGAATCTCAGGCATTATGTTGGGTGAAAACAAACTGGACACAAACATGACCATGTGTTAAAGGATTGCATTTTGGTAATGTTCTAGAATCTGCAAAACTGACACCAGGAGAGGGAGGTAGTTGCCTGGAGTGGATCTGGGAGTGGCCAGGCAGAGAAGTGACAGAGGAGGAATATGAGAGAACTTTCTGGGGCTCTGGAAAGTGCTGTTCCTTAATTGATGTGTGGGTTACACGAGTGTATTTGTGCATCAAAATTGCACTGTGAAAGCTTATGCATTTTTATGTATGTGAATTTTACCTTAAAAAGAAGAACTGGAAAAAATTAATTGTTGAGTCATGGCTCGAGAGTAGGTGGTGGCATAAATGAAGGCAGAGAGGCAGGATGTTGGTCGTTGTTGAAGTTGGGCTGTGTGTAGAGGGTGTTACTGTATTTACTTTGCATATGTTTGAGTTTTTCAAAAATAAGTAGTACAGCAGCCCTCTCCTTTGGACAATTAGACATTAGTCCAGGGGATTTCAGTTGGGGAAGGAGAAAGCTCTAGGTTTAAGCATCAGAGATGGAGGCTGCTGTTGGGGTTCAGAAGAGAAGGGGACTTCAGGTAAAACGTCAATATGACCAAATGAACAGAGCACCCAAGAAGGTCAGTGAAAACAGGAGTGGGTGGGTGGAGGTACTGACAAAATCGTTGGCTGCATATCTCTGAGCTCATCTCCTTGTCCGTGTCCTCTCCATCCGGGTACCATAGATCACAGCCCTTTTCCACATGCCCGTCCCTGGGTTGTGCTTCGCACACCGATTTGCTGTGATTGCTGACACCGCTAACACGTGCATTCTCTGCCTCAAATTCCCCATCTGTTGTTTCACAGAGCAAGAATCAGCTTCTCTGATGGACATTTTCTTTCCTAGTGGGGATATGGAGAAGCAGATTTTCCTTTAAGAAAAATGGCATATTTCCTTCTTTGTGTTCTAATTAAAGAATTAATTTACTTACTAAATTAGATAGCTTCTTGAGAGGCATGTCAATATAAACTAAAACTGAAATAATGGGCTGGACCTGCTTTTCTAGCCAGATAGTGGCAGCCGACCTCTCCCACACCGCTTGGCTTTCCCACTGCCTAACAGAGCCAGGTCAGTGCCTGGGAGTTCTTAAATGTCCATGCAGGAATGATCTGCTCTCAGTTGAGGGCTTGGCTCACCCATTATCTGCAGAATTACACAAAGAGCCTGAGTTAAAATGGCCCCGCAGTGATTTCAGAGCAAGGCAGGACTCTCCTGGTAGCTGCCCAGCTGGCCCTCCTTTTGATCCCCTTGTGGCCCTGGGCCCAGAGTCTGTGGCATCAGGCTGTGGGCAGGTGGCCCACTCCACCACTGGGTGACAAGAAAGTAAGAATAAGAAAGGGCTGTTTCTTGCCAGCTATTTCTGTGGCCGGGCTTCCTGTGGACTGCACCACCCACTCCCCTGTTGGAGCCTTGTCCTCTGTCTGATCCTGCCCCACTAATGCCCAAATCAGCTGGGCCAAGTGGAAACCCTGAGCCCAGTGCTCAGAATTCAGAATCCAGCTTAATTCTGTGAACCATACGACCTGCATCTATTTCTCCATCACCAGATGGGAATGGCGACTCCTGTTTGCTCCCGTGTGCTATGAAAATTCAGTGGAAGCATGTGTGCGGAGTGCCTAGCAGTGCCTAGTGTGGTACTCCATAGTGCTGGTTAAGCCTGAATCATTTAGGAGGGGCTCTTTCCATGGCAGGTGCCCAGAGATTATTAGTACTTTGCAGTGCAGCGAAGAAGCACAGAATCTGTGCTCTCTGCCTGTTTTCTTCCTCGGTTCTGCTCTCCTCTTTCAGTTCCTCTACCTCTGTTTCACACTGACAAGTTGTTCACTCGTCAGGTGGAATCCCCATGCACAGCATCTTGCACTAAAGGGCTAGAGAATCAAAATCTTACAACAGAATTGTGCCTCACAGAATCGCAGTGGTGTATGTGTGTGTGCATGCATACACACGTGCGGGAACACATGGGGATTCTGGGCACAGCCTGGGACCCCCCTGAGGCGTGGCCTTCTCCTCTCTGCAGGAGATCATCACTTCCATCCTGCTGAGCGGGCGGATCGGGCCCAACATCCAGCTGGCTGAGTGCTATGGGCTGAGGCTGAAGCACATGAAGTCAGATGAGATCCATTGGCTGCACCCACAGATGACTGTAGGCGAGGTGCAGGACAAGTATGAATGTCTCCATGTGGAAGCTGAGTGGAGGTAGGAACGGGCATGACGGATGTGGGGTGCGGAGGTCCTGCTTAGAGTGCTCCCTAGCCTCGGAATCTTCTAGCAAATCAGAGAGGCGTTCCATACCTCATCCTCTTGCAGTGACTGATGCACGTATTTTCAAAGCCTAACATGGGCTCGTAGTGCATCGTTACCCCAGGGCAGGTGTCTAGGAGTAACGCCAGGCAGGCTGCTGTTGGCTCCGTGGTGCAGGGGTGGGCAAGACTGATGGAGACGCCAGGCCAAGGGCTGGCCTGTAACTCTAAGGGAGACCTTGCCATGAGGAAGAACAGTTGGCAAATCACAGCTCGTTCTATTACTCCCCTGCCACCTCTTGGTCATGGTCCTCCACCTAACCACAGAGGAAGGAGAACATGAACTAGTGTTGAAAGGACAGCCAAAGCTCTGAACTGCCCTTGCATGCTGTGGGGAACCGTGGGATGGTGCTTCTGCCCTGGGGTGGTCACTGTGCTTTCTGAGATCCCTGCTTCCTGTGTCACCCAGAGTCTGTCCCATCACAGGTATGACCTCCAAATCCGCTACTTGCCAGAAGACTTCATGGAGACCCTGAAAGAAGACAGGACTACGCTGCTTTATTTTTACCAGCAGGTATGGAGTGCTCCTTAATTGTCAAATACTGTCTGTCCTGTCCAGGGGAAGTGAAAACACAAAGCCCGGTGTTGGAGATTTTCTAGGAAGCTTCTCTAGAAGCCATTCCTTGGCTTGTGGCCAGCAGCCCCAACCTGTTTGAGCTGCTTAAATGCAAACTAACTCATTCCTGAGGTTCCCAGCACTTCTTGGGCTTGCATATTGGCCGGGACCTGCTAGTGAAGCAGAAAGAACAGATTAGTGCTCAGGCTCTGAGGTCCTATACACCTGGCTTCTAGTCCAGCACTGCCATTTATTAATGTGGTATTTCAGGAAATTAATTTACCTTCATGAAGTTGTCTTCTGTTCTATAAAATGGAAAAATAATACCCTCTACTTGTAAAATTGTTGTAAAAACTAAATAATATTATTGGCATTGCATTAGTCAAGTGCATCTAGGAAGGAAAAATATCCCAGACTTGTAGCACTTGCCAATTCCCATGGTGTAAACTCTCCCACCATGGCCTATTTCAAGCTACCTATAGGATGCCCACCAACTCACGTTTCTGGAAATGTGATACCTGCCTCTGAGCTGTTCCCAGGTGGTCTTGCCTACTGCTGGATAAAATGAGCCCGTGGCACAGCACCTGCACGGAGCAGAGAGAGCTAACGCCTCCATTTTCGGTCTGTTCTCAGCTCCTCCTGCATGCCCTCTGGGTTTGCTAGATACCAAGCCAAGTGTTTGCTGGACCATGGACGACATCAGTTCCCACCACCTGGGCTTTGGATAAATTACTGACTCCTCCCTAAACTTTAGTTTCATTTTCTCCAAAGTGGGGGTGGGAAAGGACTCTGGACCTTCCAACTCAGGGAGCAGGAGAAAATGCGTATGAAAACTCCCCCAGACTCTACAGCCTCAGCATGTGGTGGTTGAGCACATTTCCCGGGGGCTAGAAGCAGCACCAAGATGGAGCCCAGCTCGGCTCCCCACCCCTGCTCGGTGCTTGTCCTTGGTGGCATGAGCGTGAGCTGTATTTCGGATCTGGAGTAATCAGGGAACGCAGGTATGAGTCTGACCCAGACCTCTCTCCCACCAGCTCCGGAATGACTACATGCAGCGCTACGCCAGCAAGGTCAGCGAAGGCATGGCCCTGCAGCTGGGCTGTCTGGAGCTCAGGTAGGTGGCCAGGGCCTGTCCTGGGAGAGCACTGTGCTAAATTCTCAGCCAAACCAGAGGTTCCTGAGCTGCTTGTCATCTGACCACCAGGAATGAAAGGAAAGGAGGGCCAGCTCCACTGGGCCTGGTTTCCCCTTCCCTTGTCCTGCCCCTGTCCTGGTCTCCAGGCTGTCTGTGTCTTCCATCTGCCCGTTGCCTCTGTAGCTGCTCAAGCACTTCGGAAGGGCCCTGAGACCATCAGCATGTGGGGTCTCCAACTCTGCTGCCCACTACTGCATGCCAGCTTCTTCTGTAGGCAAGAAGTGCACATGCAGGAATTAGCACATCATCCAGAGCTGGAGATGATGGGTGTGTATACCATTACCCAGAATATGAGGCAGAGTGAATACGTGGCAGCCTTCCACATAGGAGCAGTGATCCTGCCGGGGGGCATGAGCAGGAGGGGATTGGAGGCGCTGCTGGAAGGCAGAGAGAGATCAAATGGGAGAAATGGGGCCGGCAGTTTGCATTCCAGACCCAAGGATCAGTAGAAGGAAAACATAAACTAGAGAATTTCAAGGAAAGCAGTTAGAAGGATAAGATAGGCTGAAAAAGAAGGCCCCACTGTCACAGGGCAGCCTAATGGCATCATCACGCAAATGACAGGCTTCACTGGATTGATGGTCTTCCAAATATGGCCCTGCTCTTGGCTGTCAGTGAGCCACTGTCCTTTGGGACAGAAGAGAACAATGTAGCTAAGCCTGTGCCTCAGCCTTGTCTTGACCAGGGCATTGCCACTCGGTTCTGCCATCATCTGCCTTTCCACCTGCTTCTGCTGCTGATAGGTAGGTTAGATGCCTTATCTGATTTAGAGCAATGGTTGCAACATCTGGTTACAAAACCCTTCCCTCCTGGGAGTGTAATACATTGGTGACGCCCTGCCCCCACCCTCAGGACTCTGGTCCCATGGGCCTGAGCAGAACCTTAGAAGATGTACCTTGATCGGTCTCCCAGATGACTTGGATGTGGTCTGCCTTGTGCAAGTTGCTGGGAGGACTTGCTGGACCATTCCCAGAGTACTTGTGGTTTGCTGGGTGTGCAGAGCCAGGTTAGTAGAGACTAGGTCTCTGCTGTTCTTCCACAGAGCTGGGTTTCCAGAGAGGTTTCTGCTGAGTGGATGGGAAAGCAAGGGTCCCACATTGACCTCAGCATCTGAGACATGAGTGTGAGCTGTATTTCGGGGCTGGAGTAATCAGGGAACGCAGGTGTTTGTGAACAAAATGTGTCACAGTCTTGAGTGTTGCTTATTGCCTTGTATTGGACAGCCTCCGTCTCAACAAGCAAGGGAGCACTGGGTCCTCGATGTAGTTGGGTAGAAGTCAGCCCACTTTGCTGCCACTGTAGTGGCCCCAGAGCTCAGTACTGGTGTCCGTGGCAGCCTCTGAAGGTTAATCTATCATTGCATGCCCTCGTCCACTTCCCAAGACTACTGTAGTCTTATCACCTGCATCACACCCTACAGCCTTCCCCTCTGAGATTAGACAATTATAAGAAATTTCTCTTTGCTTCTGTATTTGTGGATTTGATACCAACGACTGCAGTCTCTTACCTTGAGATTCCAGTAAGTTACCTGTCAAGCACAGGGCAGACAGAAGCCCGGAGAAGACCCTTTAGCATTCTGCTTCACGTACTTACACCCTTCAATCATCACCAAGTTGTTACTAATTATGGTGCAATTGCCAGGCAATGTGCTACCAGGCTGGAAGGCCAGTGAGGTTCTCCTCCATGCAATATTGTCACAAGTGTGCTAACCAAACCCCAGTCTGCTCCTGGTCCCAGGCTGCTGAAAATGGCACACTGCTTAAAGTGTCCCGAGCCAAAGGAAGAGTCAGATAAGTGTCCCTGTGCTGGTAGGGACAGAGTTTGCAAGACACACACTTTGTGACCTAATAGATGTTCAGGCTTAATAATTTTCAAATGAAAAAGGTAGAACACAAAACCATCCACAATGGTTCAAGGAGGAGCTATTTTTATTTTAGGTTACAACTATTTCTATACTTTTTTTTTTGAAAATCAGGCCATCAGGCAGAAGGTTCCTGGGCTCTACTTCGTTCCTGAAAATCACGGACAATAGTCCCTTGTCCTGTTAGCCTCACCATTGCATAACCTGCCCACAGACACATGACATCACTGGGAAAAGATAATGCATTCTTTCCTGGCTTAAAAAAAGACATCGGCTATGTGCGCGAGACATGAGAGTCTTGTTGCAATCGCCAGCAGGCTTGATTCCTGCCAAAGACGGGGTGAAGGGCAGAGGTTCTCCAGTGGGCCTTTGTTCACTGTGTCACTCTGGGCAGGTTTTGCTGTCTCCTTGCACCCTGGCCTTCACCTGTGAAATGGGCGTGGTGATGATAGTGGCCCTGCAGGGCTGCAAAGGAGAAGAACCCCGGGCTAGTGTATTTAGAGTGTGTGGAACAATGGAAGGGGAGAAAGCCTTCCCTCATTTCTTCATTTAGCCCTTATTTCTCTTTTGTCCTTACTCACTGACTTGCATTTTTATGTTTTGTCTTTACCATTACCTGTTTGCAATACATAAAAGTTGTATTCATCTTAGGGAGGAGATACGTATACTTAATATATCTTAATTCCTTTTATTCCCCTACTCCTCCCCTCATCTCTAGTTACTGTTTCTACTTGCAAAAGGTCCATTTCCCTGTTTCCTGTTGTCTATATTTTTAGTTGAATTGTTTAAAGAAGTTTTAGATTACAGAAACATTGAGCAGAGGTATATAAACCTTCTCATCTATCTCTGTCCCTATTCGCCCACCCCCGGGTCTACATATCCCACTGCGATGGATGAAGCGACATACATGCAATGGTTTCCATTTAGGTTCACTGTGTGACAAATGTGTGTATCCACATTATACCTTTATATAGAGTAGTTTCACTGCCTTAAAAATTCTCCTTACGGGCTGGGGCTGTAGCTCACTGATAGAGCACTTGTCCTGATGCAGGGAGTCCTGGATTTAATTCAGAGCCCTGCAAATCATCATCACATCCTCAGTATCAAGGTCTGAATTCATGAATCCCTCCTCCCTCACCTTGCCAGCCACTGGTCCTTTTACTGCCACCAGAATCCCTTACAGTTAGAGTGACGTCTAATCTATTTTCATTGATTTATTTAGCATGCTTAGAAATTCTAGATATATTAATTTCTGTACATATTCCAGTATGTATAAGACAATTTTAAATTTTAGCAGAGATGTTAAATATTACTGCGGATTTAATTTTAGGAATCAGATAACTTGTTCCCTCAACCCAGGACAGCCGGGGCCCACCCCGCCAGCATCTCAGAAGGTGCTGACCTAAAAATGTACAGTGAATGTGTAACTGAAGATGCTCTAAGTAGTAACTGATACTAGGTAACGATTAGCAGAGAACGAATACAGCCTTGCTTTACTTTGCAAAACATTTAGGCTTGTAGCTAATTTATAATTGTTGGTAACAAGTATCTATTTCTATCGCTATTTAGAAGGAAAACACAACCAACTGGATTTTTGCATAGAAGTGCTTTTGTTTACTGCTGCCCTGACCCATCTCAGGCAGGGGCTGTGCCTTCCGGGCTTGGAGGCTCAGAATTGCGGGCTCCGGCTTGCAGGTGCATGGGGCACCAGGGGGCGCTCCTAGCGGGGCGGCCTCGCCGGGGGTGGCGCGAGGTTGCAGAGTCACAGGAGTGACATGAGTCTCAGCACAGAGGACTGTAAAACTCACTCTGTGAGAACAGTGAAACCCAGACTGTGGCCCCGCCTGCAGCGGGGACTAGGGCGGCCTGGCGGCGTTACCCGGCTTCCTGGGGGCTGCACGTTGTTTTCATTCTACTTCCTTGATGATCCTAAAATTGCTATTACTGTATTTTTCATACGTTTTACTTTTGAAATGTTAATTCCAATATTTCTTTAGCTTCAGTTAGCTAACCCTAAGTATAACCTTTAAATTTGCTGTTTAAATAAGCAGGTCTTCACAGTTCTTTTCCTGTGAATCTCAAAGCCCATCCATCCATTCATTCATTCACCCAGCAGCAGGCCTGTAGCAGGAGTGACCCGAGGCAAGGCTGGCCCTCCTGGGAAGGCATCCTCTCTGTCTGAAACACTCTTCTCGTTGCCCTCCAGTAAAGTCCTCTTTTTCTTTTTTTGTTTACATTTTATTTTTAATCAATGCATAGTAATTATACATATTTATAGGCATTTATAATTTCTTGATGGTGTGAACATTAAAAATCCTCTTAGCTTCTTAACTGCCTATAGTATCCTTACCTCTTCCCCTACTCTGTAGAGAACCCCCAAAATGCATTCCTACTCTTGATCTGTAACATCACGTCTGGGGCTGAGGGTTAAGGAGAGGCTGGTGAACAACTCCCCTCTCCCCTCTCCCACCACCAACATCATCCCCTATAGGCCTTCTGCTCGGTCATGCTTAGAAATCCCCTTTTCTGAATTGTACTTTTGCATCACAACAAAAGGAGAAAACCATTGAATTTAGCTTCTTTTTTTTTTTTTTTTTTGTTAAATGAATGTTAAGAATATTAGTTTTCTTTTAATTGGTTTTGCAGAATTTTTACTTGAAGGAGTAAATCCCTCCCACATGGCAAATGTTTTCATTCAATAAATTATGCATGAAATGAGGTCTTCTGTCTACACCGTGGCAACCAGGATAACCAAAACCCAGACATACAGTGAAAGAAACACCCACGGTTCAATGGGGGGCCTTGCCATCTTCTTTATTTCACTTCCTCATTTCCTTCTAGCTCTGTGTAATATAATATGTTTTAAGAATTTCCATATCTTCATCCTTTCTTGGAAGAAGAAAGGATAGAAATATTTTTCAGTAGTATAAAACCAAGTAGAATTCAGTAGCATCTACTGAGGTCTAAAATGTCACTATTCCTTAATCCTCATTCAAATGTACTCATTGCTGATTGAATGAGAAAACCTCATATAGGGGACGTTTTCTCTTCCGCTTTCCCTCCATTCTGCTTAGAGTGTGCAGGACAGGCCCAGCTTGCCCTGGACAGAAGGAGCCTGCGCTGTTCGTTTCATGTTTCCATTCCTTTTATTCTTTTTGTTGTTTTGCATCACTTCTGAAGTGGTTGAGGTTGGTGCAGTGGTGTGTGTGTGTGTGTGTGTGTGTGTGTGTGTGTATGTGTTGGGGGCTGGGAGATAAAGGTAGAAAGATAGGACAAGGACATAATAAACATCATTTTCTTTCAAATATAGGGCATCAGGGAACTGGGGTTCAATCCTCAGTGTGGTGTGCCTGCCCCACCCCCTGGGGTGCCGTGAGACAGTGATTGAGACTGGGCATGGTGGTGCACACCTGTAATCTCAGTGCTTGGGAAGCTGAAAACAGGAGACTTTCTACAAGTCTGATCTGTGTAGTGAGACTCTTTAGACCCTGTATTAAAAATTTTTTTAAAAAATGCATATATATGTGTGTGTATATTTATATGAAAAGAGTTAAGCTCAGTCTCCACAGCTCCAGGAGACCAGTAAGTGAAAGGAACAGCAGAGGAGGTCATTGATCCAAGCCTGTGGCAGCAAGGGGCCAGGCACCGGGCAGGAAGGAGCCTCATCTTACACTGCTATGTAATTGTTTTTCCTGCCTTGAATTGTTTTTAGATAAAACATAGAATACTGGTCCAATGTGGAACATGGGGAACATCAGGAAAGGGTAAGGGTGCCTCCAGAAAGCCTGGAATTCAGATAGCCAGGGAGAGCCTCCATGAACACAGTCGCTCCATTCTGATTTTTCCCAGTGGGTTCATTTTTCTAAACACAGAGCCTTATTTGTTGAGAAGTAACTACTCATGTTACTTGACAATATACTAGAAGGCTTCATTCATTTCAGGTCGTAACATTCCATGTTTCATGATTGTAACGGGGATGTCTTCCTTGATTCATTCTTTGGGTGTTCTTCTTGACCCTATCGTTTGGAAATATTTCTCTAGTTTCTTTTCAGTTTTAAAATGAATTTATATTTGTGCTTGTCCTTTCCTCCCCTGGGAATAAATATCTAGATGGATAGAGGGGCCGGGTGAGGCTCCACCCTTTCTGTTTACTAAACACAACGAACTGTCTGAATTCATTGCTTTTGAATCAGAAGCTGTTTCCTCTCTTCGCTTGTGCATCAAACTTTTCCAAAATATCTATAGAGCACCTGGGTGAAAGGAACACTGGGTTGTTCTCATGTAGGATCAACACTAGGACAGTGGAGCAGCAGGCCTTATAGGAAAGACAGGAAAGCGTGGATGGAGACACTGGCTCTTGTCAGGGTAAGCCACACTTGTTGCAAAAACAGGATAGAGTCATGGGTCCTTTAACTGGAGACACACCGTGCAAAATGTGTCACTGGGTGATGTCATTGTTGTGGGAACATCATAGACTATATTTACACAAACTAAGACAATTTTATATGAGAGTGATGTAATCTTATGGGATTATATCTGCGGTCCACTGTTGACCAAAATGTCATTGTGTGTCACCTGATAGTATATAAAAGTCTTCCTCAACATATCCATTTCTAGTAACAGTGGAACTCAAGAATATGTGTAAAATGATTAGTAGATATCACTTCTGGCGATAGGACTATGGACTCCTCTTGCTTTTTCTGTTCTGTAGATTTTAAAGTCCTCATATGTACATCTAAGGATTATTTAGATGAACACACAAACCTACATGCATGATATTTCAGAGATAGAAAATGAATGAGAAAGAAATCATAAAGAAATTACTTCCAGAAGAAAGAGTGCATGCCTGAGTCCTGTGCTTTCTGAGACCTCAGAGAGAGCCGCCATCCTCATTCCCAGCTGCCGACTGCATAGTCAGGGCTGAGTCGCCCTGAGCACCATGCTGGTGTCTTCTCTACAAAGGAAGTTTGTGGGATTTCCTTTTCCTCAGTTTTCTAACTCCCCAATTTTGACTCATCCAGCTTTTGTGCTCCCTGGCAGGGGAAGAAAAGTTCTAGGCTAGCACGGGGCATTGCACGCCCTGTGCCTTGGCCTCAGTCTCTCAGCAGTGGCCCTTCTCTTTCTGTCCCTCCAGGCGGTTCTTTAAGGACATGCCCCACAACGCGCTTGACAAAAAGTCCAACTTTGAGCTCCTGGAGTAAGTCCTAAGACTAGCCCTGCCCCTGTCCTTCTCCCTTTCTTCCCACTCCCTAATTTTCCAGTACCCCTCGCCTACTCGTCCCTAGCACAGACCTGGCAGCCTCCTTGTCCCTGGTCCCCAAGCCCTCTCATCCCCTCCTGATTGGCCAGAAGCCCTGGGTGACAGAGAGATAAGTCAGATGTGTGTTTGTTTCCCTTCTTTCAGAAAGGAAGTGGGGCTGGACCTGTTTTTCCCAAAGCAAATGCAGGAGAACCTGAAGGTAAGGAAGCCAGTGGGTGAGGATTCCAGAAAGCCCCTTCATGCAGGTCCCTGGGGCTGGAGCTAAAAAGATCTGGCTAGAGATCCTCAGAGAAGCCTGTATGTCTGGGCTGTTCTGTGCCACCTGGATGTAGGACATCAGAGTACAACCCATGCACCCCTGTCTTCTGTGGTTGGGAATCAAGATGGGATGCATCTGGCTCCGTGCCCCCTGGAAGCCTGGCTCATTTCGTGGGTTAGGGTTAAGAGAGAGCGCTGGGGTCATCCTGCAACAGCAGGCAGCCTTTCATGCAGGCCTGAGGGAAGGAGCCAGCCCCGAGCAGCAGGCCTGGCTCAGCACTGCCCTCCTCCCCAGCCCAAGCAGTTCCGGAAGATGATCCAGCAGACCTTCCAGCAGTACGCCTCGCTGCGGGAGGAGGAGTGTGTCATGAAGTTCTTCAACACCCTAGCCGGCTTCGCCAACATCGACCAGGAGACCTACCGCTGCGAACTCATTGTAATCACCTGCTCCCCCCACTGTGCCCAGTAGGACCAGGGGCCTTTGGGGGACTGTGTGGGTTCGTCTCCCTGTAGGTGCTTTGGGAATGAGGAGTTGCTGACACCCTACTGTGGGAATCGTGTTGGCCCATATGAGTGTTGGCCTCCAGATCTGGGATGTGGGCTCAGTGAGCAAGGTGTGGTAAGGGATGGGCGTATGGACAGGGCTTTAGGGTGGAAGGAGTCAGAGGACCTGCAGAAGAGTGGCCCATGGCTAGCTTAGTGAGCTTTGCTTCCAACTCCTGAATGTGAGGTGGGGCAGAACCAAGGACCACTGTCCCCTGTCCTTTCATTCCAGCAAGGATGGAACATCACTGTGGACCTGGTCATTGGCCCTAAAGGCATTCGCCAGCTGACAAGTCAAGACGCAAAGGTAGGGAGTGCGGAGCGCAGGTCCCACCTCACCCAGCTGGCAGCTCTGCTAGGGGTTCTCACCCTTTTGCTGCCTCCCACACCCCCTCCCCAAGCGGACAGCAGAGCGCTGAGGCATCCACCCAGGCCTTGGAGCAAGTTCTGCAGAGCAAGGGTAGGGTGACCATGGGAAGCAGGAGCTCTTTGTGTTCTGGTGACTGATCTGCCCAGGGGTAGGATGGAATGGAGGTGGGGGAAAGGATGCTATTAGCATTCTTCCAGCTCAAAGAGGAGAGCTGCTCTTTCAAAGGCAAGATGAGCTAGTGACTCTCCTGGCATTCTGGCCCAGTCCTGAGGTTGTAGCCAACTTGGCGTGTGACTCTGGCACGCAACCTTGGGCAGGTCCTGCTTTTCTCCTCTGCACAGTGAGGGCCACGGGCCAGGTGGTCCTTCTGCCTGTCCCCCAGCGCCTCCTCCCTGCCGCTCCCGCCATGCTGCCTGGCCGGATCCCGTGAGGGCAGCAGCCTCACGAGCCCTTTCCTCCCTTCTCCCCCTTCCCAGCCCACCTGCCTGGCGGAGTTCAAGCAGATCAAATCCATCAGGTGCCTCCCGCTGGAGGAGGGGCAGGCGGTGCTGCAGCTGGGCATCGAGGGCGCCCCCCAGGTGAGCGTCCCTGCGGGCCGGATGGGGCCAGGGCCGGCAAGGGGCAGGGTTGCCTGGCCTTGGAGACTGTACTAAGCAGACTGTGCCAGTGGCCAGACAAGGTGCTAGGATAAGGGTCAGTTCTGAGGACATGCCGGAAATGTTACTTATTCATCTGCCTGTCAGGAAAGAAGCGGGGAAAGCTATGGGGCAGACCAAGTGACCCCAAATCAGGTACAAGTCAGAGGCCCCACATTCCCCAGGTGGGCAGTGATGCTCAAATCAAGCCGGCAGACTTTGTCCCCATCCCCTCCCGCCTCCTGTCTTCTGTGTCCTTTCCACCTTGTACCTGGAGCTCTGTTTCTGGATGAGACCAGGTGATCTGTGGAAGGGCGCCCCCTGGTGGTCGTGAAGGATGCAGGCCGAGTGGCAGGGAGGTGCCGCGGAGAGTTGGGTGGGGTCTTCCCCAGGCCTCGCCTTTCACTGCTTTCTTCTCGGCAGTCCTTGTCCATCAAGACCTCGTCCCCAGCAGAGGCTGAGAACATGGCTGACCTCATAGACGGGTACTGCCGGCTGCAGAGGGAGCATAAAGGCTCGCTTATCCTTCACCCCAAGAAAGGTGGGTGTCCCCTTCCAGGCAGGGTGGCCCAGCAGCAGCACAGGTGGGCCCCGCAGGCTGGGCAGAGCGGAGCAGCTTGGCCCCTGGCCCAGGAGCCGGTGCAGAGGCTTGAAGAGTGTGGAGAGACGATGGTCACACAGCCCGCCTGTGCTTCCTGTGAGGCCTTCCTGCACATCAGCTGCAGGCCCAGCCCTCACCAGACACCCCGGCCCCTGCTAGAACCCGGCTAATTCCACCCCCACTTCTCCATCCATGTGTATGGCCCTGGTTGGGGGTGTGGTCTGGAGCAGACCATAAGGGCCGGCCCATATGGAGTGGATTAAAATGCCTACAAGCAATTGCAGAGGCTGGGTGTTCCATCCCAGGCCTGTGGTGCCGGCCCTGTCCCCGGGGCGCGCTGAGGGGGCAATTGAGATTGGGTGTGGTGGCACTCGCCTGTAATCCCAGCTCTCGGGAGGCTGTAAACAGGTGGATCACTATTAGTCTGATCTAGTAATGAGATCCTGAACACCCTGTAGACCCTTCCCTTAAATACTAAATAAATAAATAAATAAATAAATAAATAAATAAATAAATAAATAAATAAATAAATGAAGCAGGCCACGCAGGCAGGGTGAAGTCAGCAGAGAGGATTCTGGCCACAGAACGGGAGCTCCCACCCTGATGCTGAATGAGGAACAGGACGGTGGGGAGGGGTCACCTTGTGCGAGCAGCGCAAGGGTCCTTCATCCATCCAGGGCCCCACAGCCTTCCCTTCTCTCTGTGTCCCCAGATGGTGAGAAGCGGAACAGCCTCCCTCAGGTCCCCATGCTGTGAGTATCACAGGAAGGGCAGCTCAGCCTCAGTCCTGGGGGAGGAGGTGGAGGAACAGGAACACCCCTCCCCCATCCCCCAGGGCGCATCTCCCCCTCCCCACTTGCGGGAATAGTCCCTGTCACCACTTGACATCATCTTGCCTCATCTTGGGGGGAAGGGTCACAGCTACCAACTTGTTACCAGCCGGCCTGGCTACTTCTGCAGATGGGACAGTGGGTGAGGGGTCCAGGGTTGCCTTGGGGAGCGCAACCCCGTTCTGTGCTCACCTGGCCCCTCTCCCTCTTTGCCCAGAAACCTGGAGGCTCGGCGGTCCCACCTCTCAGAGAGCTGCAGCATAGGTGAGCCTGCCACTACCCTCTGCCTGCCCCCTCCTCTCCATGCCCTCCTGCCTGATCTGGAGGTATTACCAGGCAGGCCCTCTAAGGGCAGAGGCTGTCACTCCTCCATGAATGCTTTGACATGGCATTAATGCTAACAGGGGCGGAGCGGAGCGTAGAGGGGCTTAGTGCCCGGCATGGTGTTTTTCTTTGCCACGCGGCCACAGGCAAAATGCTGCAGGCTGGGTGGCTTGAAAACCAGTGTAGGCGTCTGTGCTGGTGTCTGTCAAGACCAAGATCAAGGTGCCACCAGATTCTGAGTCTAGAGACAGCCTCTTCTTGGTTTACAGCTGGCTGTCTTCTCATTGTGTGCTGCAGTCATGGAGAGAGCGAGCTCTGGTCTCTCCTCCTTTTCTTTCCCCTCCATGCCCCTCTCCTCCCTTCCCTTCTTCTTTCTCCCTCTCCCTTACCTTTTCATAACAGTCCTAAATAGTAACAGGAGATTAACCAAGTTGCCCTAAGTAATCTAACTAGGAAACAGCAAGCAGGGCCTCAGGCTAAGGTGCTCTAGGCTCTGCAGTTGACTCAAATGCTGGGTCAGGAGTCTGGGACTCACCTAGTGTTTCCCCCAACTCCACCCCTTGGCTATATTGGCCTCCAGGCCTCCTGGTTCCTGGCCTTGTCCAGTGCGGGCACCTTACCCACAGGCTGGGCCTCTTCCTGTCTTTCCAGAGTCCGACATCTATGCAGAGATTCCCGACGAAACCCTGAGAAGGCCAGGAGGTAGGTCCCTGATCCTACCATGGTGAGGGGCAAGGGCCCTGGGAGACAGCATAATGGGACTCACGAGGAATGTTCTCTCCTTCATTGTCCCCATGAGCTCAGACAGGAAAAGCCAGTAAAATTGGCCAGCTGAGATGTACTGTTGGACCTTTCCTATGCCCCATGGCTGCCCAGAGTCTGAGGACATGGACCTGGGAGCTGGCCCTTCCCCAGGCTGGACACAGTGGGAATGCCCAGCCCCTTCCCAGCCCAGCCCCTGGATCATCACCCAAGTGTTGCTGGAGGTCTGGGGGAAGCCCAGTTAGATCCCACGAGGATACCTGCCCATCACTGCCCTGAGACATGGTTTGCTCTGTGCAGGTCCACAGTATGGCGTCGCCCGCGAAGATGTGGTTCTTAATCGCATTCTTGGTGAAGGTTTCTTTGGAGAGGTCTACGAAGGGGTGTACACGAATCATGTGAGTCCCGGACTCTTCCCCAGGGGCTCTGATCTGGCTGGAGGTGGCAGCCCTGACACTGTGTCCCTGTCCACACAGCTGGGAATGCTCATTAAATTCCCAGGGAGCAAGGGGGCAGATGAGAGCTGTTCCCAAGGAGGGCAGCAAAGTGCAAGATGGAAGTAGAGGCAGAACCTGGAGAAGGGCCACCCAGGACAGGTGGGAGGATGCAGGGGAGGGTGCCATTCCCAGAGGAAAGGCAGACCTGGTGAGCCAGCTTGGTTGAGTCTCAGACTGATGCACTTTGCCCTGCTTCCAGCAGGCTGGAGAGGGCAGAGCCCTAGGGACAGCACGGCACGGTATAAAACAGCAATACAGAGTGAGGAGAGCCCTGAGCCATGTCTGACTGTGACCCCGCCACCTGCCCACTCACCTTGGGCTCAGCATCTCGTCATGACTGCCTGTCTGGAATTACTCGAGCTCTGAAGCCCTTTCCGGTTCTAACATAGCCTAACCAAGAAGGAAGAGATAGGAGATGAGAGGAAGAGAAAAGGGTAGAAAGAGGCTGGGGTATTGAAGTGCCAGGGTGAGGCAGGTCACCTGCTTGCCCTCAGCCGGGCCTCGTCTGTGGGAGCTGAGCTGGGGCCAGCGAGGGACATTTCACTTCAAGCTGCAGCGAGGTCTCTGAACACAGTCTTATTGCAGAAAGGGGAGAAAATCAGTGTGGCTGTCAAGACCTGCAAGAAGGACTGCACTCTGGACAACAAAGAGAAGTTCATGAGTGAGGCAGGTAGGCGTCCCCTTGGGGGCCTGAATGCTCCAGTGCTCCAAGGCCCCTGGGAAGGGGCGGTGGGAGAGCGCTGGGACCCCCACTGGAGGAGGGCTTCTCCCAGGCGGCGCAGCAGGTCGCATCTGTCTTGTGTGACCTTAAACTGTCCCCGTCCCTCTTGTGCCCTACAGTGATCATGAAGAATCTCGACCACCCGCACATTGTGAAACTGATCGGCATCATCGAAGAGGAGCCCACCTGGATCATCATGGAGCTGTATCCCTACGGGGAGGTGAGCAGGGGACGGGGTGAGAGACTGACGATGGCTGTGTCACAGTCGAGCCGGGCACGGGGACATTGAGAACACGGGGCCCTGCCCCAGCTCTCTGCCTCCTGAACTCGGCTGCTGAGTGCACCTCTCCTTCCTGCAGCTGGGCCACTACCTGGAGCGGAACAAGAGCTCCCTGAAGGTGCCCACCCTCGTCCTGTACTCGCTGCAGATATGCAAAGCCATGGCCTACCTGGAGAGCATCAACTGTGTTCACAGGTGAGCACGGTGGGCAGGGCTAGAGAGTGGCACCCCCAAAGCTGTGATCCACTGGGCCTGTGCCCAGCAACTTGGAGACCTGGGTGGCCTCTGTGGACTGTTTCCTCCCCCCATGGCTCTGTTACTAAAAGGATCCCCTCAGGCTGCAGTCTCTTCCTGCAGCCTAGTACCTCCAGCCTCCCTGAGTGCCCAGAAGGGCTCCCTCCTCCTGCTCCTCCAGCTCACTAGCCACTGGGTAGCAAGTGGTCTGGGGAGAAGGTGCTGAGCTAGAAAAGCACGATAGGATGCTGGGGTTCTGCTGGACCCACTGGCTCCCCAGATCCCAGTGGCATGGAGTGGGTCCCTCCCTCACTGACCTCTCTTCATTCATTCATTCATTCATTCATTCATTCATTCATTCATTCATTCATTCATTTATCCACTCACTTGGCCCTCATGTTATGGAGGCCCTACTTAGAGACAAGCACTGTCCCAAGTGCAAGGACAAAGTCATGATCAGACAGAAATCTTTCCTTGGGAGGCTCAAATGTGAGATCTCAGCAGGCAGGGGCTGAACAGTGGAATATTAGGTCTGTTCCCTTGTTTAATGGGAATCATGCACTTTTAAACCATCTTTTTATTAATAGAAATGAACATGTGCAGCGGAGCTGCCTGTGGAGCCAGCCAGCCCTGGGTTGGGTGTGGCGCCAAGACTTGAGGGGACCTGAGACAGAGGGGACTCCTCCTGGGGGGGGTGGGGCTAAGGGCTCAGCTCTGGCATGGGCTACCTGGATAAGAACTTCTTCCTGCTGAAACCAGTTAGAGACCTTCCAGGGACCTGGGCAGCACCTTACCTGGTCTTCCCATCCTTCCTCCAGGGACATCGCTGTTCGGAACATCCTGGTGGCCTCCCCTGAGTGTGTGAAGCTGGGTGACTTTGGTCTTTCCCGGTATATTGAGGATGAGGAGTATTACAAAGGTGAGGAGACATTCCAGCCACAGCTGTGTCCCTAGTAGAGTCCCTGGTGCCAACATCCCAGACAAAGGGATCCTGCACTGGGCAGCCTATGTCAAGGGCCAGTATTTCTGGAAAATTCTGGATCTTTCTTCCCTCAGTAACTCCCATATACCTCTTTGCCCACCAAAGCCTCTGTGACTCGTCTCCCAATCAAATGGATGTCACCTGAGTCCATCAACTTCCGCCGCTTCACAACGGCCAGTGATGTCTGGATGTTTGGTGAGTGGTGATGCCGGAGGGTGCAGAAAGGACCTCAGATTCTCAGCCCCATGGGAAGGCTAAGAGGGGGGCATAAGGACTCCCCTGGAACTCCAGAGTCTTGCTCACTGTGGCCACTGAGGAGTCCTAGAAGTGGGGAGGCAGGTAGGAGAGGGAGGTGACTTGGGCCACAGATGGCTTGGTCAGTATGGCTTCTTCTTCCTGGAAAAGGCTTTGTGATAGCCACAGGGACTGAGGAGGAGACATCCTAGGTGCCCCTCATAGAACACAGGGCCCTGTAGATCCCCCCAGCTCTCCCACAGTGGGCCCCATCAAACCACCCCATTGTTGCTCACATTTCCCAAACAAGGAAACTGAGGCTCAGTCAAGTCAGGACCTTGCGTTGGATCACACAGTGGCAAGCCTTGGTGCTCGGCTTCCAACCCCAGCTTTCTAGGGGCTTCACACTTCCCTTGAGATAGTGCTGGCTGTCCCAGTGCCAGCCACCTCCTGATCCCACAGAGCCCTAATAGTTCCCTCTGGAGTGGTCACAGGAGGGACACGTATGCTGCAAATGTAGGCTGCTGGTCTCTTGGGCAGAGCACCAGGCTGGGCAAGGGGAGTGGAGGCATGGGTGCTCTGCTGTGACCTTGCGCCGCTGGCCAGTTGCTCTGGGGGAGCTGGGCTGGCCTTTCCCAGCACAGACCGAGCCTCCTGCTCTTCCCCCAGCTGTGTGCATGTGGGAGATCCTGAGCTTCGGGAAGCAGCCTTTCTTCTGGCTGGAAAACAAGGACGTCATCAGTGTATTGGAGAAGGGGGACCGGCTGCCCAAGCCTGACCTCTGTCCACCTATCCTGTACACCCTCATGACCCGCTGCTGGGACTACGACCCCAGTGACCGGCCCCGCTTCACAGAACTCGTATGCAGCCTCAGGTGAGCACCGAGAGCCTCCCATCCAAGCCAGCCAGGCAACTACTGGCTTTGTTCCCACCAGCAACCAGTGAGCTCAGTTTCAAAGTTAGTAACCTGCCCAAGGCAGTGATGGGGGCAGGGACTTGCACCAACTCCCTTCTGCCTGACACTGAGTGCAGTGTGCTGTGACCTAAGCCACCCTTCCAGAAGAAGTTGTAAGAAGCAGGCACCCAGCAGCTGTGTCGGGAAGACTGGAATCCAAGGACTGGACCAGCATGGACCAGGAGTCCACACTGTGTAGAGTTTGGGACCTGTGACTTCCTGGCTCCTCCACTCCACTTTGAGCTTAATTCCCAGTTAGCAAAGGGTGGGAACCTTTGGACTTGTCATTAAGGCTGTCACCAGGGGTCTCCTCTCCCATTTTTTTTTTTTAACTTATTTATTTATTTAGTACAGAGTCTCGCTACCCAGTTCAGGTTCATAGTGATCCTCCCATCTCAGCCTCCCCAGCACTAGGATTACAGGTGTGCGCCACTGCACCCAGTTTCAGGGCCGGCATGGCCTGCTGGGGATCATACTCGGGTCCTTGCGCTTGCCAGGCAGGTGCTTAGACCGTTGAGCTATCTCCGCAGCCCCACCTCTCCCTTCTGATTGGTCGAAAGGAGGCCTGAAGGCCTGCTCCTACTCAGTGCCCAGTAACTATTATTTCCCAGGGTACAGAGAGGCCACAGGTGAAGATGTTATCCATTTTAGGGCCACAGGGCTCCCCACTTCCCCACAGGCAGGCCGCCATCAGCCCACTGTCAGCTCTCCTGTGAGTGGTCACACTTTCTTTGCTTTCGGGGGTGGGGGGAGTCCAGCAGGCTTTTCTGTGAAGGACCAGACTGTGGGTATCTGAGGCTCTGCGGTCTCTCTAGGTCTCTGGAATTTGCCCAGCTCTGGCAGCGCAGGTTGAAACCAGCAAGAGTGTGCGAGTGGTGTGGCTGCTCGACAGAACTTTGTGTGCACACTGGCACTTGAACTTCACATCATTTTTCCACGTCATAAAATATTTCTCTTATTTTTTCTAATCCTTAAAAATGTGATGATCATTCTCATTGGAAGTCTTATAAAAATAGGTGGGCAGGCAGCGTTTGCCTGTAAACATAGTTTGCTGACCTCTTCTTCAACAAATCTGCTGCTCAGACAGCAAGCGGACTTTCAGGGCAAGAAAACAGCCCCTAGAGATGGCTGCTGGGAAGCCCCTGGGGGCAGCAGGGAGGGCCCTGCTAGTGTCTGTGGGGTGGGGTGCCCAGACAGTCTGTGGAACTGTGGCTTAGCGCACCTTGCGACCTCCACCTCGACTCTCTCAATTACTTTGTACTCACCCTTGTCCTTCACAAGGGAGCTCTGAGAGGCCAGAGGATGCTGGAAAACTATTTGAAAGATGTCATGGGAGAGGGCAGAAGCCCTGGGTGAAGAGTGTGAGCTTGCAGTCTGACTGGGCCCGAAGAGCAGTGACAGGTGTCTGTCCTTGGACTGAGAGGGGTCCCCATCAAGGGTACCAAGCTGCACCCTGTCCCCACCCCAGGATGAAGTGACCAGAAGACCCAGAAAGCCTGCTGTGGGCCACGACCTGGCAGTCTTTCCTTTAGGGTTAAGAAAAAATCTGACAGGGCTGGGGAGATAGCTCAGCCAGCATAAGCACCTGCTTGGCAAGCACAAGGTTCCAAGTTCCATCCAGAACCCCGGGC
The DNA here is from genome assembly GCF_000260255.1 of Octodon degus. NCBI lineage: Eukaryota > Metazoa > Chordata > Mammalia > Rodentia > Octodontidae > Octodon > Octodon degus. The sequence goes on from NW_004524612.1 coordinate 13,386,831, forward strand.
ACACTGTGCCAGCCACTGAAACTGGGCATGGTGGCACAGCCTGTAAGCCCAGTACTGAAGAAGCTGAGACAGGAGGATCACTGTGAGTCTCAACTGTATAGCGAGACTGTATATCGAGAGAGGGAGAGAGAGAGA
>NW_004524612.1:13387065-13401814 GCF_000260255.1 Octodon degus
AGAGAGAGAGAGAGAGAGAGAGAGAGAGAGAGAGAGAGAGAGAGAGAATTTGATCAGTGACCCAATGATAGTATCCTTTCATTGACAAATGGGCATGAAGTCATGCATACAAATTTGTAAACATAGTACCAAGCAGTATATATTCAATAATACTAATACTTGGTACCCCGGCAGTAATCTCAGAGGTCCCTCCTAGGGTCTGTGACTCTCAGCTTGAGAAGCACTGAATTGGACTAGACAGGTGAGGGACATAAGCATACCAAACCTCCAAGTGCTCCACACCCCCCAGCGCCTCACAAAGAGATGAGCTGGTGGACTACTGAATGCAATGGCTGATGGAAGCCAGGCCGTGACGTGCGCAGGGGCAGTGGAAATCTCTGCGGTGCATCGTGGCCAAGCACATGCTCAGGAAGACAAGAGGCAGGGGGAGGGGCACTGCCCCAAGCCTCTGCTGCCCAGAGTGGTGGGCTCCGGCTCCCCAAGGACTTCCCACCTTGGGCCCATTCTCTTGATCCTCATACACTTGGTGAGAGGGTGACCTTAGACTTCATGTCCCAGTCTGATCAGAGGCTGTCCCCAGGCACTGCGGGACAGATGGAGAAGGAAATTCTGCAGTGTTCCCCTTCCAGGCCTCTCCTGGCCCCAGTGAGGGACAGAGGAGAGCCCTGAGGGGTGCCTCACATTCACCCTGTTTTTCTCCCTATCTGACTTTTCTCCCTGGCAGTGACATTTATCAGATGGAGAAGGACATTGCCATAGAGCAGGAGAGGAACACTCGCTACCGACCCCCCAAAATCTTGGAGCCGAGTGTCTACCAGGAACCCCCTCCCAAGGTAAGCCAAGCCCTGGCCTTGCTGGTCCCTTGGGCCACAGCAGAGCCAAGTCCCTCTCATAGCATGAGCGGGATGCTCCCTACAGTCTTCCCTCAGCTGAACATTCCCACTGTCCCTCAGCCATCAGCACCTCTGTGCCTCGCAGGTAAAATCCAGGATCCCAGACCCCTGTGGGAAAGCCGAGTCAAGAATCACCCCAGTAGTTGCCCTTGGGAGCCTGGGTGCTTTTCCTCTGGGAGCTTTCTAGATATAAACTCGATCCCCCTGAGGACATACAGATCTTAGGTCCATGCCCTCTACGTCCATGCCCTCCAGGGCAACCCTGGGCTTAGGAGCCAGGGCCCTCTACCCCATCTCTACATAGGTGGGTTTCTAGAACCATGCCTGTATTAGTGAGCTAGAGCTGCATAACAAAACACACAAAGCAGCTTCAACACCAGACAGGTGTGCGGGCCACGAAGTCCAGCGCCAACATCCAGCAAGTTCAATGTCTGGTGAGGTGCCTTCCTGGCTTGCAGGCCAGCTTCTCACTGTGTCACCACCTGGCCACCCATGGCCTCTGGCTCCATTCTTAGGGGACACCAATCTACTCACAGAGCCCCACCCTTACTCCCTCAGGTAACTCTGATTACCTCCCAAAGTCCCTAGCTCCTAACACTGTCACACGAGGGCAGGACTCAGCATATAAATTTGGGAGGCAGGGATACAAACATTCACTTATAACAGTGCCTGAGCGGTCTAGGGCCCTTGCTCATTGTCCTTCTGACCTGGCATTTTCCCTTGGGCTCATCCCAGTTTTCATCTCTGTGAAGCTTCTATGAGTTCTTGAGCTCTCAGTGGCTGCCTGCTTCGGCATGTCTGCAGTTGCCCTTTGCTGACTTGTCAAGTGCTCTTACATACAAGGAGGCTACACATGCATGCATGTACCCATGCACGCACGCACGCATGCACACACACACACACACACACTTGGACGCACGCACCATTAACCTTCCAGTTATCCGCAGCCCCAGGAGGCCAGAGAGGCTAACCTCTGTGCCTTCCCATCCTACCGCAAGCAGCTGGTGCTCAGCAAGTAGATGCACAGTGCTTTTAATGATAACTTTGTCCCCCATCTGTCCTTCATTGTGAACCGGCCCAAGCCATGTCCAGACTGATAGTCTCCTTGGTGGGTGGCGTTAACTCAAAGAAAGAGAGAGAGTACCTGACATAACTCTGTTCTCCCTGCAGCCCAGTCGGCCCAAGTACAAGCCCCCTCCGCAAACCAACCTGCTGGCTCCCAAGCTGCAGTTCCAGGTAAATGTGCACCGGTCAACAGGGGAAGGTCAGGCCCACCTGTCACAGAGGTGCTTCCCCAAAATCCATCCCTGTGCCTTGGAGGGGTGGCACATGGCTGCTCAGGCACTGGAGATGGCCTGGATTGGCTCTTCTTTGGCACGATTTGAACACAGATCAAAAGAATCAAAATTTGGTTCTGCCGGGCTATCCTCAGCTAAGAAGACCTGCCTGCCACCCAGTCATCTGTCTGCAGTGTCTGTTATTTTGTGTGCCTGCTTGCAGCTGTCTTCTCATGCCTGCTGCTTCCCTGACCTCTTCCCTGAGCAGGAATTCCAAGGACCTGGGGACTGATGATGTCCTCAGAGCATGGAATTGCCCCCTGGGGCTCCCTGCACAGGCTTTGGCCAGAGCCCAGCAGCTAGTAAAGAGGAAGTAGAGTTCAATCTGAGCCTTCTCCATCTACCGCCCCTGGCTGTGAATTTCCCCAAAAGTGTGGTCCCTGATGCAGAAGCCCCTGCCCTGTGTCCCTCTCTGGCATCTGAGGAAGAGGAGTCTCTCCTCCTCATCCTCTTAAATCCCCAGCTTAGAATCACTGTTTGAAAGTGGAGCATTTCAACCAACAGAAGCGATGGCAGTCTGCAAACAGCTCCTGCAGAGAGACTGCGCCCTGCAGTCACTTCCATCTTCCCAAGGAAGCGCCGAGGCCACCATAAACCCAATGAGAGCTAGCAGGTGCACCCCTTTCCTGGAGAGAAAGCACCTTGAGTCCGAAGGTGGAAACAGTGCCTCTAAAAAACAAACACAGTCCTAGAAAAGAAACATTTAAAATAGTGAGAATTTCTCTAAATTAAAATAATTGCATGTACACACACACACGCACACAGAGTTGGTTCTCCAAATCCGTGGGTTCTGCATCTGTGGTTTTAAACAAGTGGCGATAAAAAAAATATATGCAACAATACAAAACAAAAAGCTGCATCGGTACTGAACATATACAGGATTTTTCATGTCATTTTCCTCTAAACAGTACTCATTTACATAGCATTTACATTACTCAAGGCACCCTAAGTAATCTAGAGATGAGTTAAAATCTACTGGAAGATGTACGTAGTTCATATGTAAATTCTCCGCTACCTTCTACAAGGCACTTGGGCATCTGCTGGTTTGAGTATCTGCACACGGTCCTGGACCACTCCCCTTAGGATACTGAGAAACTATGCAAATCCATACTTAGAATGTGAGCCAATCAGATATGTTGTTTTGGAACCTGATTTTGAAATGTAACAGTAGGTCCAAAGGACAGAATGCTGGTCTCCACAGGTCCACGGCCCAAGGAGCAAGCCACGTGTGCACAGCATCGTAGGGGAGGAGTGGCAGATGAATGAAAGGCCACATTCCCCCACCATGTTTCTCCAAGATGGCCAAGGACATGCCACACCACACTCTTTATTAGCTCCAGGACAGCGAGTCCATGCTCATGCATTGTTTCTTTGTGCTCATGTTCGCAGCAGCTAATTGTCCACCCTCTTGCCTTGTCCTTGTGCCTTGTGCTTCTCTGCTTCTCCTAAATAGGTCCCTGAGGGTCTGTGTGCCAGCTCTCCTACGCTCACCAGCCCTATGGAGTATCCATCTCCTGTTAACTCGCTGCACACCCCACCTCTCCACCGGCACAATGTCTTCAAGCGCCACAGCATGCGGGTAAGAAGTCTCTGCATGCTGGGTCCCAGTCCAGACTGAGAAGGCTGATGGAGGGAGGTGGCCTGGGACATGGAGTATGCCACACCCTCAGCCTCAAGAGGTAGCCTCCATGCTTCCATGTGCCAATCCAGCTGCCAGGGGCTCTGTGGCAGCATACATCTTTGCAAACACATCAGAGGCTGGGCCAAGCCAGGCTCTGCTCCTGATGACTCTAGCTCGACCAGACCTGCCCTTCTTGATGTTGCTGGTGTGTTGGAGAGCTATGCAAAACCATCTCCCTTCCTGAGCCCCAGGGGGTAGGGTGGTCCACAGCACTGTGTAGCTCATGGGCAGCGCACAGCCAAGTCTGGTGGTGCTGGAGAATGAAAAGTCCTGGAGTGCCAACCCCTCTCTGTCTTCCTGTCTGATTGCTTTGGTTGCTAAAGTTCTCCTCAGTCAGAGGAAAGCTTTCTGGTGGCTGCTTCTCCTGCTGCTTTTGTGAACGGTGCTGCTAGATGGAAAGGAATTGGGGGTCAGTGTGCACACAGCCTCCTGCACTGGCTCCACAGGGTCTAAGCTGCAGTCCCCAGAGGCTCTTTGTCATCAATGATTGGTGAGACTCTGAGTGCCTCATGGACGGCCTGCTGATTGTCAGGTCGCATGTGAAGAACTCACCCTTGATGATAAGCAGATGCCCACTGGCCACCGGCCATCTCCTTTAATTCCATCGATCTCTTGCGGTCAGTTGCCATGAACACTCCATATATTGTTTTGTAAATCAAGTTACAAAACAGACAGGAGCGCTTATTGCTTTAGCTTTAACTTTTTATAAATGCATGATATTTCGGGCTCAGAATAAATGACTCAAAATTGTTTTGGGGGAAAAAATACATGTTTATCATGACAGATTTGGAAAATGTAGGCAAGTATGTTGATATACTTCTGTGCTGCTATTCTTAATTTAGTAAAATTTTAAACAAGCGTGATAACTTAGAATTCCAAGCGACAAGAGCTGTTGTGAAATAAATTTTCCCTAGCCTATCTCATTTTTCTCTTATACATTAATTTAACCAGTTTCTATCTTTGCATATATTTAACAGTGCTAAAGCTGCAGATTGAAACACGCTATAATTTACTCCATGTTCAGTTCCTCTATGCCTCTGCCCTTGACTCTTTATACATAATTAATTAAACCTTAGTTCTTACTTTAAACTGTGCTCCTTTAGCAAGAAGCTGTTTGCACGTTTGAAGGACAGGCTTGCCTTTGTGTAAGTCCTGCTTCCATTCCATAAAGACAGACTGTGGCAGGAAAAACAGATCTTTGGTGTCAGAGGTTTAGAAATAACTGTCCTAAGGAAAATCCACCTAAAAGAACAACATGAACATTTCTTTAAGTAAGCAAAACATATTAGAAATATAAACCCCATCTTATAACATAGATCAGAAGCATTGAGAAAATCTCTTCCAGGTGGGGAGCTCAAGAGGTATAACAGCCTCCCTGCAGAGCGTTTGAAAGCATTTAACCAACATTCAAAGATATTAAAAAAAATCTATTTTCCCTGCCCGGCTGTTCGAGCTAGCTCCCCTGTGGGTGCCGCAGGGTCGTGGTGGCCACGGTCTCCGTCCAGAAGAGCTCACAGTTCAATAATACAATGCGAGCAGGCCTCCCCCACGCTGTTCTGGGTGTGAAGGAGCGGGACAGCTTCTGATCAGCCAGAAAGAACAGGCAGGCGCACACTTCCCTGGAACATCCACTGGAAGGCTATGGCACCCGCTGAGTGGGACTTCAGAGAGTATGGCATCCCCTGCCTGCTGCTTTTTCCCCCAGCTGGGCCTTGAAGGACGAGGAAAGTTCAGACCGGATGAAACTGGGATGCAGAGGGTGGGAGAGGCAGAAGCACATCAATGGAAAGCAAGACTGTGTGACGAAAACCCATAGGGCAAGTGCAGGGGGCATCTGGGCAGAACAGGAAGCAGTGTGTGTGTGGAGGTGGAGATGCGGCTGACCCATGCACTGTGCTCAGAGTAGGGGAGTGTCACAGTGCGTGACTCCCCCTGAGGAGTCTAGGTACCCAAGACCTGAGAATGCTTAGGGTGCATTCAGCTAAACCAGCCTAGAGAGATTCAAGGATTGCAAAGTTCCTACTGTCTCTGTTAGCTTGATCGTGAAGTTGGGAGACAGCAGAATAAATCTTGCAGTACACATTTGTTAAAATAATTGGCAAGATCAGGCCTGGGGCATAAAGTGTGTGGAAGCGGTAGACAGCTCTGAGCACGTGCAGAACTAAATAGTACCTCATCCTGTCTGTATTTACTTTAATCTTCCTCAGTTTATGCATTTTTCTTACACCTGGAATTTCCTAACTCCATCTGTAGAGCTCTAGACACTTCGTTCCTGTTTGTCACTATTCGTCAATAGCCTGAGGCGACCACGCTGTTGTTTTCAAGCATTGACATTAACTGGGAGGATTTTTATAAATCCTTAAAATGTCCTCATTTTTGGAGCAAACTCTTAGCTGATGTTGTGCTGCTGTAGCACAGTCCCTGAGGCTGGGTGCTTCTCACGGAAAAGAACTTGATTTGGCTCACATTTTGGAGCTCAGAGGCCCTGGCTTCTGCTTACCCGGGGAGGTGGGGTGAGGGGGCTCCTGCCCACAGCAAGCGTGGAGGATGGGCTTATGTGAGACCACGCAGACCAGGGAGTGGCAGGACAGCAGGTGAGATTCCAGGGACGAACCGGGTTTATTCTTTCTCTAGCAACCTCCTCTCAGGAATTATCCGCTCCTGCCGGACCCAGCCCAGTCCCATGCGCAACATTAATCCACTCATGAGCATGGACCTCTTAGTACCCCATTATCTTTTCCTAGGACCCGATCCTCATGGATTCCGCTACCTCAGCACCACCACGCTGAGGAGCGCGGCTCCCAGCACAGTCCGTCCCCACCCCATACCAAGCAGTCCCCGTGAATCTTACTTTCTGTTCAATAATCCCATGATTAGAAAAAACTTGTACTTTTTTTTTTTTTTAAGTTTAGTTCAGTAGCTCTCAACTAAGACAACGTGGCTTCTGAGAGGACATTTTGGCAATGTTGTGAGGCATTTTTGTTCCAACTGGGGAGATGGCTATCGCCATCTAGTGGGTGGAGGTCAGGATTGGTGTTAAGCAATGTATAGCATCTAGAAAGTTTCCCCCAAATAAAAAGGATTATCTGGCTAGCTGAACCATTGCTTACTTGGCCACAGAAATATTTCAGTGTTGCATAATCTACATCTTCCCCCTGGAGCTGAGAATGAAGCCCAGGGCCTCCTGAATGTGAGTGGGTACTCAACCACCGAGCTACATCCCCAACCCTAGTGTGTGGCTCAAGCCCCATGCCTGCCACACAGGAGCTGCTTAATAAGCAGTTGCTCTGGCTGGGGAGATGGCTCAGTGGAATAAGCGCTTCCCTGGCAAGCGCAGGGGCCTGAGTTCAATCCCCGGTTCTACAAAATAATGAGAAGAAGAAGAAGAAGAAGAAGAAGAAGAAGAAGAAGAAGAAGAAGAAGAAGAAGCAGTTGCTGAATAGATCAGTGAGTGAAGAATTCATCAAGAAACCTAACTTGTAAGGGAAAGTAATTTTAGAAATTAAACTTGGTAATGGAAGCTAAACAAGACGTGGGAAAAACACCCCAATGGAACTGTCTTTAAAGTGTATTGTAATATCCAGATACCTTCTATAGGGTTCAGCGGGGAAACTTTTTTGAGAGGCTTGCAAAAATATAGTCAAGTTTTAGCATTTCTGCAAGTGATTTCTCTGTAAACTGGCTCCTTCAAAAGAAAAGATCAGCCTTGGTCTGCATTGTGCAGCTGTAGTCCATCCTGGAGGCAGTCTTTACAACAAACAGAAATGCACACAGCTGCAGAGGCTGGGAAGCCCTAGGTTTAGGGCCATTTCTGGAGAGGCCCTTCTTGCTGTGCCCAGCAGGGCAGAAGGCATTTTTAGGGAGGGGAGGGAACACGGTCATCCTTTTATCAGAAGCCCCTTCCCACTTACTCAGGAAGGCAAGGCCCTCCTGGACTGACTGCCCTCATAGTTCCCACTGCTTAACATTGGCACCTAGAAATTAAATATCCAACCGAGGAACTTGAAAGCCACATTCAAGCCATAGCAGTAATGCAGGACCTGCTGGCTTTCATGTCGGAGGAGGGTTCTGTCCCCGGCAAAGGCCACCCCTGAGCTTTACAGAATCAGGAGGATGCAGGTAACATTCTTTCTCCATCTGTCCTGGAGGCATACGTGACCCAGTGTGGCAGGGGGGCAAAATAATCCTGACGACCCAAGCAGGTGATGAAGCCAGGGGGGCCTTGGGGAAACTGAGGAACTTAGGCAAACGTCCCCATCTGCCATGCAGGAGCCGGAACAGTGAATGAGCCCAGGGCCCACGAATGAGTAAAGCCGAGGCTGGCTTTAGTAAAATCAGGGAGAGGACGTAGTGATCTTTGTCCATAGAGCTCTGCTCATTTATGTTTCATCCTCAACCTATCTCAGCACACGTATTCTAAGCTGTGGGGAAATAGCCTAAGCTGTTATCTTAATACCGAGCGTGTGTGAATGGAAAGGTGCCTGCAGTGGGTGCCCGCTGTTGCTCCTGCTCCTCTGCTTCTGGAGTGTGGGAAGAAGCAGCGCTGCCCCCAAGCCCCAGACCTGCCACCATGACGCTTGGGTGAACACAAGCCTCCAGAGGGCTGGCTTTGCATTTCTCAGCCTGTTGAATGCCAGCCACCACTGCAGAAGCCACAGAGAAAATAACAGTAAGGGCAGTCACAGGAAAGGAAAATGTCACTGAGATGTCAGGTAGTACCCTGAATATAGGGCACTTCACACAATGTGAGCTGGGGTTTGGCAGCCCATTGCAACTCAGGTACATAGGTGAGCGTGACACTGATGACAACTGTCTCCATACTGCCTCCATGTGTAACTGGGAGTCTAAGACAAAGCAGAAAGACCAAGGCTTTGGCTGCCTCCCCCCACATCATCCCTCCTCCCAGCCTGAGGGCCAGGCTCATTGCACCTTCTCCTCTCCCCGCTGGCCTCAGGAGGAGGACTTCATCCGACCCAGCAGCCGCGAAGAAGCCCAGCAGCTGTGGGAGGCCGAGAAGATCAAGATGCGGCAGCTGCTGGACAAGCAGCAGAAGCAGATGGTGGAGGACTACCAGTGGCTGCGGCAGGAAGAGAAGTCCTTGGTGAGTGGGTGCCACAGGGGCGTCCCTGTCATGGTCTCTGGGGTCTTCCCCGCTGATTTGGGCCATCGCTGGCTGTGTGTTCTTGGCACTGCAACTCCAAACCCTAAGCCTTTCTCTAACCTCCTCCGCAGGACCCCATGGTGTACATGAATGACAAGTCCCCTTTGGTAAGTTACTGAGCGAGACCTGGGGGAGAGGCCTGCCCATCTCCTTCACCCCTGCCCATGTCGGGAGCTTGCCCTGGCCCCTTGTGCTGATGCCATGTGGCTCTACACCTTGGCTCTGCCTCGATGCCCTAGAAAGGCGGTCTTCAATCTCCATGGCTGAATCTCTAAACACATGGGGGAGGGGACTTGGAAGCAGGAAGTGGGTGGTCCCCAGAGCCGCACAACTGACCCTTCTCTTCCGTTGCTTCCTTGCAGACCCCAGAGAAGGAGGCCGGCTACAGTGAGTATCCCTGCCCTTCCTCCGGGGAGTTTCTGCCCAGCGTCTGTGCAGAGCCCTATGCTGGCTCTCTGCCCATGCAGTGTGCTGCAGCACTAGGAACCTTCCACCTTGCCTTGAGGCAAAAGAGCAGACTTCTGGGACTTAATGAGAAGGGACTTAGAGAGAGACTGCCAAGGCTAACATGCAGTGCGTCCGCAGTTTTAGGAACCATCCGCCTTGCCTGAATTCTGAGCGAGCGGAGTGGACTGGCTTCAAGGCACAGAGCCCTCTGCTCCCGCCTGTCTGGAGCTCCCCTCCTTCTCTCTCAGTGGCACACATCTCCAAACGTTTGCTCCGCGTGTGGAGGAGCCAGGAAGAGTCTCCCACTCACCCTCCCTGTCCAGGCTGCAGGTGGAAGGTTAGGTAGCTCTTCCAGCCTCCCCCGATTCTCGGACTCATCATCCTAGACAAAGCCCACAAGGTGTGGCCGGAAGCCTGAGCCGAAGGCAGGGAGGAAAGAGCTGAGGCTAAGATGACTGGCAGTGACAGTCCATAGCCACGGGCAACCTGGGTTGCGAGCAAATACTGACTCCTTTTGTACCATAGCCACTCCATGGGACAGCACAACTTACCTCTACTTTACAAAAGATAGAACTGAGGTGCGGGGTGGCTGTGTAACTTGTCTGGTGCCACGGGTGAGTCCAAGCAGTGTCTCACTCTTGTTGAAGCCCAGGAAGTCTAAGCAAGCTGGCCTGGGTGGCAGGGACAGCGCAGAGTCAGGTGCTCCACCTCCGCGCCCTGCACACTGCCCCGCCACCCTGAGGCTCACTTCTGCTGTCTTTTCACTTTCCTGATCCCATGAACCATTCAAGAATCCACATCCATCCATGCGGGAGCCTGATAGCACTGGGCAGGCTCTGTAGACACTGCGGCCCGCAGAATGGGAGGGCTTTTTCTCATGGATGGCAGAGGACAGAGTGTGGCTGTTCCTCAGGGCCCGTGTCCCTCAGGGCTGGGATGCCCCACAATCACACCACCTCTGCTGTGACTGTGGTTTCCCTCTGTACAATGTTCCCAACCGCAGGAAGACCCCAGAGATCTGGGTGTTAGTTTCTCTGTCATATTCCTGGGGTTCAGGTTGAATGTCCCCAAGGTCTCCCAATGGTAGAGGAGAGGGGTCACTTGGTTATGGGCAGAAATGAGGGAAAGGCTCAGGGTGTGAGACCCCACTCACTGCCTGTCCCCCATTGCAGCGGAGTTCACCAGGCCCCCACAGAAGCCGCCGCGGCTGTGCACCCAGGTATGTGTTGGCTCCACCAAAGCTGATAATGCACGGAATTAGGGCTGGCCTTCCACGAGATGGGGTCCGTGGGCTTTGGAAACTTTGAAGGCTCTTAGTGATAATTCGGTTCAGTGTCCTCATTGTACACAGTGTGATCAAAATAGCCCGTGAATGTTTAAATTTAAATGTGCCACAGGAAAAGACACATTGCCACGAATCCCCTCAGAATCCGCCCCCTATCGCTTCGAGGGCTTGCTTATCCCAGCGTTCTTGGCACGTTCTGAAGCCGCTCTGGAAGTCCTCCTTTGTGGGTGTCTTTAGTTGCACTGTTCTGGCTGACTCCATGTCCAGGATGGATTTAAAACACTTCTCTTTTGTGGTTATCTTGGCTTTGGGAAGAGCCAGACGTCACACAGGGCCAGATCCCATGAGAGAGGTGGGTGAGGGACCCCTGAGATGCTTCCGTTTGGCAGGAAGTGCCATAAAGATTTGTTCAAAGGGTGCTCGACAACCGGGTTGAATGCTTAAATTAAAAAAGAAATACTATAATAAAAAACATGTGGCTGTGAATTCTCCCTGAAAATACTCTAAATACCCACCTTTCCTTGAACACACTTATCCTTATTGGCGATTGGTCTTTTACTATATTAAATTTTTTTAAATCATTATCAGTCCTATTCACAGTGCACAGTGAGCACATTCACAGTGCAGAGTTGGTGTGTGTGCGTGGCATATCCTAATTTTTAATAAGCTTTTCAAATGCAGACTTTGCTATTCTCCCACCATTCCAGAGAAGGGCAGGGCCTTGCCTCAGGCTCTAGAGTTATTCATGAAAAAGCAGTCGTGACCTCCCTTTCCTGCTCCCTGACCTGGAGGAAGCCACACTGCCACAGCCCTGGGGACAGGAACTGGGCCCCTGCCACCCACCTCCCAACTGGCCATGCCCTTCTCTCCCGCAGTCCATCCAGCCCACAGCCAACCTGGACCGGACCGACGACCAGGTCTACTTCAACGTCATGGAGCTGGTGCGGGCCGTGCTGGAACTCAAGAACGAGCTGTCCCAGCTGCCTCCTGAGGGCTATGTAGTGGTGGTGAAGGTGAGGGTGAGGGTTGGGGTGGCTCTCGGCCATGAGGGGGGAGCTGCCCCTCCACCATGGCCCACCCGGCAGGCCCCAGTGGTGCAAGGGGATGAAAGGGACCGTAGGGCTGAGCAGCCCAGAGGGCATCTACCATCCTAGACGCAGTGAGCCTTCCTCTAAGAGCAAGAGGTCAGCTGGGCACTGCTGGGCATGCCTCAAAGCCCAGCTCTTCAGTAGGCTGAGACAGGAGTATCACAAATCCCAGCCCCACCGGGAGAATTTGGTGATGTCATAAGACCCTGTCTAAAAATAAGTGAAAAAGGGCTAGGGGTGCAGCTCTGTGTGAAGGTCCTGGGGGGACACAAGTGATCAACATTTCCTGTTCCTTCCTCTTCCCAGAATGTGGGACTGACCTTGCGGAAGCTCATTGGGAGTGTGGACGACCTCCTACCCTCCCTGCCATCATCTTCGCGGACAGAGGTGAGTGTCCAGGTCTCCAATAGACAGTGCCACATCTGCACCCTGCTTCTGTCTCCTACAGGGACTCCCAGAGCCACCTGGGAAGCATCCTTTCTGCCTGCTGAGTCCGCAGCAGGTGGTTGTGGGCCTGGCCAATGCCTAGGGCAAATTTTCTATTTTGATCTCAGATAATCCAGGCAAAATTGAAAATATATAGGGGGCAGGGCACCCTCCCCTCCCCCATTAACCTTTGCCTCAGCACATCTGCACTGACACCGTGAATATAGCATTGCAGCTGCAAATAGTCACACTGGCAGCAAGTCCCCATGGGACTCAGTGTTCTATGAAAAGGACCAATGTGACAGACTGAATCCTGGTCTCTGATAATGTCCACATCCATGTCCCCAGGGCCTGTGCTCATACCTTACACAGCAGTGGGGACTTGGTAGTATGATAAAGTTAAGGATCTTCAGAAGGGAGATTATGCTGGAGCAGGCAAGAGAGTGGCAGGAGGTCAAAAGCAGGGACCTGAGCACAGACGCTGAGGCTGGAGCAATGCCGTGGGCCTGGAAGGCGCCACCACTCTGGGCCAGGAAAGGCAGGAGAAGGTCTGCTCAGCAAGGGGCACGGCCCTGTTGATACCTTGACTCTGTGAGTCTCTTACACAGCCATAGGGAACCGCTACCATTGGACACTCACAGTTGTCCATCTGGAACTCAGTTGTCACCCTCCCCTCCAACAGGGCCCTTCGATCCATTGCCTTCTAGTGTCAGCCACATGGCACACTGGGTCACTGTCCCCACTGTCCAAAGCTGCTCCAGGCAGGACAGGGCAAGCATGTCTGGGACATTCCCAGGCCTCCCCCTAGGTGGCAGCAACAATCCACAGAGAGCTCAGCAAGGCAGATACCACAGCCTCAGGGATGAAGATGCCCCCTGGGACCTGGCTCTGGGTCTTCGGGTTGGCCACTCACCCACTCACACATTTCCTTTGACAAATAATCGTGTGCTTTATGTGCCCATGATGTGACATATGCTGGGGATGTGGTGGGAAAAGAAATGTCATCCCTGATCTTTGGGTTTGACAGTAAGCAGCTAACACATGGGTCAATGCACTTGACCGCTTCCTGGATCATCTCTTGAACAATGGCCCACATCAGGATGCTTCTGTGGAGGGTGTTCTGGGGAGCTGGGCGGAGGCCAGTTGGCTGGGGTCTGGGATGTCTGCCGTGTCCACTGGGTCCTGAATAGAGGGTCAAATTCAACCCAGGCTTGGGTCCGATTCCTGCTGCCTTGGTCAACACCCTTCCTCGCCCTCTATGGGCTGTTCTCGCTACAGATTGAGGGGACCCAGAAACTGCTTAACAAGGACTTAGCAGAGCTCATCAACAAGATGCGGCTGGCTCAGCAGAATGCAGTGACCTCCCTGAGTGAGGAATGCAAGCGGCAGATGCTCACGGCCTCCCACACCCTGGCCGTGGATGCCAAGAACCTGCTGGATGCCGTGGACCAGGCCAAGGTTCTAGCCAACCTGGCCCACCCGCCAGCAGAGTGACAGAGGGTGAGGGCCACCCATCTGCATCTCCACCCCGACCTGTCCTGCACCTCCCCTGCCTTGCCTTTGGTCATATGGTCTTCTTGGGGAGGACAGAGGGGAGTCCTTCCCCTCATTCTGCACGACCCCTCCCCACCTTGCCCCAACCGTGCTGCTCAGGCTATGGCTGGATGGAAGGACTGTGGGTACGGACACAGAGGTGCTGATGCATATGGCTCAGAGGGGGCGCTGCTACTGGTCACTCCCACCCCAGCCTGTGTGCTGGGTGCTGGGGCACCTTGTGGGGGTCACAGTGATGCCCCTAGCAGCCAAGATGGCTTCATGCATGGACAGGTGGGCCCATCTGGGAGCCAAACTATCCTTTCTCCTTCCTCTTCAGCCCTCGAGGGTCCCCAGTTGCACAGAGGGGCCAGGGAGGGGCTTTATTTGGGGTCAGGAGTCTGGTGAATGAGGGACAGGCTGGCTTTCTTGTACAGTGTATATTGGAATTTATTTAATGTGAGTTTGGTCTGGACTGACAATTGCCTAGAGGGGATCTGGGACAGTCCAGGAACAAGCTAATTAGGGCCCAGGGCCCAGGATGCTGTGTGTGGTTTTTTTTTTTTATCAAAGCAGGTGTCAGGGAAAGAAGCAGAAAAACAGAAGCCAAAGCAGGACTCTGGACATACTCTGCTTCCTTCCTGCCCCCTTCTCTCTCTTCCTTTACTTTGCCCTCGCCTCCCCTTCTTCCTCCTTCTTTTCTCACCCCTTTCTCACCTGCCCCTTTCCTTTCTCATGTGTTTGTGTAGAACATTCTTCTACCTTCTTTCTATTTGACTTGTGGTTGAATTAAAATTGTATGATTTGCCTTGTGGTTTGCTTGTGTCGTTTGTTGGATCTGCTGACCTTGAACCATAGTCCTGGAAGACATGGACTGTGTCCATCTTGGGCACAGATC
>NW_004524612.1:13402269-13416762 GCF_000260255.1 Octodon degus
AGAACTGAGGAGAGGGCCAAACCAGGGTCTAGGATAGACAGTTTCCCTGAGCCTGCAGGGAGGGGCTTGCATGGGTTCAGGAGGAGGGGGCCCAAGCTCACAGGGAAGCAGAGCACTGTTCCTGCTCCACTTCCTGCTGGGGCCTCATGCTATCTGGGGAGCCCAGGGCCCACCTCTGTTAGCTGCAAGGTCTGGGCTCCCATCCCCCAACACCATGCAATGTTCTGTGCTGTGGCACAGGAGCCAGGCACACAGACCGCCGCACAGCTGTCTGGGTGTGGACCTTCCTGGGGCCTCAGCCTGCTGCCCCACCTCACGGACCATGTGTCCAGAGGGCTGATCACACGCGTCGGAGGTGCTGTGCTCAGTACTGGTGAAGGGAGACACAGGAGAGGCATCAGTCCTGCCCTGGAGAAGTCCAGACAAAAGAGTGAAACAAAGCAGATGTCAGGGACCAGGCCCTGTCGAAGGGGAGAGGAGCTGCCCAGCAAGCTGGGGGACAGTGGCTGTGTTGCTTTTTGTGCTACTAGGAATTGAACCCTGGGGAGCACTGACTGCATCTCCAGCTCTTTCTACCTTTTGCTTAGTTTGGGACATGCTTGCATATAAGTCGCCCAGGCTGGGCTCGAGCTGCTGGCCCTGCTGCCTCAGCCTCCCAGATGGCTGGGATCACAGGTGTGCAGCACTGCACCCAGCTCAAGCTACAAGTTTCAGCAGGTAGAGAATGACTTGGATGGGCGGCCTTCAAGCCTGTCGGCTGCATGCTTTGGTGCAGGAGCACCCCACAGGCAGAGGCTCAGCTGGGCTGGCTGGTGGTAGCCACTTTGCAAAGAGGAAGGAGAGGGGAGCAGGGTCTCAGAGGTGCTTCAGTTGGGGAGCAGGGCGCCCCCTGCCCTCTCTGCTCTTCCCTGACATCCTGGGCTCCTTTTGCACCCACATTGCTGCGTCTCATCCCCACCCCTGGCCTCCCTCCCCATGTGCTCTCCTCGGGGCTGCTGTCTCTCTGTCCTCGTCCCAGCCCTCTATCCCCCTGCCTGACTCCTGGGGTCCACACTGCTCCTCCAGGAGCTTGCATCATCACCGCCGAATCCCAGGGTTCCACAAAGCAGATGCCTTCACCCTTTCCAGCTCCCAGGCCTCTGAACCAGGACTCTGTGTCCAGCAGATCACAGCCATGACGCAGCGATGCCAAGAAGAGCTGCCCCAGGAAGGCTATGATGTCTGGGCCAGAGTAAGGACTCTCCAGAAGCACCCCGGGCAGATGGCCTAGGCCCCACACGGCACCCTAGAGATAGCTGAAGTTAAGGATATCAAGAGATAGTTGGCAGGGTACCTTAGCACCAACACGAAGGACATGAAGTCAGATCATTCCAGCCAGGAATGGAGGAAGAAAGAGCCCGACGGTCCCCAGGAAGCAGACAATGATGAACAACCAGAGGAATATCCTGTCGATGACCATGGCGACGTACTTCCAGTCTTCCTTCACCTGCAGGCACAGAGGGGCTCGCAGGGAGGGCGGCCAGACCCAGGGAAGGGGAGCTCCTTCCAGTGCACAGCACAGCTAGGAAGACCACAGGGGCAGCAGCAACGGACTAGAGACCTGGGAAGCCACGGTCAGCAGTGGTAGGAGGTGGGTGTGCGAGGAGGGGCAGGGGCCATCCTGGCTCTGCGACCCTCTGCCAGGTCCTGTCCTATCTGATACAGCCCAGGGCTGGCCGTATCCTCCTGTTCCGAGTAAAGGAAGCTATGTGGATACGAGGACATGCTAGCGCCACCTAGAGGCACGGAATTCCAAGACAGGATTTACAAGCTATTCTCCATTAGGGTAGTGAAGACTTCGCAGCCTAGTCTTCCCAGCCACCTGTAGGACCTGCAGAGGAACAGGCAGGGGGTGACCCAGGGTCTCTGTGACCCAGGGTGGCCTGGAAGCGGGGCAGGGGGCAGTGCAGAGCTTGAACTTCCAGCCCAGTCCAGGGGGTCTGGACTGCTAGCTGCTCCCAAATGAACGATTCATGTTCTTATCTATCAGCAAGGCCTCACAGCAATCCCCTGTGCCCTTCCTCCGGGGGAATTCCGGGGCTCAACGCTGGGTACACAGGGCAGGGGCCAGGGAGGGAGGCCACCCCCACACGGCCAAGAACCCGCAGGGTGTGCAGTCAAATGGCAAAGTTCACAAAAGGCCGAGTCCCTGATGAGGAAAGGCAGAGGCCCCAGCACAAGGAGTGAGGTGGGTCTGCCCTCCGGGTTCGGGCTGACACACTGGTCCCTCCTGATCTATCCTGGTGCCTCTGCATCGCGCCCACCTGCAGACCTTGGATGCCCAAAGGCTGGTCCCTCAGCTCAGGGGGAGGGGATGTTCTTGCATGCGTGTACTCGAGCAGGATTGGGGATTACACCCCGGGCCTTCAAGCTGAGCTACATACCCAGCCCCTTTATTTTGATCCAGGCTCTTGTTAAGCTTCCCATGTGGAAACTGAGCTTGCTGTCGTCCCTCCTCCCCCTCCCACAGTGCTGGGAGCGCAGCCTTGGGCCAGAAGGGACATTCTTGATCTCATGCTCTTCCTGCTAACAGGAGTCCTGACAGCTGCTGGCTAGAGGCTCCCTCTCACCACTGATTCCAGACCCCAGAGGAACCTGCTCCAGCGAGGGGCCTGGGTGGGCCCACAGTAACACCCTGCCGCTCGCTATGCTGGCGGAGCCTCCAGGACAGGGGCCCTCACGCAGCCCCCACGCACCGAGGAGTCAGCATCCTCAGACCGCAGGTGTTCCGCGATGTAGTGCACCCCTTCCAGGGCCTTTCGCAAGGGAGAGGACAGCGAGACTTCACGTCCCCAGGAAGCAGGCTCAGCCTTGGGGCCTGACGCCCCTGGCTGCAGGCTGGTGTGGCCATAGAGGGCACCCGCGGAGGGGGCTAGGCGGCCCGCACACACCCATCCCTCCTCCGCCTCCGCCGCCACCTCCTCCTGCTCTTCTTCTTCTTCCTCTTCCTCTTCCTCCTCCTCCTCCTCCTCTTCCTCCTCCTGCTCCTGGGCATCCACGCTGGTCTCCAGCCAATGATAAGAGTGGCTGAGCTTCAGGCCCCGGGACTCGGGGAGCTCCAAGGCTGGTGCTGGGGGCCGGCTCATGAGCAGGCAGCGGGGCACGCAGCCCAGCAGGACCAGCCGCACCCAGCGCGGCATGGTATGCGTGCGCGGCGAGCGGTGGTGCACGTTGAGCACGAAGACAGTGATGACGATGGAGAGCGTGACGAAGATCATGGTGAAGAGCAGGTACTCGCCGATGAGCGGGATGACCAGCGAGGTGGACGGGATGATCTCGGTGATGAGCAGCAGGAAGACGGTGAGCGACAGCAGCACGGAGATGCACAGCGTGATCTTCTCGCCGCAGTCAGACGGCAGGTAGAAGACCAGCACCGTGAGGCAGGAGATGAGCAGGCACGGGATGATGAGGTTGATGGTGTAGAAGAGCGGCAGGCGCCGGATGACGAAGGCGTAGGTGACGTCAGGGTAGATCTCCGCGCAGCAGTCGTACTTCTTGCTGTTGTAGGTGCCCGTGGCGTTGATGATGGCCCACTCACCACTCTCCCAGTAGTCCTTCAAGTCTACCATCTGCTCCATCTGCTCCAGGTCGATCTTGGCCTTGTCGTACGTCCAGGAGCCGAACTTCATCTTGCAGTTCTGCTGGTCGAAGGGGAAGAAGGTGACATCGATACTGCAGGAGCTCTTGTAGATGGCCGGGGGAACCCAGTGCACGGTGCCGGTGGAGAAGAGGTGGGCCTTGGTCATGTGGGTTACTGCGAACTCCCCGTCGGCACTGGGGAGAGAGAGGATGCAGACTGGGGCGACGCATGCCAGCCTCGTGGGAGAGCCAGGCAGGGCCACCCTACACAGCCACGCAAGCGCTCCACACAGAGTGTGAATCTTCGGAGCAGACGCATGTACCTGAGTGTCTCCAGATATCCTTACTTTCATCGCAAAAGTAAGAAGTTTGAAGAACAATGGGAAGCATATGGAATTTTTAAAATAGCCACTATAGGGGGCCTGCCCCGTAGCTCAGCTCTTTAAGTGGCTGCTTCAAGAAAGCAGTCAGGCTCAGGTTTCTGTGGTTCAATCCCCACAACTCAAGCCAGCCAAACCTGCCCTGAAGGCATTCGGAGGGAAAAAAAAATTAAAATAAAATAAAATAGCCACTACTGTCATTTTTGTGTTATACCCAGGTGGTGAGATTCAAACCAGAGTGGATCTAAATTTTAAAAGTATCACAGTAAAAGTCACATTGCCACTCACTCCCGTCCAAATGCTGCCCTTTACTTCACACTTATTGCATTATTCTTGCCGCTTCCTGAGGCCGTTCTGGAAGCGCTAGACTGTGCACGTCTGTGCAGGGGACCTAGCACTTTGGCTGCTGGAGGTCCCTCGTGAGTTCCCGCGTTGAGCATGCATTTCCAGTTAGCCTCCTCCCTAGGCCTGAGGAACGTGAGACAGCAGCCCGGCCATCCCAAAGGCTGCCATTGGAGCAAGGCCTTGACCAAGGTAAGATCTGGCCGGGAAATGGAAGGACAGTGGGGCAGCAGGGGGTCTTGTGGGAACAGGGGCAGGTGGGGCAAAGGCGACACTCACAGGGTGCCCTGGAATGCAGGGAAGAGTGCAGTGGGGGGCAGTGGAGACAAAGTTAAGGTGTGTGGGCCTGGCACCCAGTGACCTCTCTGGACCCTGGGACACTGAAAGACAGTGACAGGAGGCTGAGTCCCCTACTGCCCTTGAACAGGAGCACAGCAGGCTCAATGACCCAGTCTAGCCCCACCCCTTCCCCTCCAGTTCCCATGGGCAACTCTAAAGCCTAGGAATCAGAATACACAGAAATAAGGAGATCGCTTTCTCCTCCAGTAGTTTCAGGGTAGAGGTATGGGCAAGCAGGAGACAGGAATTGTGAGAGAGAGTAACACATCAGTCAAAAGGTTAAATTGAGCTGGGTGTGGTGGTAAACACCTGTATTCCCAGCACTCTGGGAGGCTGAGGCAGGAGGATCACAAATACAACCCCAGCAAGGGAAACTGAGGGGCTTTGGGAGAACGTGTCTCAAAATAAAAAGTGGTTAGGGATGTTGCTCAGCTTAAGGGCCTTGGATTCAACTTCTAGTGTGTGTGTGTGTGTGTTTTTTTGTTTTGTTTTGTTTTTTAAGTAATTTTAAAAAAATAAAAGCTACTTTAGTCATTTCAAATAATCACCACTAGAGGGCCACAGGTTCCCATTTTGCAGAGTAACACCTTTGATTGGAAGCTGGTGGTGGGGTGGGGGGACTCTAAACCTCAGCGACAGTTCTGTCCTATCCTCAGAAGTATTTCTTATGGTCATCAAGGAACCCTGGGCAAAACCTTGTCCCAAAAACTCAAAGTCAAATTGGTGCCAGCTCTTTGCTCCCCACACAGGATCTTGGGCGCCAGCTCCAGCCCCTGAGGTGGGGGTGGGAACCTGAGTCCCACACCGGATTTTCCCCCTGGGATTCTTTCAGGCTCCCCGGCCTCCGGTGAGCCTCTGGTGGTCGTGGCCTGGTCAGTCCCTCTTGGTCATGCTTATGAGGCAGCTGTGAACAATGAGGAAGCACAGCTCGCACCCAGGGAGCTCGTCCCCTCCACGGTTGCTGCCCTAGGAAGCCACTTGCAGGTCCCAGCAGCGCCATCCCTCACCGCAGCCATGGGCATCTGCAGAGAGCTGGCACTGTGCGTCTCAAAGACTCCTCGGAACCGGCAAGTGCGTTCTAGTACCAGTGTCAGGTACCGGTACACAGTAGCGGCTCGACAAACGCTGGGGTGTAAGCGTGAAAGGCACAGTGGAAGAGATAAAAGAAAGAAAGGGGAAAGCTAAGCAGGCAAAAGGGAAGCAGGGACCCCCCTCCCAAGGCCCTTGCCTGGCATCCCTTTGGGTCCCCCCCGGGACTCCTGCTGCTTCCTACTTGTTGTAGAGAACAATGTCAGGGATCCAGATCATTTCGGAGGGGACCCGGAGGGAGGTGATGTTGCCGAAGTCAGCCGGGTTCCAGCGTAGCTTGTAGTCATTCCACTCCTGTGGGCCAAGGGGTCTTATCACCACACTGCATGGGCAGGGGCCTGGGCCCCCACATCTCCCCAAGCAGCCCCATAAAACAGAGGGGCTGCGACGCCAGGACAGGGCCCCAAGCTGGTGTCCAGCATTCCAGCGTCCTGGTGCTGGGCCCTCAGTCTCCCGCCCAAGGACTGACCCCAGTGGGCAGGCCATTCATTCCCAGGCATGCATATCTGCAGCCACTCATTTCCGGGCACCATGCCTTGCAGTCATTTGTGTGCCCTGCCTTAGGAAGAGCCTCCCAGGAGAGCCGGGCAGGAAGTGCGGCGCAGGCCAAATGTCTCCTATTTACCAGGAGCAGAGAGATGGAACCAAGCTGACAGAGGTCCACAGATGAGACAGGTTGGTCACCTGGGACCTTCAGGCTGCATGCCAGAGTCGCCCCTCCAGGACCTCTGCAGGCAGGGGTGCTCTGGGCCACACCCCCACTACTACCAACCAAGTCCAAGTGAAAGCCTTCTCCTCCCATGCTCGGTTCTCATCTCCAGTCCATCTCTCAGGCATTCAGACTAGGCCACCATTTAGGCACCAATGTGAATCAGTAGATGATACCACTTCCACTTTACAGATGAGGAAAGAGACTCCCAGATGTTATGGAGCATCTGGGGCTCTCAGAGGAGGCCACAGCAGCCTGGGTCCCTCTGTAGGGCCCTTTCCTTGCAATCCCAGGTAAACTCAGGTGACCAAGACACAGGGACAATGGGGACAACAAGGTTCCAACCCCCCACCCCAGTGCTGCATGACTGTGTGGCTTTTCAAGTCCTTTCCTTGCTCCAGCTCCACTGGTGCATCTGTAAAAGGGAGTCTAGGGACTCCCTAGTGGAGGAACCCCATGATGTCAGAAGGGACCTGCCCAAGGCCTCCTATTTTATTTAGATCTGAGTCCCTGGCACACAGCCCAGTGCCATTCAGAGCCTAATGAAGCAGGCAGACAAACAGGGCACACTTTCTGGTCCTGCGGTCTTCTGTGCATTCACCTCTGCCGTAGGAAGGAGTAGGCCTGATGGGCAGGAGCAGGGGCTACAGGCAGGGACCAGCTCCCGTTTCTCACATTCTCCCACCACCTCAGTGCCTTGGGAGTGGTTGGGCAGAGCATGAGGGGTAGGGAAAAGCTCTAAAAGGAGTTGGTCCCCAAGCCTGTCGCAGGCACTGCACATCAAAGAGGGCCACACATTCTTAGGGTTCACTTCCACTAAGAGGCAGAATTGATACTCTCGCCTGAATCCAGCTGGATTAATTTGGATCACTGAAATCCAGCATCACTGAAGCTGGTCCAGTGTTCAGACACGAGACTCACAGCTTTCACTTCCTGCCTCTTGGGACCATCATTCTGGGAGCCTTGATCCACGAGGTGAGAATCCAACTCCTCTGCTGGAAAGAGCCCAGAGAATGACCCTGAGGGTGCCTAACAGGAAAGGAGCCTAGCCTGGGCCAGCCTTCTAGAACCTTCTGGACTCTCTCCACACATTCCTACCCAAGAATATACACATGAGGGAAGCTGTCTTAGACTCTCCCGAGCAGACTCAGTCACCAGCCGGATGCCAAGTACCCTGGCTTCACTCACGCAAAGCACATAAAGCTCTGAACCATGGTAAGCTGGTCAGCTCTTTAAGCCACTAAACTCTGGGATCTTTTTGGGCATCATAGACATAGAACCCTCAGTGTTCTCTGGGTCTCAGAGAACAGCACACCTGAAACCGCTCTTTTTATCCTGGTTGCATTTTGCCCTTCACCCTTCTGGGCTGTCAAATGGGCAGAGTGAACTCTCATGGGGTACAGGTGGCGGTGCCATGAACTCTGGACACCCTGAGTGGCGTCTGTTGGGGAATTGTGAATTGGATATCCAGTTTCTCCTTCGCCCCTGGTGGGTAGAGGGTCCCTTCAGGGGAGCCCTCACCTGCTTTAGCCAGACATTGGTGGTCATCATCTGGTTCTTTTCGTCCTGGCCAGCGGTGAGAGAGAAAGAGAGAGAGAGAGAGAGAGAGAGAGAGAGAGAGAGAGAGAGAGAGAGAGCAATCAGAATGACAGCTCCCCAGGAAGACAGAGGCTGCCCAGGAGGGCCACCCCTCCTGATGCTGCTACCAGCACCAGGCCCACCACGAGGCATCTGGACCAGGAAAGGGGAAGGAGCACAGGAGGATGAGAGCTGAGGAGGGCTGGGCAGGCCAGGGGGTGCTGGGGGAAGGGCGGGGAGCCAGGGCCCGTGCAAGGGGCATGGTCTAGAAGGAAGGACATGAGCACCACATCGATGAGCTGGGCGATAGACAGTCCGAAGCGCACGATCACCACATCCGAGGTGTTGGGCACTGGCCGTGCCCACCGGTTGTAGCCCCCAAAGAGGTATTTGAAGAGGCGATCCTCAGCCTGAGTGTGAGGGCCTTGCTGTGCCAGCACTGTAGGATGAGGGGACAAGAAGAGGAGTCCTCAGGAGATGGAAGAGGCAGTTGTGTGGCTTCAGGTCCACTTCCCCTCGGGGCAAAGGCACCCAAGGTGCTGAGCCTCTGTTTGCTCCAGCCCCAGCCGCATCCCCATGGAGGGCAGAGAGGTTAAATGCCGTGCCCTGGGCACTCACTGCGTGCCAGTGTCTCTGTGATTAGACAGAAAGGGGCAGTGCAGCAGCAGCGGGCAGGGAAGAGACTCAGCCCCAAAGGGCATGGGGACATGGGAGGCATCTGGTCCACCGGGGGAAGCTGCAGGCAGGAGGCTGCCTCCCCTGCGGCCAGTGGGGACAGCTGTGGTTCCCATCCACGGAGCAGATGAACCACCAAAGCCAGCCAGGAAGCCCTCCTCTGCCACTTAGCTCATCACCCCGCCTGTCTTCACGCTTTGGCATGCGCAGCTTCCTCTCAGCTAGGGAGGGCGCTGCAACATTGTGTGCCGGGAAGTTTGTCCCTGAGTGCTGCAAACAGCGTCCTGTCCAAGGCTCTGCTGCCTGAGCAGGTGGAGGGTGCCAGCTCCAAAACTCAGAAAACAGCAGGCCATCTGGGACAGAGGGCACAGCAGGGACAATCGTGGCCATGTGGCTGTCCTGAGTGCCCCCCAGAGCCCAGGTGCTAGTCAAGCGTCCTTCGGTCCCCAGAATAGCCCTGGGAGGTCCACAGAACTATTTGTGCTTTGCATGAAGAACACTGAAGCTTGGGACATTCAGGGTGATGCAGCTGCGGACGCCAGAGCTGCTAGAGCCCCACCGCCTCCTCCCGGGAGCCCATCGCCTGGCTGACGCCCTCTCAGGACCCCTTCAGCCTTGATGACTGCAAGGAGTAGCCTGAGGGAGTGTCCACACAGCGTGGGGAGGCACGGGTGAGACAAAGACCTGGCGATGACGCCCACTCACCTGCTGGCATCAGAAGGAGCCACCATGGGCTGAGCTTGGCCAAGGGCAGGAGTGGAGGCTGGGAGGCGCCCATGGCTTCCCCTGGACATCAGAAGCAGGGCAGACCTGGGCTCCTGGGATGAACCTTGATGCTTCTGGTGGGCCTCAGGGTGCTGGCAAAGCAGGGCTGCTGAAAAGAGGAGGCTGGCACGTCCTCGTAGCTCCGGCCCTAGTGCCTCATCTGCACGATGGGGACAATCTGTCTGCACAGGGAGGCCAACAGAAAGACATATACAGCTCACAATAGCTAATGGTGAAAAGAACCCAAACGTCCACCAGCCTGTGGGAGGATGAACACATGCAGCTACCCACAGGACAGAGCGCGCAACTGCCCATGCACAGCGGAACATGCTTCAGCCACCAGAAGGACCAACGTGTGCTCCTACGTAGGTGCGTCTTGGAGACCTCACACAAAGCAAAAGAAGCCAGGTGCAAAAGCCACTTATCCTGAGTCTGTCCATGTGGCCCGTGTGCTCAGAGTAGGTAAAGCTATAGGGACAGAAGCAGACTGGGAGCACACACTCTACAAGGGGAAGGAGGTGACTGCCTTGAGATTGCTGGTCTCCTGGGGTAGGGGGGAGCCTTTGGAGTGGCATAGCTTGCTCAGTCCTGCAAATATGCTAAATGCACCCCGTTGTTCTTTTGGGGAGTAGTGGTATGGAAACCAGGGCCCTTCACTGAGCTCCGTTAGCATCCCTGGCCTACCCCGGCCCCTTCATTTTTACTGTTTACTTTGAGTCAACGGCTCACTGAGTTACCTAGGTTGGGCTCAAACTTGGGATCCTCCTAAGCCAGCCTCCTAGTGCGCCAGGATGATTGGTGTGCGTCACCAAGCCCCGGCTTAGAAACTCTATTCCTTAGAGGGTGAATTTTATCGTATGTGATTTGTATTTTGCAAAGCTGTTATTTAAAAAATGAATACCTTTTGGGCTAGTAAGTCATACCCAACTGTGCTTGGAGGGTTGATGTGGGGGTGAAGATGGCAAAATCCAGCACCTGATGCAGAAAGGGTAGGGGACATGATGCCCACTAGTGGTAAACTGCATATGTATTTTGAACTATCTCTTCAAAAAAAAGAATATGGGTAAAAAACTCCCTTAAAAATTTAGGTCAGTCTGGGAATCCAGAATTTGTGGAAGCTAAAGAAGGAAGATCACAAGTTCAATCCCAGCTTGGGAAACTTAGTAGTGACTTAGCAAGGCGCTGTCTCAAAATTAAACACAATAAAGAGTTAGGGAAAAGCTCATTGGGAAGACCTAGATCTCCAGTTCTGGAAAAGTAAAATAAAATAAACCATCACATACACAGAAGAATCAGAATTATTATTAATGGAGTAGTGAAGCCCCTCCTGCTGGTCACTCTCATCCCCAGCCTGTCCCAACCTCTCAGCAGGGAACCCAGAGATCCCCAAGCACCCCCCACCCATGCCCCACTTGTCCCACCACTCAGTTCTGCAGCCCAGGGACAGAACTGGCCTGGGGTTTGCAATGTGGCTTCGAGTCCTGGCCTAGGTGTTCAGCCACGCTAAGGTTTCATCTTATCTGAGAGTTGGGCCACACTCCCTGCCATGCCTACTGCCTGGGCCAGGCACGGGTGACACAAGAGACTGTTCCTGCCCCACAGGGCTGGGCCAGGGGTCAGGCTGCTCTCTCAGGAGGGCAGCTTTCCCTGGGTATAAGTCAACATCCCTCTAAACCATGCATCTACCCCGGGCTGCACCCACCTGGTCTGGCCCCTGCAGCTTCTGCAGCCTTGCTGAGCTTCAGCAGCTGCGTCTGGCATCTCGGGCGGGCCCTCAAGGGGTTTCTTCCAAGCTGCTCTGCAAAAGCAAGAGCAGCCAACTTCCCTCAGGAGCACTGTCACTGCTGTCTTGCTCCTCTCTCTAAATCTTCCCTTCCCAGGGTGCATATAGGTCACCTGCTATCTTGGGGGCATGGGTCACAGGCAATTTGTACTTCTTCTTGACACTTTCCTAAGTTTTCCAAATTTCCTCTCACAAATTTCACTCCTTACTTAGTATAATGAAGTGTTTTTATGCATGCAGCAATTCCTGCGTGTGCCCGCCCCATCTCACGGGGTTGGGGGCTCACCCAAAATTCATTAGATTTACACTCTAGCCGAGTAGAGGGAAAGCAGTCAAGGCCAGCTCTGTGACAGGGGGACAGGCCAGGTCCCTCAACAGATGAGTGGAAAAGCAAAATGTGGTCCAGGCACACAGAGGAAGATTATTCAGCCTTTAAAAGGAAGAAAATACTAGCACATGCCACAGCATGGGTGAACCCTGAAAGAACCATGCTAAGCCAAACAAGTCTGGCACAAAAGGACAAGGTGCCTGGGGTGCTCCAGCCCACAGAAACAGATGGCTGAGTGGAGGTCGCCAGGGATGGGACTAGAGGAAGGAGCTGGAGCTCAGTGTGCAGAGCTGCAGCAGCGGAGGGGGGAGGGAAAGGGGGCAGTGAGTGAGCGGGTGGCTCTGTTAGTCACTTTGCTTGCTGAGCTACACACCCAACACCCAAGACTTAAGGAAGGAGGGGTTTATTTTGACCCACGATTTCTGGAAGATTCCATCCAGAGTCAGCTGGCTCCCAGGCAGAAAAAGCATAGTGGGAGGGTGAGGGTGAAGGAAAGTGGCTCAGGCCATGGTGGCCAGGAAGCAGAGAAAGAGAAGAGGAGCCAAGAGGAAGGTGCACCCCTCCAGGGCCCCTCTTCCGGCAAGGTGCCACCTCCTGGCAGCCCAGGATGACTCCATTAATGGCACAGCACCCACTGATCCAGTCACCTCCCCAAAGCCTCGCCTCTGAGCTCAGGAGGCTTCCGGAGAACATTCTAGATGTAGCAGTTGTGGTGAACCTGTGGCACACATGCTATCGAGCGCTGTTTGTTATCACTGAAAGCTCTAAAAGACCATTGACCGAAAGCACAGCATTTGCCCAACTGCATGTCCTCACAGCCTCCAGGCCACACACCGGCTGGAGAATAAGTGGTGTTCTGCATATTTTACCAATATAGTGGAAGTCGGCTGTGCTCACTTGGAGTTATGTTTGGGCTGAGCCCAAAGTTGGCCCTGGGAGTGGAGCTTGGGGTTTCAGCCCCAAGCTCAGCCCAGCTCAATGGGCAGGTTGCAGGTGGGCAGAGCCTCCTGTGAAAGGTTTCTGGGGAGGAAGGGGCCCCCGGCACGCCTATGGAGGAAGAGCAAGGTCACACTCTTGCCCTGTATTTAGGAAGCAAGGCCAAGCAAATCAGCAGCTCTCATCTGCAGCTTGTCTGTTCCTTATTCATCGATCTTTCTGCCTTCTCCTCCTTCATTAGGGCCAACAGTGCGCTGCTGGGTAACAGGGCAAAACGCTGAGTTCCTGGGTGCTGAGGGCAACACGCAGAGAAGCACCAGAAGAAGGAGGCGTTCCGGGGCTGCTTCCCCTTATCCTCAGGCTGCTGCGGAGCCGGCCTGTGTGCACTTGGCCTCCTGGCCCCAAAGGTGTCCAGGGAGGACCCCAGGAGGCTTCCTTTCCAGGCTTTAGACAGCCCCCGGGTGTGGAAGTCCTTTCCTGAGTCAGACCCTGTGTGAGCATCTCAGAGAGGCAGAGCTGAGCTGGGACATCTTGGCACTGTCACCAAGAGCTAGGTTTTGTCATCACACATGAGAAAGTGCCAAGAGGGTGATTTAGCCCCTGTTCAGAAGCCTGACAATCCCAGAACACTTCCAGGTTCCTTTGCTCTCTCTCTTCCATCCTCTCTATCCTGGAGAACCGTAAGCATCCCAGGCCTTTCTAAGTGACCAGGGGACGTCACCTTGCCTATCACTGCCATCTGGAAGTGCTGTTGGCTGACAAAATTGAAGAGCAGCCGTAAAATTGAGGGCTTCTACCCATCAGCACACAGGCGTGAAGGCTCACTGCTTTCTTTTCATTTGAAGTTAGAAAACAGGGCTTGGCGAGTGCCAGGGAAAGAGGATCCCAGGTTCCCTGAGGAACTGACTCTCAGGGGTCCTCTTAAGACCTTGCAGCTGCGCCCCTGCAGGGTTCTAGCCTCTTCCACTCCTCTGCCTTTGGGATGGCCTTGTCCCGGGAAGCCACGGAGAAGAGCTTCTCTGCAAGTGCAGACGGCAGAACTGGCAGAAGTGGCTCCATTTCTCCAAGTCCAGCCGGAGCTGCGATTCCAGCGCAAGTGCTCCGCTTCCCAACTGCAGTGCCACGTTGGTGGTACAGTGATGGGCATAGCTTCCTTCTAACTGCAGTGTCACGGGGTGCTCCCCACTGGCACCAGTGGAAAGGTAAATGGACAAGCAGCTTCCCTGGCACTTGCCTGTGTGCTACACATCCCTGTCCCATGACTGTCACTGCTAAGCCACTGTCAGCACCGAGGTCCGTGGGAGAGGAGAGGCCAGGTGCCCGGCCCAAAGGCGGCTCACCTGGAGCCAAGGTGCTAGAAGTTTGCAGTTCCTCACTCTGCTCCTCCTGCCCAGTGTCATGACTGTAAATCCCACTGTCATGGTCTATTTCACCTTTTAATTATATGCAGTAAATATGTCTTTCTCTGTGACTGAGACTAGGAATCCAGCACACTGAAATTACATCATTTAAATATCCCACAGGAGACACCCCGGATGCCCTGGGAGAACCTGCAAATGAGAGGTAGCTGACTCCAGAAGATATGCCTCTGCTAGATGCGTCCGTTTGCATCCTTGGTAATTAGCTCCCTATGGTAATTTCATTAATTTGTCACCAGAAACCAAAGGATAGATTGTTCCAGGTAATTGGCAGTCATTAGAGTAACCTTCCACCTCTAATTACAAAGCAATTTAAAGAGAAAGAGCTCTGGACTCCACTCGCCTCTATGGCTGGATCAGTGGTTTAGGGAGGGATGAGCAGGATAGAGGGGTGATGCCCCTGTGTGTAGAATCTGGATAAATGGAGTGAACAGAAGAGCCCATGCAAGAGCGACTGCGTGGATAAAGTGCTCCAAATCAGTGTCCCTTCGGGGCTGGTATTCACCAGCATCCACCCCCACCCCCACCCACCC